>NC_140582.1:479089206-479409206 GCF_964204655.1 Triturus cristatus | reverse complement strand
AATCAAATATAGAGTCACTCACTAGCTACTGGATTTAGAGCCCGCTCTCCCACCACAAGGTGGTATTTGTACATCTATAATCTATGGCTGATTAAACCAACTTATTCCTGGGTCTTGAGGTCTCAGAAGCCCTCTGACATTAGTGGTGGTTGTCTACCTTTCACAGAAAATGTCTGTTGGGATGGTAAGTCTTCTGCATGTCTCAGGAGAGAGTGCTTTCCATGCCTTGCTGATCTCCAGGCAAGTCACTTAAAGTTACTATATGGTTTCTAGATCCCTACCTCAGTGAGCATGACAATCATACATGTCCACTGAGGGTCTCCCTGTTTACATGTATTGAGGCCCTAGATCTTGACTTTGAGGTCGACGGAAGGCATGCATAGTGCACCCCTATTTCACCAAGAGTGTCTACTGCCCTCTCTCTACACAGGCTGTGATAGACTAACAGTGGTGGCAGAAATAAATCTGTAGTCAGGGATATCTGGATCCCTGTATTCTCACAAGGAAGGGTGATTAATCTCCCTTCTAATCAAGTCTGTGCAGTCTCCCATGCCTCTGGTCCTGTTGCCTTTGTCTACCTGACATGTGTTTGAGAACCTGTGGTTGTATTGGCAAAGGATGGTGAGTTGAGCCACTGTGTGTAATGTGAGCTGCACCTTTGGACATTACAGCTCCCCATGCCCCTCCCAATTCCTTGGAAAGGCCTGGTGGGCTGGGGTAGACACTCGTTCTTATCTGTGATTAGCTGCCCTAATCCTGCTATGAGGGACACTTTCTGTTGGGCGATGGTCAGGTCTCCCTGGTCTAAAGTTAATTAAAATTCCTCTCTGGGGAATATCCTGAGCTGGTACAAGGGAAGATATTCCTTTGCATGCTTTGGACATGCAGTGGACATGCAACAAAAATGCCTTTGTCGTGTAGTTCCCACTAATCCAAAGGACCTGCGCATTTGTTGGATATCATAAACCTCGGGTGAGGTGCCTAGACTGATTCCGTGCACCCCTGCAGGATATGTTGGTCTAGAGACCAGCTAGCTCACAGTGCCACCGTAAGCCCCCCTAACCTTACCAGGGAGCGAATGGTTTCTAGCAACCACTGAACATGACAACCTTGACCCCTCAGGGATCATGGAAACAGATCAAAACCTTTTGCTCAGTCACTCATGCTTACTTGTGCTCAGAGAAATATATAGGGCCCGATTCACAGAACAAACTTAAGACTAAATCCTAAACTTAGTACCATTCTGGTATTCACAGAATGCACCTAGTACTTCTGCTATTCACAGAATGAACTTACTACTTTTGCTATTCACAGAATGAACTTAGTACTTTTGCTATTCACAGAATGGATTTACGACTACTAAACTTACGTCCGCACTCGGGCCGGAAATTCCGGCCCGGAGGCGGGGCTTCCGGCCCGGAGGCGGGGCTTCCGGCCCGGAGGCGGAGCTTCCGGCCCGGAGGTGGGGATTCCAGCCGATTTAGCTATGGCCGAAATCTCCGCCTCCGGCCCGGAAGCCCCGCCTCCAGGCCGGAAGCTCCGCCTCCGGGCCGGAAGCCCCGCCTCCGGGCCGGAATTTCCGGCCCGAGTGCGGACGTAAGTTTAGGAGTCGTAAATCCATTCTGTGAATAGCAAAAGTACTAAGTTCATTCTGTGAATAGCAAAAGTAGTAAGTTCATTCTGTGAATACCAGAAGTACTAGGTGCATTCTGTGAATACCAGAATGGTACTAAGTTTAGGATTTAGTCTTAAGTTTGTTCTGTGAATCGGGCCCATAGAGAATACACACTGGGATGTTTTCAATATATTTATTGAACCAACGTTATTCTTGTATAGAATACATGTGCTGCGATAATCAATAGACAGAAGCAGATAAAAGTGATTACAAGCACCAAAAGAGTAAATAGTAGATACTATTCCAACCCCATTACATGGTGGGACAGAATGTAGGTGCCCATCTTGGTCATGAACTGGACACCCATCACGGTGATAGCATACCGCTCCGTGATTAAATCTCAGCATGCAGGGACCCTCCGTATCAGCTGAAGTGCCTCCTCTGCTCATCTTTTGTGATGCTCATTATTTTAGAAAGCATCCTCGTGATGTGCGAATAGATTAGCGATATTTGATTGTGCAAAATTAGGACAATTAGGACAATGTATAAAAATGTGTAACTCCATTACTTGGCCTAACCTGGGAACATAACACCTTGTGATTGGAGAGGCACCCATGATTCAAAAGTAGCAGACCCTCTGTGATTGGATCAGCCTATCTATCAGAGGTGATAAAAGTCAGTTGTTGTTTGAGACTGGTCTATGATTCTGAAGAGGCAGCTCCCACTGGGTCCATCCAAGGAAGCCAGCTGCGACCAGCGGTGTGAGATAAGAAACATGCTCACTCGCCTTGAACTTGAGGAAGTTTTCTCCTTAAATGCTGCATTATGCTGCAAAGGAATGGGCCAGTTTGACGAGGAGCAAGGGCATCAGCAGCATCGGTCAGAGAACCAGCTGTTTCTGTGAGGGTTGTGGAGCTGGCGCTTTGAACAAGGAAATTGCAGACAGCTGCTCAACATAAGGAAGCTTGCAGCATATTAACAGAGGCAGAAGGAGACTGGGAACCTTGATCCCAGTCCTTGGCGGTGAGATCGCCTTGCACAGATCCCTTCCCCGTGCTGTGGGAGCCTGTGTGGAACTTTCAGTTACAATCTGAAGCTTGTGAAGTGTTTACGGTGATACAGACCCCTCCACCTTTCGTTTTCAGATATCTGGGGAAACCTGGGTGTACTGACACTCTGGCCAGGCACTACCCTCCTACAGCTAGTCAGTGGCTACTGGACAAGTGACACTCCAGTAAACTGTACCAAGGCATCAGGCACCTGGAAACAGATCACTGATGCCACTAGAGAGGTGTTCTCACTAATGATAGGAGGGCACTTTTGTTAGCGGGTTAAGGGACTGATCAAGAACATTTGACTTCCCATTACATGCTGAAACTATATCATTTCAATACAGGGATTGGTATCATGGCTTTAGCGAATGAGAGCAACCCTGTGCAACATGGTCTGTAAGATTGTAGGAGAGTAGGGTCTGCTATCCTATGGTCACCCCAAATTTTTGCTTTTTGCTTCACTGGTTTTTGACATATTGAGGCTGTGGGCCTGCCAATCAGACCCCCAGCCTGCTGTTCTCTCTACTAAATTTACACTATGCACCCTAGGTGCATAACCAATTGGAAGTGGATCACCCTGTGAGCCCCTGTACCAGTGTACACTAGGTACCCAGGGCATTGGTGTATCTAAGGCCTGCCAGGGGCTGCAGACTGTATTATGCCACCCCAGGCCTGGCCTAACAAAGTTGACACAACTGGCTGATCACTCAGCTGGGGTAAGTTGGTGTAACCACCTCTTACGTAGGTGTAGTATACCTATACCTAACCTTAAATGGGACACATGTTAACCTATAAGTCACTCCTATGGCAGGCCTTAACAATCCTGAAGGCAGAGTGCTTGGTTCCATGTGAGATGGTGCTCTGGCATGAGCTGAGCCTGTCTGCAGCGGTCGGAACAACTTCCTTCTACTGTTTCCAGATATCGTCATACCATATACTCTTAAGTGCATTATGAACCTCGCGGTTAAATGCTATCTTTGGTTTGGCTTTATCAAAACATGTCGAGTAAGGTGTCATACGAATTGGAATACTAACCCCTCGCCAATTCTGGCGACGGGGTTAGCATTCCACCCTTCTAGAGGGACACGACATGTACAGTACCTGAAACCCGGGTAAAATCCGACATAGCCTCAGCTCCACAAAATGGATGCTGCCACTACAGACACAAGTCTGCCCACCTGCTGCTGGGAGTCCTTCCAGCTTGGGAGGTGTGGACAAAGGGTTTCCTGCCAGGGGAGGTGCGTGCACCACCCCAGACAGGATTTTGTGTATTGGTCAGGTAGGGCTTGAAAGGAACCAGACATGCCTGAGGCTCACAAGGAGCCTCGGTGCATATGCCAGTTCAAACCGGTCCTGGGGCACACCAGTCCCGGGCCTGGGGCGAGCTGAACAAAAGATTGGGGGTGTAACCACCCCCCTTCCTGGTCCCACCCTTAGGGAGGGACCTAGCAGGTAGTCCGGCCCCTAGAATCCGAATAAAGGTAGGAGCTGTGTCCTAAGACTTTAGACATCCTGGAATCAACTTAACTACAAGAAGAAGACGGGAACTTCGACGCTCTGCCGCACAGAGGACTGAAGCCAATCTCCCCTGTGGTCAGGGAGTGACCACCTTGCTAACGCAAGCACCATCCAGCGAATCAACGTCTGCTTTGTCGCCGCCTCCCGCCGGAGCCCGAGCCCAGAGACTGACAAGACCTGGACCTCCAGACCTCTCACCGCCCGATCCACAGTCCCTGAAAAGAAGGAACCCGTGGAGGCACCGAGACACGTGGAGCCAGCCATCTTGAAAAGACCACGACAAGCTGCAAGCGCGACAACTGAGGCTCCCTCCAAGTTGTGCTTTGGGTCCTGAGAAACCCAACACCCAAGCAGCATCTGCACCAAAGGTGAGCCCTCCAGCATCTCCACGATCTGCGTGGGGCCCCTCTGCATTTTGCCACTCGACGCGCCTAATCGGTTGCTGGCCCGTTGGCTAGTGGCCATCTTGGCGATGAACTTCAAGAACTACACCACTGGTCTGGTTGCTCCAGACTGGCCCTTGCTCTCCTCCAAAGGAGCAGTCCCTCTGACCTTGCTGGTCAGAACCATCAGCTTATTTCGTTTTCCACAACAATTGCTTTTGCCAAGGCTTGGTTGCTTCGATCAAGTCGCCGACACCGCCGACAGCGAGAGCCTGCGTGGGACAGCTCGTGAACCGACTCCTGGATGTCGTCGACCTTCAGGGACCACGTGGCTGCAGAGACAAGCTGCACCTTTCCTCCTGTTTGCACCCGACATCACCTGGTACCCACCTGGTGCCACGCTGGTCACTGGCTAGTGACTGTGAACACTGTCCCCTCTGCTTACAGGTCTTCTACAACTCCGATCCACTCTGGGATCCACCGCATCTCTTCCGGACCGACCGCCTGCAGCATCTGTGTCTTCAGGCTCCATTGAACAGATAGAAGAAACCCGACGCACTTCGAGACCTATGCACCCGCTTCCTGTGGGTGAGGTAAAGCTGGCACTCCGGTGCCCAAGTGTAGAGTAACATCTCTAGTGTCTGTGTTTCCAATCTTGAGTTCATAGTCCATCCGGAAGATCCTTTTTGCAGTAACTTTGTAACTTTTACGCACCCATTGAAAACCTATGGGAGCCCGCGTGTGACTGTTTGCTCTGCACACACAACCCGTGGACCTCCCGGTCACTAACTAAAGCTAGCTCCTTGTAGGCCCAGTGATTCTAGAGGCCCTAGGCCTTTTCCCTTTTCTGTTCGTGGTACTTATACCACTATTTTAGTATATGGTTCGAGTGGCCACCAGGGCCTATCCATATAAAGTGCAACTTCTGTGTATTCTAACGTATTCTTGTTTAACGATTTGTGCTCCTGTGCTCATAAAGAGTCTAGGGGATACTTTGAGAAATAAATACATATATATTTTCAATATATATCTGTGTGGTGTCCTTTCATTGGTATAAAGGGGGGTTACATTTGGTAAAACAGCCTGCTTAACACGTTTCACGAGTTTAGCCTCAAAGACTGCTTAGCCTACGCTACCACTAGGGCAGCTGGTCCGAAAAGGTTGACTTACAACCACACCATAAGGGTTGCTTGGCATGGTACAAGGTGGTCACTTTAACTAGTGAACATCATATACCAGGCCAACTTCTCACAAAGATGCAATGCTAATTGTGTATCTCCATTTTAACAGTGTTTTTATAGTGCATAGCGCCTAAGTGCTATAATTATCTTTGGGGTCAAAACTCTGACCCACAGGGTTGTAAAGACATCTGGTTTTCACAGTTTTTTCCTAGGTTTATACATAGTATAATTTTCTTGTGTGTACTAAAGTACTTTTCTTTTAGAAAAAGTATAGCACTGACTGGACATTGACTATATCAGCTGGTAGTACGGTGTGCACTGTATTCTGAATGTCTGAGCCCACCTCACCTCCTTGAGTAAGCCTTGGACTGCTCTTTCGCGCTACCCTGAGAGAGTCAAGTGCCAGAGAGGAGTACTTGGTTATCCAGTTTGGGATCCACTAGCACTGAGGCCCCAGGACACCAGCAGGGAACACTCCAGTTGCAATGTCCATCACTTTTTTTATCTCCTTGTTTGCATGTTTGACCACTAATGTTTCCCTAATTTGGCCATTGTTCTCCAAATGCTCCAGAGTCTTCTTTCATGTTTATTCAGTCTTGCACTTTATCACCGTCAAACTATACAGCCCCATGCCTAAATATGCATCACTTTCAGCTCTATGGCTCTTCTCTGCACATGGCGCATACATTTTTCTTACTCCTCTTTCACTGCCACTGACCATGAAGAGCACTACTCGAGCTCCACCACCCATTATCGGGTAAGCAATGCCTTCTTCTCACACCTCTTTTGTATACATTTGGACACTCCAAATATTTACAAAAAATAGTCACTGAGGGTTGGCATTGCAAGAACACAATTATAAGTGGAAGATACAAATATTAAATACTCTGAGATATTATGAACTGAAATCCATAAGGCTGAATCTGTGAAACTACCTCCTGATATCGCTTGGCTGGAGCACAAATTTAGATTTATGAAGCGCCTACTACCCTGGACCAAATTAATTGTGGTGGCCACATTAGGGGCCTCATGTAGGTAGCCAAATACCGGTCGGTAACAGCCGATTTTCGGTAAATATACCGTTACCGACCGGTATTTAGGCTTGTGCTATGTAGGAGGATCATTTCTGTATTCGGTAATTTACCGACTCGGTAAAATTCGGTATTTTTACATATGGCCCCATATCTTTCTCAGAGCTGCAGAAAGGTTTTTTAAATTTTAAGTAGGGTAACTTCTGTAAGTGCCCATATCTAAGAGATTGGATATTAACCATCCAAATAATGAATGGTAGTCTTTTTAGATGGCAAAGATGACTTAAATTGAATTGAAGCCAGACTATTTACACAATATATGGATTATTTGTGACCCTGCCAGACACATATGGTGGTAAAAGGGGGAAAGAATAAAAGAGAGAAAGAATTGGAGCAGGCATATGGCAAAAAGAATGGAGTTCCAAGAGAGGCTATTTATTTGAGAGTTATTTTATTACACCAGTTTCAGGGTTCACCATATTCAGGTTACACAGATGATTCCTGTATGCTAAGTGAAAATTAACAATGTCAAAATCAACTAGGGACCGTCATTCATTTGTATATCAGATTATAACATGCTCTTTCATCTGGATGACCCCTAGGACTATGAGGCATAGTGTGCTATGGGGCCTTTGGAGTTGAAAGAGGGGAGAGACTATACATACCAGCGTGCTCTACGGCAGCATGGGGCGCAGTCTGTCACTTGGCGGGCTCCTGATTCTGTCTATGTGGTCCAGTGTGCTTTGGGGCCTTTGGAGTTCGAGGATGGGAGGTGCTATAAACGTTAACGCACTCTCCCGCAGCACAGGATGTGCCTGGATTGGACTATGTCCAGGCAAAGACTGGGCCAAGAGCAGGCTTGTAAGCAGCCGTACATGGCTGGTCCACCTCTCTTGCATTTGCCATCACCACAGCCCAAGATGGGTAAACGTAAAACTACTGGTAATTCTAGTTCCTCTTTTAACAGACAGCAGCTCTATTGACAGATTTATTGTGCAGGCTGTTGGGATATTGAATCAGAAGATCAAATGAGTGCAACAGACAATGATTTTGTGCCTTAGCTTCTGTTCCACCATTTGTACAGCTGTGAGCAGCTCTAGTGTCCCCCTCTCTTCCACAAGCCATTGCCCACACTCAAATGAGCCAGTGGTCAAGTGCATGAAAAAAGGTGCTGAGACAGCCTACCACTTGCGAAGTGAGAGTCAATACTGCATGAGGTGAGCCCTTTTCTGGTATCATAGAATCAGTGTATATCAAAGAGATGTGTGGCAGAATAGGTGCCTTAATAAGAGAGAATATTAAACCTTTATCACATAGATTGTTACACATCAAGACATATCTATGAAGGTTGGAGAACTGTAAGATATCTGACAGCAAACAAAATAAAGCTGTCCTCTTATAAGGCTTTGATAACATAATACGAGGAAGTCAGAATATGTCCAGAGACCTCAAGCACACCTGCCATCATCCCGACCACAGGTGCTGTGATCAGGTAATTGGATCCTGTGGCTGATACTGTGATGGGCAAGGAAAGAAACTGCTGGCTGAATGATTTGAACAAAAATAGAAATGTGCCTACCACCTGGCCATAATCAAACTTACCCCAGCAGCCTGTCCATATGCTTTAGCTATATTATGCCAACGTCCCTCCGTTAGAGGAAGGGGTGACTGAAAATCCAAATCAGCTAAAGAATAAGATCATCCATTGGCTTACTAAACATCTCAACACAATGAACGCTAACCAAAAATATCATAGTCATTGAGTATTATGTATTGGTTCTGCTCAAAAAGCATTAGATGGGGGCACTATGGTAACCAATTTCAAAAGTACCCATATGGTCAATTACTTACTTTCCCGTGCCTGCAATTTGTATGGTGGATCCAGTAATATCTTGGCATTTTCCCTTGGGTACTAATACAAACCTGTTTCATCTCACTCCTCTGTGCCTCTGAAACTGAAAAGATCCAGTGATATCATGGTTGGAAAATCAATTTCGATTCCACTCCACAAACACTGTTTACTTTTGCAAGATGGAGCAGATATTGATTGGCAATGTTGGCACTCCAATCATAGTAATATGAATGATGTTGGAGGCTTTAACTCTAATTTAGTCCGCTTCAGGCAAGTAAGATAAGTGAGCTGGAACATCAGAGGCTATGCATCTGGAGTTAAGAGCGGTACTTGGCTTTACTTCATTGAGATTTTTTTAAATATAATTATTTTTATTAAGTAAACAATCAGTGGCGTAAAATATGCAGTACAGAGGAAACGATTATACCTTTTGGGTAGCAAAAATATTATCTAATAACATTGCATAGTAGTACATTGGGAAAACAGTTTAGGGAGTAGGGGGCTCGTCCAGATCATACTATGCGGTGGGTTGCAGATATTCCCTCTGTAGGCTTTCCAGGGGTTCCAAACCCTTGACCACTTTCTAGGGCAGCCTCGTGCCACATATACTGTCTTTTCTCTATAAATACACCAATCTAGGTCTGCTGCCCAAGTGTCTACAATAGGCGGATGCAGGGCTCCACACAATTGCGCAATATTCCTTTTGGCTAGCATTAGTCCCCAAGTGACTTATTTTTCTGCATAGTTGTTGAGGTCTGTAGGTTCCCAAACATTGAGAAGGCACCTCCGTGCCTCCGGACGGAGGACAGACGTGAGTACTTCATTGAGAATGTCATGTATTTTATGCCAATATTTTTGTATGTGGTTGCATTCCCACAGTATGTGCATAAATGTGCCCACTTGACCGCATTGCTGTTTACAATCTCCTCTCTCAGCTCTACCCATGCGTACCAAATCGGGTCCCGTGATATACACTCTGTGGAGAATTTTGAGTTGTACTAATCGAAGTCTAGCCGAGATCGCCACTACCTTCAGGGAGGACACTGCCTCTCGCCATTCCTCATCATCCAGCTCAATGCTGTCCCTCACCCATTTTTCACAGAGCGGCCGGAGAGGATCCGCCATATTATTGATTAATTTCTTGTAAGTTAGAGATATAGCTTTTTCGGGAATGTGGTCATCTAGCAATCAATCCTCAAGTTGAGAGGATTCTGGGGGAGGAGCCTGTTGGGATATGTGAACGTAGGGTGTGGTGGATCTCTGTATATCTAAAACATTCCGAGTCTGCTATTTCATACTGTTGTTGCAAGGAGGCGAACATCGCCTTTCACCCAGATATTTTTGATCTGGGAAATCCCAATGAGGTCCCATTTATCGAACCTTTTCATCCTCCACAAGTTGCCCAACTTCTCCGAGTCCCATAGAGGGATTGCGAGTGTGAGTGTTTGGTCCCACCCCAGCGTCTTGCTTGCTGTATGCCACACTTGGACCGAATGTGCGGTCGGCCCAGTGAGAGAGTTACGTTTGGGTTTCGAGTGGAGCGCCCTATTGGAGTTCCCCCTTGGTAGGAGCCACCTATCCATGGAATAGCCCGGATTGTACAGGTGGCCCTAAGTGCAGTGGTTAATAGCTGTAAGGTGAGCCGCCCAGTAGTATTTTTTGATGTCAGGGAGACTAATTCCCCCGTCGTACCAATTCAGTGAGTTTGGCTAAAGCTATCCGGGGTTTCCCGTCCCATAATAAGTCCCGTTACAAGCCCTCTATTTCTTTAAAGTACGATGCTGGAACAGGGTCCAGGGAGTTCTGTAGTGCGTATAGAAAGCGTGGCAGGGACATCATTTTAAAGAGGGCTGCCTTACCTAGAAGTGAGAGCGGGAGCATTTTCCAGCTGGCAATGTCACGTTTCAACCTTTGCAGTGGTGGAAGAAGGTTGCGATTGAAACGGAGTGTCTGATCCAGGGAAACAATAATACTTAGATAGGTAAAGCCTATTGTGTTGATTTGAATGGGGCAGGCCTATGGTGTGACAGGAGGGTCGCCTTTGAGGACGTATAGGAGGGACGTATTCCAGTTAATGGAATATCCAGAGTATCTCCCAAATATCGCCAAGATGTCCAGGACTGCAATAAGTGATGCTTTCGGGGAGGCTAATTACAGAAGTATATCGTCTGCGTATAAAGAAATGCGGTCCTCCTATTCGGGGGACCAACACAGACCTCGTATCACCGAGTCTTTGCGGATACACGCCACAAGCGGCTCCATTGCAATGGCGAAGAGAAAAGGGGAGATAGGGCATCCCTGGCGGTTCCCTTGACCCAGGCTGAACACGTCAGATTTCTTGTTGTTATCAACAACTTGTGCCAAGGGTCCCGAATACAGGAGCCACACCCACTGAATGAAGCTCGGGCCAAAACCCAGTTTAGCAAGGACTGCGAAGAGATACGGCCATTCAATAGTATCGAATGCCATGGTGGCATCCAATTATATGATTATTGCTGCTTCCTGAATCTTGGCTGCTCTCCCCAACACCCCGTTTACCCTGCGCAAGTTCAAGGTGGTGTTTCGATGCAGTATGAACCCCAACTGATCAAGGTGGACCAAGCCGCCGATCACCTTAACCAGGCGATTTGCGAGGAGCTTGGCGAGGATTTTAGGCTCGGCATTGAGTAGGGAAATCGCCCTATAAGAGGCGCAGTCAGCCTTTGGTTTGCCCTCCTTATGAATAGTGATTAATGTGGCAACTCTTTGATCCAAGGGAAGGATACCCATGTCCCTACTTTCTTCGAACATGGCCTGCAAATATGGGGCTAGTTTGTCGGGTTTAAGTTTGTACAGCTCAATGGGAATGCCATTGGGGCCAAGGACTTTCCCTGAGTGCAAGGACCTGATAGCTTGCGCAATTTCGTCGTTCGTCAATTCCCCTTCCAGAAAGTAACGTTCGTCCTCTGACAGGGAAGGCAGCGTTATATCTTGTAAGAGAGACCGGGAGTCCTCCTCGGGGAATGGTGCGGTGCTGCAATAGAGAGCGCTGTAGTGAGTTGCGATATGGTTTACAATGTCTTGCGGGTCAATCAAGGATTTACCATCAGCGCCCATGAGTTCCGGCACCAGCCTACTAGCCCATTCCTTCTTGTCGAGCCACGTAATCAATTTACCTGCTTTGTCTCCCAGGTTGTATATTCTACCAGGTTTTTCCCTCCCCAGACTTTTAGCCCTATCCATAGTGAATGCTTTATATTCGTCATGTTTGAGTTGTAAAGTGTGGAGTTTTTTGTGCGTTACATCAGCTTCTAGCTCTTCCTCCAATTGGTGGATGTCATTTTCTGCTTCCACAAGCTCTTTCTGTCTTTCTTTTTTCGTTCCAGCAATTTGTGACAGTGCCTGACCACGGATGACTGATTTAAATGCCTCCCATAGGGTCTATGGGGAGTCCACCGACCCCTCGCTTTCCCAGAAGTAATTGTCTAAAGATTCAGTTAGTGCCTTGTGGACTAACACACAAAAAGTCTCCACTGGATCTGTGGAGGAGGGAACTAGAGGCATAGGGGTTCTAGGAGCTGGCAGCCTCCACTATAACTGTTTACCACAAGAAGCCGCTCCTAGTGTGATAACCCAAACGAGTTATAGGAACGTCGTAGGTGTGGGCATCTCACAAAAAGTTCCGGACTGGTCTCACACACCACCTGGTGTCATGCTTCATCATTGACCAGTCCTCGCCCTCTAAAACCTTCGTTTGATAGAGGGCGGGCATACACTTGACGACAAGTATGCACTTTCTAAATGGCTGAGTGGGGGCCCGTGAAACTGTGAGTGGGGTTAAAAATCATTATAGTGGTCAAAAAGTGATTTTTAATGTGATTGACAACTATATGATATTAAAAATTATGTGTGACGGTGCGTGGGGTATTTAGTGTCCCCTAACCGTCCTATGTGTGGTCAACATGTTTCTGCCGGAATGGCCCTGTTGGGTCCGTGGCATTCATCAGGACCAAATTATGAGTGAGGGCTCCGTTCTTACCAGGTGTTTGTAAGACACTACCACTGTGTGAGTGTAGCATAGGCCACACTTCACTTCCTATGGTGCTTCCAATCGGGAGGTTCGAGCGGACGCCTAGGACACAGGCACATTCTGCTCCGTGTTACAAAGTGACATAACGGTGGATTACCCCCGTCCCTCCTCCCCCCTTGGGACAAGTTGTCCAACCAATTAGGGCTTCACCTTTGGAAGCAACATAGGAAGTGAAGTGTGGCCTATGCTACACTCACACAGTGGTAGTGTCTTACCAACACCTGGTAAGAACGGAGCCCTCACTCATAATTTGGTCCTGATGAATGCCACGGACCCAACAGGGCCATTCCGGCAGAAACATGTTGACCACACATAAGACGGTTAGGGGACACTAAATACCCCACACACCGTCACACATAATTTTTAATATCATATAGTTGTCAATCACATTAAAAATCACTTTTTGACCACTATAATGATTTTTAACCCCACTCACAGTTTCACGGGCCCCCACTCAGCCATTTAGAAAGTGCATCCTTGTCGTCAAGTGTATGCCCGCCCTCTATCAAACGAAGGTTTTAGAGGGCGAGGACTGGTCAATGATGAAGCATGACACCAGGTGGTATGTGAGACCAGTCCGTAACTTTTTGTGAGATGCCCACACCTACGACGTTCCTGTAACTCATTTGGGTTATCACACTAGGAGCGGCTTCTTGTGGTAAACAGTGCCTTGTGGACCCCAGGATTTCGTAGGTACCATGGATTGATACGAGCAATTTTCCCCACCCTTACCTGGCTGAGAACTATCTGCATCCATACCGGGGAATGATTGGAAATTCCATTTGCTAGGTGTTTGATTTCTAGGATATTAGTCACCTGAGAGGCCGGAACTAGTATATAATCTATGCGGGAGAGACTATGATGGGCCCCAGAGTGAAAGGTATGCTGGATTCTGTCTGGGTTGTATGTCCGCCACCCATCCACCAACCCCAGTGCTTCCATGAAGTCAGGTAGCCATTGTTGAGAAGGCCCAATCTCGCGAGGAGGGTGTCGGTCCTGGGTGCCCAAGACTGCTGCGTTAAAGTCACCCCCCCACTACCAGGAGTCCTTCTAGGAGTGAAAGGAAGAGCGAGCCCAGATCTTTAAATGTTTCGCTCTGGAGGCCAGGTGGCACATACACAAAAATGAGTGTCAGTGTGGTCCCTTCCCATAAGCCTGTGACCCCAATATATCTGCCCCGATCGTCTGTCCACGTGGACTCTACAGAAAGTGGAAAGGAGTTTCTCGCCATGATACCAACCCCCCTCGAGCTGGTCGTAAAGCTGGCATGCGCTATTAGTTTGTAGCCCCATCTATTTAGAGCCTTACATGAGTTACCCACCAGATGAGTTTCTTGGAGAATGACTATATCAGGAGCTTGCCGTTTAACATACTGTAGGATGACACTGCGCTTGACCTTTTCCCTGAGCCCATTGACATTCCAACTCAGGATTTTAACACTTTTATCCCAATGAGTACCCATATGATTCTGCGTAACATTTTGGCTTCCTCTGCAGACATGTCCAACTGACTCGCCGATTGACCAATTACAACATTAAGAAACGCCCTTCTAACCACCCAACTTCCCCCCTCCCTGCCCCCCTGCCATTGGATCTAGAACTACCCACATCCCAACTAGGCAGAGTGCCTGTCGCCCCCCTGCTATGTGAGAGAAACCTGGATCGCAGCTATACCCCATCTGCCACAGTTTAAGGATGGGTCCACAGTATACTGGATATGGAGGAGACATCCCGACTCGCCCCATGACTTTACTACATCATATCACATAGGCAGTTATTCCCCTCTATTGTCATTAAAATTAAGTCTCAGTTGTCCACTACGATATGGCGGGGAATTCCACTGCAGGGTTACTCATATTATGTCCCCCCCTCAGGGCTCTCGGAGGTGGTTATTAACATTTGTTACTATTTGACCTCCCTTGTCATCTCAACTGCGTGAAGTGGATTTCGTCTCTCTTCGGTTGGTGTTGCTCCACTACAGAGTGTTGTTATCGGACCTCCCAGTTCTAGGTCCCCCATTTCGGTCTTTGTTCAGTTTCTCCACCCGGCGCCAGCCCTCCAGCCACTCCTATGCCTCCTCTGGGGAGGAGAAGAACCAAGTTTTGCCGTCCGATTCAATACGGAGTTTTGCTGGAAAGAGCATGGCGTATTTTATTTCTTTTTCTCGAAGTGCCTGTTTGACGTTAAGAAGCTGCATCATTGAGCCTGTAATTTGGTGGTGAAGTCTGGAAAAAAGGTTATCTGGCTGTTCTCAAAGTTGAGTGGTGGGTTTGCCCGCGCCATTTGGAGAATAACGTCGCGATTTCTGAAGTTGAAGAATCGGGCTATAATTTGTCTCTGGGGGGCCCCGGGACCCAGTGTGCGTGCTCTATGGAGAAGTAGCTTGATAGTCCCTTTGGCTGCAGCTGTTTCAACACTAACTCTTCAACAAATAAATCTACCGCGGGTCCTTCTGCCCGTTCTGGAACTCCCAGAATGCGTATGTTATTTCTCCTTGCTCTGCCTTCATAGTCATCAAGAAGTTCCTCCATTCTAGTCTGCTTCACTTGCAGTCGGGTTACTTGTTGTTTGGGCAGGGCAGTATCCGAGTTCAGGACGGTTGTTGCCTCCTCTATGTCCTTCATCCTGGTGTCCATTTTTCAGAGATTGGCACTTTTCAAGGATACTTCAACATTGACAGTGTCAATACGAGTCTCTAGGGAGGTATGCACTCCCGTAATGGCAGCCATGATGTCTTGGAGTGTCGGTTCTTTTTGCTTTGTTGGCTGGTCCTGGCAGTCCGGAGGTCCTTGCATGTCCGTGTTCCCTTCTTCCCCTGCTTTTGACCAGAAAAACTTAGCTAGTTTGGCCTGCACGGGCGCTTTAGAACCTTTCCCACTTGCCATCGTGAAGTTGTGCTGCTCAATGTTGGGTTATATGTCTGGTGGGCCGGTCCCAGTACTCGCCGCCGCATACTCAGGGGTAATTTACTACCCATGTCCCCTCGATGTCGGCGGGCTTCCGCTGCGGCATGACACTCACCGCTGATGTGCAGCTGGTCTCTGCCCCGCTATGGGGATGGTGCGAGCCCGGCACAGCAGGCCGGGAACCCCGAAGTAATCGCGGCTGAGCTACGCCGCATGCCCCTGCAGTTTGCCTCCGCTGTCTGCAGGCCTCTTACCGACCCTCCTCGGAGGTCGTTCCAGCTTGCAACCAGTTCTGAATGTTGCCCAAAGGTTTCCACTCCTGTCCGGTGAGCCTGCTGACGGTGGTGCTTCCCCAGACCCTCCCTACGCCTCCAGATCAGCTTCTGGATCAAGGGTAACTCGCCATCTTGGATTTGAGCGCCGGCTGCGCTCGGAGTCAATCGGCACCTTCCCGTCTTTCTAAGGTAAATCTTCCCTTTCTGGTGGTGCCACGGGACTCTGTGGTGGAATCTCCCCCACTGCGGGAGAAATGCGACTTAGGCAGATAAAAAAACAGGATAGGCAGATGGGGTTATCAGAGCCGTGTTAACGTGCGGCCATTCTCTTCGGCTGGTAGCCACACCTCGTTCATTGAGAATTTTTATATTATTTTGTTACAGAAGACCTGGAAGATATCTGAGATCCAGCATGATGTTTGTTGCTGCAATTCTATTGCTGTTCAGCCATCCTGTTCTTGGAGAGCTAGAGGGGTGCCTCTCAATTTGGTTGAAGCTATCATTACATTTTAGAATTAAATCAGTTTTTATTAGCAGAGCAGATAATGAAAACAATACACAACAAATCGACTGTGAAAATATTGGGGAGAGGGATTTCTAATCTGATAAGATCCTGGGCCAACGATCATGACATCTTAAGCTCTTGTCAGTATGGGTTCAGGGAGCCACTTGACGCAGTAGACCAGTGCCTGAACCTTCAACTTACTATATGTAAATATGTTGTTGCCAAGCATTGTCCATTAAAATTAGCTTTTGTAAATCTGAGGAGCATTTTCGATCACTGATTGACAAAGGCTAGATCCTGCCCTAGTGTGACTAAATTAGATTCTGTCTAGTTTTGTTAAGACTACTTTCGACATCAATCCCTATTTACTGTATATCCATAGTTAATGGGAGAGGGCTCGGCTGTTGCACTTTAAAACAGGCTCCATGCAAAGTATGATTTGTTTTACCTTTGGACAGTACGAGAGGCCTGTTTATCTGTCTGTCCGCGTGATGATGTATCTCCTCAAACTTTAATTCACTTTACTTTCTTCTGTACATATTATATTAAGTATACTAGGCCATGTTCTTTACCTATTTTAAAAGCTCACCATTTTAAACAGTGTTGACCTTACCTTGAATTTGTTTAGACACCAAAGAAACCTGGAACTTGTTTTTCTGTTGGATCCTTTTTAAGAAGTATAGTTTGCTGTCGAAATAGTGTGCATTTTTAATGTTTTAAAGTTGTGTATTCTATTTTTGGTTTTAGCTGTTCTTTTATGATTACGTTTTTTAATCGAATAAAGTACTTTTGATTGACTCATTGAGCATTTCTTTGAAATACATTGAAAAGATTCTACATGAGTGCAGTACAGCTTTGCAATGACAGGTCAGAGAACGGGTTGTTCATTAGGCGAAACTGGCACACATTCGGATCCTCCTAGTTTTTAGGTCATGCTCATGCCAATTAACCCATATTACATTTTCCGTCATTGCCCATTGGCGGCTCTCAAGTCAATAGACAAAAACTTAGCCTCTTTGGAAAAATGCTATTTAAACTACTTAGGGATTTGGAAGAAAGTGGAGAAAGTAACGGGTTATACACTGATTTTGAGATACATTGAGGAGAAAGGAATGTAACTATAATTGTGATGTCTTGTAGTTTTACTTAATCCATGAATTTTTAAGGTATCTCATATCATTTCTTTTGTCTTATACTTATTTAATGTATTTATGATTCTAATTATAAAAAAGGTGACATCCTTGATCAGATTTAGATTACTGCTGAATAGGAGAATATGCACTTGCACTGGGCCTATGCAAACCCTAGATCCCACTGACATGGCATTAAGGAACTCTGCTTACAAAAATGTTACTGCTTTCTTCCATTGACTGTCTATGATTATTGTATAGTCGTTTCTATGGGAACAGTTAGCTTTCTTTTAAAACTGACCTAGTTCTAAGATGATTTTGATTTCCTTAAGTATATTGTTAATAGAATGTATAAACTTATTACTGGGCAATCATTAGTAGCTCTGCAGTTATAGTTAAAAAAACATCTTTGCATTGTGATGAACTTTGCCCTACCATTTATCCAATTTGCAGGAGAGTTCCAGAAAGAAGTGTAAACAATATAGACAGGGGAGGGGAAAAGTTACAATTGGATTCTAGTTTACCATGGGCATTTCCAAAGGCAAATTAAGCCAACAAAATAAAAACTATGGCTGATTGTGTTTTCCTATATTTTGTGTCTTTTCTTAATTTAGTGTGTTTTTGTTAAAACCCAAATGTCTATTTAGAATGTGCTGATGCAGTATTTTGTGTTAACATTAGCAAAGCGGCATTCTGTTTGGCTGCCACTGCCCTCTGTTTAAACCGTATTTCAACTGGAGCAGCTATGAGGTGTCTTGGAGTCGGAGCATACAAAGTGAGAACTGGAAGTGTTATTTTAAAGTGTGGTTGTTCCCACAGTTTAGAGCTACAGATGGCATATGTGATTGAAGAGCTAAAGTAGTAATATGTACTTTCCTTTAGAGATTGGTAAATGGTTATATGTCCTTGGAACCTTAAGGAGTAGTCTGCTTCTGGATGAAAATGCTGCAGCATTTGTTTTAAAGTAATAAAGGATAATACGAGAACACAATAACATAAATCAAAGCAAAATAACAACATAACAAAAGCATAATTGGCATAACACAGCGAAATCACAATACCACAACACATCATCACAATTAAATGCAAAACAAAAACACAGTATAACAACAAAAACAGCCTACAAAACAACACAAAAACAAAAGAGTAACACATGCACCTCAAAGTAACAACAGAAATGTACTCAGTAATTCAACAAGCACATCAACAAAATACACCAATATATCACAACAAAACATTTTTAGAGCAGCACAATGTGCCACAACGCAACACCATACAACAGAACAGAAACACAACCACAAAATAGCACATTACCAATACACCACAAAACTAAAACACAAATACAGCACAACCATGTACAATAAAATTGCAAATTTGTCATTGTATTGTTTTTTGCGTTATGTTGATGTGCTGTTCTTACTTTTTGCATTGTATCTTTGTCTTTTTATTGTGTTGTTCTGTTTGATGTTGGTGGTGTTATTGTTGTATTTTGTCATCATGTTATGTTATGTTGATGTGCTGTTCTCCTGTTATTGTGGTGTCTTATTGGAATACATTTTTGTTGTTGCTGTCCGTCTTTGCCTCAAATGTAGTGTGTCTACTTAACAGTGCACAGAATTTATTGTCACACATTACCATCTTCTCAAGGCCATGATGGTATTAAAACGCGTTTGCACCACGTATTACCTTACTTACCATGTGATAGTGCCAGTCATAAATGTTTTGCAAACCAACAATCGGCATGGACACACACTGATGGTTTTATCCAAGTGGCGGGAGTCTTGTTTGTGCCTCCACACTCAACCACCTTGCCCAAGACTGTGTGAATGAATTTCTGTATTTACCTCCCTGCTTTTCCCAAGAGCAAGGAAGGAGTTGATCATTCTCCTGCTTTTCCTGATAAGAGGGGATTTGTGTATTTCCACCACTCTCTTGCTTAAGAGCAGCAAGATCTGTCCAAGCTCCCAACACATTTCCACAAAGGCAGGAGGATTTGTGAATTTCCTTCCCCCTGCATTGTCAAAGGAGGGACAGTTTATGCATGTTAATCCAACAATCCTTTCCATGTTTCACGGCAAGAAGAGAGATTTGTGCATTTAAAAAAAAAACATTCGGCCAAATCTCAGTTTTTCCTGTGTTCTGTTAACAATTTCAGTGTGGCACCAGGTCACCGGGGCACCTATCACCTTCCTCCGTCCTCAACTATTATACAAAGAAAAAGGTGAAATGACAACCTGGAGCAGTGACAGCTGCACCAGTGTACTGGCTGTCACAGTATACATGGCAGTGGGACATCTTCCAGCTTCTGTGCCTTCATTGTTTCACAAATTGTGGAAGATTAGATGAACTGGACAGATTATCAAAGGAGAACTGCTACCTTTGAGTGTTTCCCTAAAACAGCAATGAGTCAGTAATATCTTGGCTGAAGTTCACTTAGTGCTAATGTGGGCAGAGGAGAGACTTTTGGATCCATCGTTCATCATAACATATGTTGTAAATACTTATGAAAGTTCCTGCCCGAGATACTCCATCCACTCCAACGCATCTTGTGGTTGAATCAAACATCGAATTTGATCGAATTTAATTCAAAATCTATGAATAAGTATGCGGTAATGACATTATTAAAGAAACTCTAAATAGCAGGTTGGTTCCTGAAGTCCAGAGAGAGACGTTTTCCATCAACATCTAAAATGTAACTTTTTCATATTTACTAATCTTTTTTTTTCCAAGCATAGATTTTCAGATATAGGTCTGGAAACACTGACAGTTTAGTAAGGTCGATTTTCTACAATGGTAAAAGTGCCTGCTTAGTGTTAGTGCAACAGTGCGCATATTAGCCCCCCCAGAGGTTCTCAGAAATGCCGAGGGACAGCAACATTTTCAGGGAATCTGGTTATTGCATATATTTACAATTTCACTGATTTTCAGAATTAATGTAATTGTAGCGGTACTGCTTTGTATTTCTATCAAGGTTATCAGCAAAAATAGGTGATCACTGACACTGACAGAAGTAATATGGGAAAAGTCGACAGTAACTTTATTACCGCCGTTATTTCCGGTGTCTACTGCCAGTATCCAAACAACACTGCCATAACTAATATTAATGATTTTACTCATATATTTTATGATCACTATGTACTGTTGAAATTGGTGACAGCAACAAATTAGGATGTTGCAAAAAAGTTTGTCAGTTTAAGAAGTGATGAGACTTTGCATGGGAAACCATCTGCAAATATTGTGTTAATTCCTGCAGGGGCATATTCTCAAGCCCCTATCGCCACGGGAACGTCACTTTTTCTGATTTTCGCGTGGCGATAGGGTCAGTGCCTTATTCTTAAGGCAGCATTAACCCACAACGTGGCTTTAAGCCACGTTAAGTGGCTTAACGGCGCCTTGAGAATAAGGCCCCTTTCACGCTAAACTTAGCATGAAAGGGGAGTGCAGTGGGTGTTGCGGTGGGCGTTCCACCGCAACACCCATTGTGATCGACGCTACCACCTATTATCATGGGCGGCGATAATAGGTGGCAACGCCGAACTTAAGACCACAAAAATCCTTATCTTAAGTAGGCGAAACGAGGAGAAATGCTTTATTTCTCCTTGTTTTGCTTTTTCCATGTGTGCTGCCTTGTGCAGCACACATGGAAAAAGCAAAATGCCATGGTTTCTTCCTGTACTGGAAGGTGTCCCTTCCTGTACATGAACAAACCTTTTCAAAAATGTCATTTTGTAATTTGATGTGTGCTGCACGAAGCAGCACACATGGAAGTTACAAAATGGTATTTTAGGATTGTTTATGTGCAGGAAGGGGCAACTCCCCTGCACACAGACACCCTTGCACTCTGGTGGAAAGATGTCTGCGTTGGTGCTAAGTCGTGAAACTTAGCACCATCGCAGGGGGAAATGCAAAGATGCACCACATTTTTGAGAATAGGGTGCAGCCTCGCGTTTCCGAAATGGCGGTGAGAGGCGTTAAGCCAAGGAGGCTAACACCTCTCACCGCCACTTCCTTGAGAATATCCCTCTATGTTTTCTCATTTGCAGATTGTGCACATAACCATTGGCCTCACACTTGGGAGTATATTCACAAGAAGGTGTGCTAAACATCTCCAAAAAATGTTAACGCAACTTTATACATCGCAGCCTATCGCAGGAAAATATCCCTGTGTCAACATGGAATTCACAACACGGCGGTACCATGCGATAGTCCGCCAAAAACGCGGCCAATGTCCGCGATACAACCACCTCGACGGAGATAAAAACACAAACCTCAATGTGAAAAAACATGCGATGGGCCAAAGCATGATGAGGAAATCAGCGATAAGCAGCGCCAGGCCTGCAATACACATCTTGCAGGTGGGAAAAATCACTATAAAAGTAGAAAAAACATTCAAACACAAACTGGCCAACACCCAAGCACCATGGAGGCAGCCGGAGCATGCGCAGAGGACGAGCCCAACCCCACAAGCACCCCGGACAACCAGCCTGGGACCTCGGGGACAGGGAAGGGCAAGGAGAAGACGAAGAGGAAGACGAAGTTCAGTCTGCAGGAAAACAGGATCCTAGTCACGGAGGAGATGGAACACCATCCACAACTGTTCGTCACCTCCAACGTGTCATTGGGCACCAAAAATGGAATATGAAGGGACATCATGGACAAGGTGAATGCCGTCAGAGAGCACAAGAGGTCAATGGACGAGGTCAAGAGGCGATGGACTGACATCAAGCGCAAGACCAATGAGAAACTCGCAGCTAACCAGAAGGCAGCAATGCAGATTGGAGGTGGGAGCCCAGCACCACAGCTTGTGCTGGATGACATGGAGGAGTTGGTTTTGACAGTCATCAGTGTGGAGACTCTGGCCGGAGTTGGGGGACCGGACACTGCTTGACAGGACACAACACAACTGCAACAGGGTGAGTGACCACCAGGTACTGGGGGACGGATGGAGATGACCACAATGGCACACATGCACAATCAAGCAGAGCACAGTGCACACCCACAATGACTCTGGGTCATGGCCCTGATCTACAGACTGTCACAATATACAATGCCATGCTGTCTGAATGTCAAAATGTACCATGCGGCTACATACATGTGGACACATTGTAATACACATCTCCCCTTCACATTGCAGGGGCACCAAACACATCCTGCAGAGCAGTCCCAGCCACTCTTCATTGATGACGAGGAGGACACCCCCAGCATCGACCCCCAAGCCCGCCAAGACATCATTGACATCATCCGCAACTCACCTCCAGGATCAGGGCAGCCCAGCTGCATCGAGGAGACCCCACCCACTACCCAAACCACCCAGCAGGAGGCACCCACAGCCCCGGCAGTCTCCCAAGACCCTCAGGAACAACACATGGCCTTCCAACGCAGTGTGCTGGAGGGCCAGACGGAGATGGCTGAGCGGGTGGGGTTCGACATCATGGCTACCAAACTGGATGCCATCCATGAGTGTATAGGCCCACTCCATGGTCTCCAATGAGCCCTGACAGACATCGCTGGAGTCATAACGTGGAGAGAAGAACACCTGTCCGCTCAAAGTGGCTGCAGTGATCCCAGCTGTGAGCTGGCACACATGCAGAGGCTCATGGCAGACATGGTGCAGATGGAGGAGGAAAGGATGGCAGCCACCGCTGCACATCAGCGAAATGTAGCTGGGATCAATCATGCCCTGCAGTTCCTCATCATGGCATTGCTGCCACAAGGCGTGGCGCTGATAAATGCTGCTGCCCTCACACCATCCACATCTCCGCCCCCTGGTGTGTCAGTGCCTCACAGTGCAGCAGGCATATCCACTCCAGCCCCTGATGTTTCACACAGTGCCGCAGCCGGTACTGCAACACCCACAGGTGGGGCAGAGCACACATCCAAAGACAAGAACGTGGATGGGTTTGAGTTCAGAAGGAGGCACTAGTATTCATTTCTGCCACCTGGCCTGTTTTTGCTTGGTGCCGCACATGGCCCCATGACCTTCCACTGACCCCGATACACTCCGCTGCACTCACCTTGAACCGCGACCTGGACTTCCATTTCCTGTTCAATGACACGGCAACCAGACTGCGGACTGTATCCTTCCTCTTCCGCAGTACTTGTCATCCCAAGATGGACTCTGGCTGGCCCTCCACGGGCCCATATTGTGTGGTGTGCTTGTTATGGCCCTGTACAGCTCCAGCTGAAAAACTCCACTGGATGTGCAATAAACATCCAGTAACGCACTGCTGTGTCATGTCTTTCATCATTCATGTATGAATGCGTAGATGGATGTAGGGACAGTTATTTCCCTTACGTCAATGATACTTATCTAGTGGGATGCCAGTCACAGTGTGTTACATCCGATTGTGTTCCGGGTGCCATGGACACTACAACAGGGACACACACATTAGTCACTTTCTTGTCCGGACATGGACTGAACAACTCCCAGAGCCCCCGAGTCATTGTTGCAAGCCCTGCGCTGGTCCGGTGTACGCCAGGCCAGCCCACTCCTCTTACGCACTGAGGGGGGTCCACATAGCTACCTGTCGCAGGCATACTCACTCGTGGTGTGCAGGTCACTGGTCTAGTTGTCAGCATGTCACAGCCACTCCCCAAGGGGAGGTTTGCACACACACCACACCCATCTGGCACAGACGTCACAGGCCATGTGACCCCGCAAATATAAGGGGCTGACAATGTCACATTTCCCTCTGGCGGTGGTGACTGGATGACGGACGCTCCACGGTTCGCAATCATAATGCGCCCATGAGTTGTTGCGCACAGGGTCAGTGGCACCTGAAGCCTTGTGGCCGTCACGGGCCTACCACCATATGGCGCTGACTGGGGTTGCACAGGGTTAGTGGCACCCGAAGCCTTGCGGCCACCACGACAGGCCTACCACCACGTGGTGCTGACTGGGGTTGCACCGGGTTAGTGCACCTGAAGCCTTGCGGTCGTCAAGGGCCTACCCCCACGTGACGCTGACTGGCGTTGCACAGGGTTAGTGGCACCGAAATAGCTGAGCGAGTGTGCGGCCTGCGATGATGACGTGTGCACTGATGTAGCCATTGATGACTCAGGACTCAGCGTCATATGTCGACCATGCCATGGTGGCGGGATCAGGGCCTGGAGCTTGCACAGGCATGTGGTGTGCCCACTGATGGACACACCGGTGACAGCAGGTGAGCAGTGGGGCATGGGTGCGCAGGGGAGGCGGTGTCTCTCTTTCTCACCCTTCCCTCTCTCTCTCTCTCTCTCTCGCTTTTGCTCTCCCTTCCTTTCCTTTCCTTCCCTCTTTTTCTCTCTCTGGCTTTCTTTCCTTCTCTGTTTCTCTGTGTCTCTCTCCTTTGATGTGCACATGACAGACGTCCTGATTTTGTGCTTTGTTTTCCAGGCTGTGACGTCGAGATTGTCCCTGATGGACCCAACAGGAGTCTTCAGCATTGGTGTTTTGTGTCGTATGTCCATAACGTTTTTGGTTGTTACTTCAGTGCTGTGTGACTGTCTCTCGTTCTTCTAGCCTCACATGTATGTTTTTTTTTACAATGTGCGTCATCATGCGCTTTTTGTGGCTCTTGTGTCGTGCACGGTATGTGTATGTCCAGGGGGGTGGGGCTGGGGGTGGTGGTGTTGAGTGTTGTGACCCTCATTGTTATCGGAGCTGCATGATCATTGTCTCCATGGCATCTTCGGGTCTTCAGGTCTGGCTCTTGGCTGGGCTCCCATTCATGCTGTGGGTAGTCGTCCTGCTTAGCACTAGCAAAAGGCAGGTGTTAAATCCCTGATGCTACCGCTGCTTATCGCCTGTTTTTGATTTGCTGCACAGATCTGGCAGTTTGTGTGTTTTTGCACAGGAACGCCTACTCTGCATCTCATTAGGGTTAGTTGGTGATGTCCGCCGTGGAGTTAAATTTTGGGGCAGTTATCGCGGGATTACTGGCATTGTCTGCAGTTTGCATCAGCTTGTGAATGGGGAGTTAAATCTATCTCCACTTTTGATGCGTTAAGGTGGAGATAAATCGGAGATAAGTCCTTGTGAATATACCCCTTTGTCTCCTGTTAGGCTAATTTTCTAGCTTTCTAATGCGCCTTTTCAGCCCTGAATGAAACAGTATTGTCTAACTACAACTAGATGGGCTTTTACTCCTGGTTAGGACGAATTTCGGCCTCTGAATCGGAAGTAGCATTTTCAAAGCATTGACATGAAGGCCAGATTGTGAAGGGGACACTTGTTTTGAAAATGTGGTGACAGAAAGAATCAGCAGTAAACTCTCCACTTTTGGAAAACGATTTGCATTCTCACATTTTAAACAAGGCGTGTAAACCCCAAATGATACAATCAGAATGGCATTATAGAACACAATTCACATTTATTTCATCAGCAAGTTTATCTTGGAATGAATTCAAACCCCAAATTTCTATCATTAGAAACTACTAAAGAAAAGGTACGGTTTGAGATTCCTGAGTGTCAAATCAAGTTAATCAGGTCCCAGCTGTGGAATTGTTTTTGGGAGGTGTTGAAATAAGTATGTAACTTTTCTGTCTGTTAAATTTCTTATGTTACACATGATCTGAAAACATGGAGGAGAAAATGAAATGGATCAGTGTAAATGAACATAAGAAACCCAGAAAAATATGCATTTATGTGTTTTGTAACTGTCCCGATGTCACTGTTAAAATGAACTCTTCTCCAGGGTCCCCAACGCCTTACCGCATCATATCAAGTGCTGCAGTACCGGAGACTTCACTGTAGTCAGGTGGTCTCCCCGTGCAATCACAGACTGTTATCTCCACCCAGCAGTACCATGCAGTACTTGGGATGCGGGGGCCAAAGTGAGAATCCCTTGGAAATGTGAGACTTAGAGCAGAATCCCTTGCCCATGAAGCTCTGGCCACTTGACAGGCGGGTCCCCCAAGCGCATCAGGGGCTAATGCGCATAGTATCCACCAAAAGATTTCTCTTCATACCAGAAACCGGAGGGACACAGCGGGGATTCCTGGAAGAATGCATTTATTTAAACACTGTCGGCATGACGCGTTTCGGCGAACTGCCTTATTCATATGCCATACATCAGTGGTTTGCATCAGTCCGTTGTTTAAATAATGATCGCGCTCCCCATTGGTGGAAGCCCAGCTGAGTTACATTGCTTGCAACGTCATTTCAGTCCTGCTTGGCGGACTGCGGTTCCCAGACTGCACCATCCCTGCTGAAGGGGAAAACGTTTTCAGGTAACTACTTAAATCTCCTAGTGAGTGCTGGGTACATTAAACAATGTGAATATGTGCAAATAAAATGTCCCCATGTCACTGTTAAAATTAACTCTTCTCCAGGGTCCCCAACGCCTTACCGCATCATATCAAGTCCTGCGGTACCGAAGACTTCACTGTAGTCAGTTGGTCTCCCCGTGCAATCACAGACTGTTATCTCCACCCAGCAGTACCATGCTATACTTGGGATGCGGGGGCCAAAGTGATCCAATCCCTTGGAAACGTGAGAGTTAGAGCAGAAGCCCTTGCCCATGAAGCTATGGCCAGGCGGGTCCCACAAGCGCGTCAGGGGCTAACGCACACAATATCCACCAAAAGATTTCTCTTCGTACCAGAAACCGGAGGTCCGTTGTTTAAATAATGATCGCGCTCCCATTGGTGGAAGCCCAGCTGAGTTACATTGCTTGAAACGTCATTGCAGTCCTGCTCGGCGGACTGCGGTTCCCAGATAGCACCATCCTGGCTGAAGGGGAAAACGTTTTCCGGTAACTACTTAAATCTCGTAGTGAGTGCTAGATAGATTAAACAACGTGAATATGTGCAAATAAAAGGTACGGTTTGAGATTCCTGAGTGCCAAATCAAGTTAATCAGGTCCCAGCTGGGGAATTGTTTTTTGGAGTTGTTGAAATAAGTATGTAACTTTTCTGTCTGTTAAATTTCTTATGTTACATATGATCTGAAAACATGGAGGAGAAAATGAAATGCATCAGTATAAATGAACATAAGAAACCTAGAAAAATATGCATTTATGTGTTTTGTAACTGTTGTACAAATGCACAGGATACACATGAAGTCCTAGAGCTAAAACTGTAATGTCAATATTGAACTACATTGACACATACCCTGCATTTATTCAGACTCAGGGACGAGTCACAATATTTTGCTGTGAATAGGTTTCACTTACATAAGAAGTGCACAGGCTTTTTCCTGAATTCCATAAGTTAACCTGCAGTACTAGTGGGTTACTTATGGCTTACTCCTAGAATTCGCCAGTGAACTGGGAGTAACAAAAGAGTAGTTTGCAGCAAAAACCTTAGAAATTCCCTGAAAAAACCATAGGTTTCAGGGGCGTTATAGTTAGCTGGACTTTTCACTCGTACAAAACCAGTGAAATTCCCCCGTTATAGTTAGTTCAGCTAACTATAACTCGCGCGCCCGCAATGCACTGCTGATGACGTCACATATTACATCACTCATGACATGGTCAGTGACATCACTCATGACATCACTGATGACATCTCAAATGACATCATCCAGTGATTGTGTGTTTTTCTGAAAATTACATATGTTTTATATATGTATATCTCAAGGTCGATGGAAGAATAAATGCGTATATAAGTGTCTAAATGGATGATTTGTTTTTGAAAAATTGATTGTATAACTGACTGATTAAGTGTATCTTAGTGAATAATACATGGCTTAGTGAGTAATGTTTAAATGTGTAAATATCTGTATCAGTCTCTCACTTTGTGTATAAGTGGCTGCATGGGTTGGTGAGTAGCTACATGAGTGTCTATATAGGTTATTAGTTGGTTTTTTGAGTATCAGTATGAGTGTCTGAGTGTCTGTATGGTTCGGTGGGGGGTATTACGTGGTGCATAGGTGCATGAATGAGTGACTCACTGTTTGTATGTGTTGAAGACAGCATGTGTGCAGGACTGTATGGGTGGATGAGTATGTGCATGGGTGTGTTAGTGAGTGATAGACTGTCTCAATAGTGTCTTTATGAGTAACTACATATGTTTTAAACTAGTATATGTGACTATTGGTGTATATAGGGGAGTATATGTGAGAGTGAGAGATTGAAAGAGTTCCTGTATGAATAAGTATGTGTTTCTATAAGTGATTGTTTAAAAGACTAAGTATGTGTAAGTTTCTGTAGAAGTAAGTGTGGTGGTGTGTGTATAACTGTATATGCAAGTAAATGGATGTTTGATTCTTTATTAGCATGAGTGACTTTGTGTGTGAGTAACTCTATGGATGAGTGGTGTTGTGTAACAGGATGTATAGGTGTGTGAGTACATATGATGAGTGAGTACATGTATGAGTGACTGTATAGGACTGTTGGTGAATGAGTGGATGTGTATGTGGATCTTAGAATTACTGAATAGGTTGTTGTAACTGGTATTGGTATGTCCATTGTTTTGAACATTGTAGTTTCTATTTTTGAATGTGTGTATCAAAGGTTATATTAGTGGAAGAGGAGGTCTGCCACTCTATCACAAGGATGATGTCATCAGTGATGTCATTAGTGATGTCATTTGAGATGTCATCAGTGATGTCATGAGTGATGTCACTGACCATGTCATGAGTGATGTAATATGTGACATCTTCAGCAGTGCATTGCAGGCACGCGAGTTATAGTTAGCTGAACTAACTATAACGGGGGAATTTCAATGGTTTTGTACGAGTGAAAAGTCCAGCTAACTATAACGCCCCTGAAACCTATGTTTTTTTCACTGAATTTCTAAGGTTTTTTAAATGCTAATTCCTAACTATAACGTGCCTGAAACCTATGGTTTTTTCTGTGAATTTCAAAGGTTTTTTAAATGCTAATTTCTAACTATGCCTACAGAGATAGGACATGTGAAGAAAGAAGAAAAAACACACAGAAAGAAAAAAACAGAAATGCAGAAAGAAGCAACAGAAGTCCTCAAAGACGAAGAAAAGTGCAGGAAGAAGGATAACTTGCAGAAAGAACAAACAGAAGAGCAGAAAGAAGCCTTATTTCAAAATCATCCTGTACCCTCAACTTTTTCAGACGGATACTGGTGGTAACTGAGTCTGACTAACCAGTCCTAGAGCCAGTGCTATGTTAAAAGACACTCAGAATACAGTGAAAACACCTACATACACTAGGGAACACTATGTGGTGGGATCCCCCTGTGATCAGCATGACCTCCTCTGTCAGCCCCCAGTATATAATAGGGCAGGGGATTAAAACTACCTCTTAAAACGTGCCACAGGGCGTGTTTGCACACGTCACCTCAGGCCCCGTCCCCTCACTTCCCCACTGTGTAAACACGCCCTGTGGCCATTTTAAGTTGGGAGATTAAGTCCCCTTGAATCCTGAGGGTCCCTAGGGTCCAACTAGACCACTAGGTACCTCCAGTAAGCGCCACAGAGCTGCGTTGCAGAGATGTAAAAAGAGGCACGGCCTAGACCACCTCTCTGCAACGCAGCGGAGTGGTGCTTATTGGAAGCACCTGGTGGGCTAGTTGGCCCCCAGGGTCCCTCAGGATTGAAGGGGAATTATTTCCCCAACTTAAAACGCGCCACAGGGCTTGTTTGCACACGTTAACTCAGGCCCCGTCCCCTCCCTTCACCACTGTGTAAACACGCCCTGTGGCCGTTTTTAGTTGGGAGATTAAGTTCATTTGAATCCTGAGGGTCCCTAGGGTCCAACTAGCCCACTAGGTACCTCCAGTATGCGCCACAGAGCTGCGTTGCAGAGAGGTGTAAAAAGTGGCACGGCCTGGACCACCTCTCTGCAACGCAGCTCAGTGGTGCTTACTGGAAGCACCTGGTGGGCTAGTTAGCCCCCAGGGGCCCTCAGGATTGAAGGGGAATTATTTCCCCAACTTAAAACGCGCCACAGGGCTTGTTTGCACACGTTAACTCAGGCCCTGTCCCCTCCCTTCACCACTGTGTAAACACACCCTGTGGCCGTTTGTAGTTGGGAGATTAAGTTAATTTGAATCCTGAGGGTCCCTAGGGTCCAACTAGCCCACTAGGTACCTCCAGTATGCGCCACAGAGCTGTGTTGCAGAGAGGTGTAAAAAGTGGCATGGCCTGGACCACCTCTCTGCAACGCAGCTCAGTGGCACTTACTGGAAGCACCTGGTGGGCTAGTTAACCCCCAGGGGCCCTCAGGATTGAAGGGGAATTATTTCCCCAGCTAAAAACGCACCTTAGGGCGTGTTTGCACACGTCACCTCAGGACCCGTCCCCTTCCTTCCCCACTGTGTAAACATGCCCTGCGGCCGTTTTTTAAGTTGGGAGATTAAGTCCCCTTGAATCCTGAGGATCCCTAGGGGCAAAATAGCCAACTAGGTACGTCCAGTAAGCGCCATTGCAGAGAGGTGTAAAAAGGGGCACGGCCTGCACCACCTCTCTGCAACGCAGAACAGTGGCACTTACTGGATGCACCTGGTGGGCTAGTTGGCCCCCAGGGCCTCAGGCCCCGTCCCCTCCCTTCACCACTGTGTAAACGCACCCTGTGGCCATTCTAAGTTGAGAGATTAAGTCCCCTTGAATCCTAAGGGTCCCTAGGGTCAAACTAGCCCACTAGGTACCTCCAGTAAGCGCCACAGAGCTGCGTTGCATAGAGGTGTAAAAAGGGGCGTGGCCTCAGAACACCTGTCTGCAACGCAGCTCCGTGGCGCACACTGGAGATACCTGTTGGGCTAGTTGGCCCTCCCGGACCCTCAGTATTGAAGGGGAATTAATTCCCTAACTTACAACTGGCCAGGGGGCGCGTTTGCAGAGTGCTGCAAGGAGGGGGCGTGGCCTCCAGCACGATGCCGGTCTTTTATTTAGTTTATTTTTTTAAGAAGGAGGGCTGTGTGGCCCCCCTTCTTTTTCTAATTTACTGGCCCTGGGGACCCCATCCCCCAGGGCCTGCACCCTAATTTTTTTTGTTGAAAAAAATAAATTTGGCCCTCCCAAGGCCTTAATCGGCCCCGGGGACCCCAACCCCCGGGTCATGGCCTTTTTTTTATTTAAATTCTTTAGGAGGAGGCTGCGTTACCCCCCTCCTCAGGCCACTTATGGCTCCGGGGACCCCATCCCCCGGGGCCGGCCTTTGTTTTTTATTATTTTAAAAATATAAATATTTATTGAAACACCTAGGACATGCTGGACAAACCGTATGTACCTATCACCATGACGATTTGCGTGATATTCATTAAAAGGCGACTATGCATAGAATGAATCCACATGGAATGTATTTACACCGCTAGGGAAGCTCTGACGTGTCTGACGCCCTACCGTGCCTAATCCCGGCCCCCCCGCCGGTGGGTACTCTCCAAGTAGACACCCTTGTCGTTTATATATACAAACATGGGTAGCTATTGACGGGCACATTTAATATACACGCACACCAAGCCATTCAAAGGGGATTCAACAAAAATTCGACCAAACTATGCAAGAAACCCCCCTCACGGTTAATAAAAAACACATCCGCCGCCGGATGTGTAATACTTTTTATTTTACTCTCTGGAAAGGAGACGAACCTCACTTGAGAGTCACAGCGTAGCTCCTGGCTGAGCCCAATGCTGTGTTACACCCACCAGTGCCCGCCGATTGCCTCACACCTCTGTGCTGTATTCCACCAGCTAGTGCGTATGCTATGACACTCTCTAGCCCATGTGCACTGTAACACCACCCCGTGAATATTTCATGCCACACTTGCCTTCGTACGGGTTATATTGCCCCATCTAACGTGCCTTCCTCGATGTGTATGTTATAACACACAGCGCTATGCCATACATATTACAATCTGGGATCAATATCTTTGTCACAGTGCATATGCAACATTACACTCCCCAGCACATATTTTATATTACAACTTTAGAGACTAGTTATGTTACACAACACTGCCCTGTGCATATTACACTCCAAGGCGCATATCGCATAGCATGCGCTAGTGCCTGTGCTATCTCGCGTTCTCCAATGAATCTGTCATTGCGCACAATGTATTGCATATTATATTTCACGCCCCGGTTCATCTTATATCACACTTTTTGGTGCATAGTTTATACCATATACTACATCTAGTTTTCATTTTCAATCGTGCTCTCAGTACTATGTTCTATATAACACTGCGTCCACCTACCCTTTTCACGGGCATTACATTTTGCGATGGGGGTGGAGGGTCAGGGGGTGTTTCTGCCAAGTGAGCCCGGAGTCACAGTCACAAACGTCCTCTTCTTCCTGAATAAAAGTGAGATTATGCTGCATACTTGTTCATATTTTAAGTAGTTCACACAGACACATATTTTAAAAACAATAAAGTTCCTAATACCCACCTTCTCTGAACAGTTAGCTTGCTGCCCCATCGACCTCCTCCCTATCCTCTGTTGTCTGAATCCATGGACTAGCCTCCTCCCTCCTGCCATGCATGGTCTGATGTGCTGCCACTGCCCTCCATTTAGCATGATGTACCAGTCCACTCCTCCTGCCCTCCATTGCCCAATTCTATGGCCCATCATTGACCTCCTGCTTAGCCTCTGTGCTTAGTTTGCTGCCCCTATTCTCCATCCACCTGCCCTCCGATGTCTTTGTGCATGCCCCTGCTCCATCCTTTTTGCCCACTATGTTCCATGGACCTGCCACTCCTATCTACTCTGAGTGTTCTGTTGAGCTGCCACTCCCCTCCCACCTGCCTAGCATTGTCAGGTGACTGTAACCTGTCCCTGCCACCTCCACCCTGCCTGTCCACATGCCATGCCCCTATCCCCTTCCTCCTGTCCTCCATGGTCCATTTTACTGCCCCACCCTTCTGCCCTCCCTGATCTGTTGTGCTGCAACTGCTCCTCCTGCCTGCCCCGCGCGGTCTGTTGTGAGGCCCCTTCCCCTGAACTCTCTTGTATTGTATTTCGTTCTTATAAAGCGCAACTGTCACCCTACAGGTATCCTGGTTCTAGGACTAAGATGGGAAAAGAAACTTTTAGCCAACCAAGTGTCCACATCTTACAGAAACGAGATAGAGGAAAGATAAGAGAAACAGGCCGACCGAGAGTGCAGGATTAGGAAATCATGGGCCCCTCCCTGGGAAAGAGCCAGGTTTTCAGACTCCGCCTAAAATCCATCAGGGAGTTGGCCTGTCTGATATTCAGAGGGAGGTCATTCCAGCAACGTGAGGCCACTGTGCTAAATGCCCTTCCCCCCATCCTGGCCTTCTTAACTCTGCCAGTGATTAGCAGAGAGGCATTCGAAGAGCGTAGAGTTCTTTGAGGCTTATACCAGGACAGTCTCTCCGGCAGAGAGATTGGGCCAAGGCCATGTGCCGCTCTAAAAACAATGCATAGGGATTTAAACATGACTCTTTCCTTTATGGGAAGCCAATGGAGCTCTTGTAACGCTAACGTGGTTTAAGAGCAGCGTTTGTCTTGTCTGTGCCCAGGTCCTGACCCTCCCTTCTATCCTCCATGGTCCTTTGTGCATGCCCCTGCAAACTCCTTCTTGCCCATCATAGCCATTGTGCTGCCACTAACCCTCCCGCTTGCCATGCATGGTCTTCTGTGCTGCCATGACCCCTCCCACCTTCCCTGTGTGGTCAGCTAGCTGCCCCTGACCCCCTCCCACCTTCCCTCCCTCCAACTTAAAACGCGCCACAGGGCGTGTTTGCACACGTCACCTCAGGCCCCGTCCCCTCCCTTCACCACTGTGTAAACGCGCCCTGTGGCCGTTCTAAGTTGAGAGATTAAGTCCCCTTGAATCCTAAAGGTCCCTAGGGTCAAACTAGCCCACTAGGTACCTCCAGTAAGCGCCACAGAGCTGCGTTGCATAGAGGTGTAAAAAGGGGCGTGGCCTCAGAACACCTGTCTGCAACGCAGCTCCCTGGCGCACACTGGAGATACCTGTTGGGCTAGTTGGCCCTCAGGGACCCTCAGTATTGAAGGGGAATTAATTCCCCAACTTACAACTGGCCAGGGGGCGTGTTTGCAGAGTGCTGCAAGGAGGGGGCGTGGCCTCCAGCACGATGCCGGTCTTTTATTTAGTTTATTTTTTTAAGAAGGAGGGCTGTGTGGCCCCCCTTCTTTTTCTAATTTACTGGCCCTGGGGACCCCATCCCCCAGGGCCTGCACCCTAATTTTTTTTGTTGAAAAAAATAAATTTGGCCCTCCCAAGGCCTTAATCGGCCCCGGGGACCCCAACCCCCGGGTCATGGCCTTTTTTTTATTTAAATTCTTTAGGAGGGGGCTGCGTTGCCCCCCTCCTCAGGCCACTTATGGCTCCGGGAACCCCATCCCCCGGGGCCGGCCTTTGTTTTTTATTATTTAAAAAATATATATAATTATTGAACACCCAGGACATGCTGGACAAACCGTATGTACCCTATCACCATGACGATTTGCGTGATATTCATTAAAAGGCGACTATGCATAGAATGAATCCACATGGAATGTATTTACACCGCTTGTGAAGCTCTGATGTGTCTGACGCCCTACCGTGCCTAATCCCGGCGTCCCCGCCGGTGGGTACTCTCCAAGTAGACACCCTTGTCGTTTATTTATACAAACATGGGTAGCTATTGACGGGCGCATTTAATATACACGCACACCAAGCCATTCAAAGGGGATTCGACAAAAATTCGACCAAACTATGCAAGAAACCCCCCTCACGGTTAATAAAAAACACATCCACCGCCGGATGTGTAATACTTTTTATTTTACTCTCTGGAAAGGAGACGATTCTCACTTGAGAGTCACAGCGTGCTCCTGGCTGAGCCCAATGCTGTGTTACTCCCACCAGTGCCCGCCGATTGCCTCACACCTCTGTGTTGTATTCCACCAGCTAGTGCGTATGCTATGACACTCTCTAGCCCATGTGCACTGTAACACCACCCCGTGAATATTTCATGCCACACTTGCCTTCGCACGGGTTATATTGCCCCATCTAACGTGCCTTCCTCGATGTGTATGTTATAACACACAGCGCTATGCCATACATATTACAATCTGGGATCCATATCTTTGTCACAGTGCATATGCAACGTTACACTCCCCAGCACATATTTTATATTACAACTTTAGAGACTAGTTATGTTATACAACACTGCCCTGTGCATATTACACTCCAAGGCGCATATCGCATAGCACGCGTTAGTGCCTGTGCTATCTCGTGCTCTCCAATGAATCTGTCATTGCGCACAATGTATTGCATATTATATTTCACGCCCCGGTTCATCTTATATCACACTTTTTGGTGCATAGTTTATACCATATACTACATCTAGTTTTCATTTTCAATCGTGCTCTCAGGACTATGTTCTATATAACACTGGGTCCACCTACCCTTTTCACGGGCATTACATTTTGCGATGGGGGTGGAGGGTCAGGGGGTGTTTCTGCCAAGTGAGCCCGGAGTCACAGTCACAAACGTCCTCTTCTTCCTGAATAAAAGTGAGATTATGCTGCATACTTGTTCATATTTTAAGTAGTTCGCACAGACACATATTTTAAAAACAATAAAGTTCCTAATACCCACCTTCTCTGAACAGTTAGCTTGCTGCGCCATCGACCTCCTCCCTATCCTCTGTTGTCTGAATCCATGGACTAGCCTCCTCCCTCCTGCCATGCATGGTCTGAAGTGCTGCCACTGCCCTCCATTTAGCATGATGTACCAGTCCACTCCTCCTGCCCTCCATTGCCCAATTCTATGGCCCATCATTGACCTCCTGCTTAGCCTCTGTGCTTAGCTTGCTGCCCCTATTCTCCATCCCCCTGCCCTCCGATGTCTTTGTGCATGCCCCTGCTCCATCCTTTTTGCCCACTATGTTCCACGAACCTGCCACTCCTATCTACTCTGAGTGTTCTGTTGAGCTGCCACTCCCCTCCCACCTGCCTAGCATTGTCAGATGACTGTAACCTGTCCCTGCCACCTCCACCCTGCCTGTCCACATGCCATGCCCCTATCCCCTTCCTCCTGTCCTCCATGGTCCATTTTACTGCCACACCCTTCTACCCTTCCTGATCTGTGTGCTGCAACTGCTCCTCTTGCCTGCCCCGCGCGGTCTGTTGTGAGGCCCCTTCCCCTGAACTCTCTTGTATTGTATTGTATTTCGTTCTTATAAAGCGCAACTGTCACCCTACGGGTATCCTGGTGCTAGGACTAAGATGGGAAAAGAAACTTTTAGCCAACCAAGTGTCCACATCTTACAGAAACGAGATAGAGGAAAGATAAGAGAAACAGGCCGACCGAGAGTGCAGGATTAGGAAATCATGGGGCCCTCCCTGGGAAAGAGCCAGGTTTTCAGACTCCGCCTAAAATCCATCAGGGAGTTGGCCTGTCTGATATTCAGAGGGAGGTCATTACAGCAACGCGAGGCTACTGTGCTAAATGCCCTGCCCCCCATCCTGGCCTTCTTAACTCTGCCAGTGATTAGCAGAGAGGCATTCGAAGAGCGTAGAGTTCTTTGAGGCTTATACCAGGACAGTCTCTCCTGCAGAGAGATTGGGCCAAGGCCATGTGCCGCTCTAAAAACAATGCATAGGGATTTAAACATGACTCTTTCCTTTATGGGAAGCCAATGGAGCTCTTGTAACGCTAATGTGGTTGAAGAGCAGCGTTTGTCTTGTCTGTGCCCAGGTTCTGACCCTCCCTTCTATCCTCCATGGTCCTTTGTGCATGCCCCTGCACCCTCCTTCTTGCCCATCATAGCCATTGTGCTGCCACTAACCCTCCCGCTTGCCATGCATGGTCTTCTGTGCTGCCACGGCCCCTCCCACCTTCCCTGTGTGGTCAGCTAGCTGCCCCTGACCCCCTCCCACCTTCCCTTCATGGTCTGTGTGTATGCCACCATAGTCTCATTGTTGCTCTCCATGGTGTGTCTTGTTTCTAGTGCCCATCCTGCCTGACCTCCATGGTCATCTTGCTGCTCCCGCCCTGCCACCTTGCCCCCAGCCCTCTGTTTCCTTGTGCAGACCCCCTATTCCCTCCCTCCTGGCGTGTCTGTTCCATTTTTATGCCCCTGATCCGTCCCTCCTGCCCTTTATGGTCTGTTATGCTGCAGCTTTCTCTCCTGTCTGTCCATTATGGTCAGCTAGCTACCATTGCCTCTTTCCCATCTGTTCTCTGTTGTCCATGTGCATGGTCCTGTCCCCTCTCTATTGCATTCTATGGATTGTTGTGCTGCACTCCCGTCCCGCATGCGCTGTGTGGTGTATTGTGTTGCTGCAAACCCTGATGCCTGCCCTGTAGGGTCAGTTTGGTGCACCTCTCCATGTCCCTCCTGTCCTCTGTTATCCAAGTCCATGTCCCTACCCCAATTCCTCCTGCCTACCATGATTCAATGTACCATACTTGCGAACATTTTGAACTTGGTAAGAGGGAGATTTTGAAAAAAAACTGGGGTATTGATTTTCCCCTTTGAGTTACATTGAAAAAGAGAAGATTGTAGACAGGAGACAGATCAAATAAAGCCCATTTCAGCTTAAAAACATTGGACGTTTCCTGGCTGAAACGGGTCTATTGGCATGTATGGTTGTACTACCACTGCCTCTTCCTTCTGCTCACAATGGTCTATTATATTGCCACAGCCTCTCTTGCCAGTCCTGTATTGTTGGTTTGTTGCCCCTGCCCCCCTTTCCACTGCCCTCCATAGTCTGTTGTACTGCCACTGCCCTTCCTGCCTGCCCAGTGTGGTCAAATTGTTGCCTCTGCACTCACCTACCTGCCTTCAATTTTCAGGGTCGTGCCCCTGGCCTCTGCCTCTCAACAGTATCCCAATGAACGACTAGATTGCTAACATTCTATATATATTACAAAAGTGTGGAACGCCTGACGTCATCTTGATGTAATCAAAACTGTAATACCTAGAGTATTTCCATTAGAAATTACATATATGAGAGGGTCTTATTTGCATCAAAATTATGGTTAGTGCTCTAAAAAACTAAAATGAGGACATATTTTCTGAGTTTTCAAATAGCGACAAAGAACTTTTAAATTATTTGTAATCTTTATGTTTTTTTATCCAGTTGACCACTTGATTAAATGTTGCACCTTGGCGAGAGGATGTGGTGTTACTTCCAGAGCTGCAGACTTTGCAACTGGGGAACCAGGTTGGAGTTTCTGCTTCAGCTCAACATTCTGTGATTGTGGTCAAAATCACTTAATCTCCCCATGTCTACAACTAAAATGAATTTGATCTTGTGTGATGTAAGCAATGCTCAAGTAAAGCATTCCAATACCTGACAAGTCTGCACTATATAAAACTGCAAATACACAAAAAATAAGTGTTTTGCACACTTCTGTCATTTGGCTACACGTGGGCTACATCTGGGTGATATTTGTGCTGCATTTAGGCTCTTTTGTGTCTGCTGGCCATCTTGGGAGATTTATTTGTTATGAAGTTTCCTAATTTCCTCATTTATTGCAGTATCCTCAGTAGGAAATGCTTTCAGTTTTTTACTTTGATTCCATCAAGAAGGTATTCAGATATGTCACACATTTGCCATAAATTCTGAATGTTAGCACTCTAGTTGCTCATTAGATCACTGTAGTAAAGCTATGCTCACCACGGAAGTCTGCTGCTGGTATTAAAAGTGCATGTTTCAGTCTGCATATCAGAATTTTTTAATGAAATAGAAGAGGATTTGAGAAGTCACTCAAAATGTGCCCTAATTTTACTTTCTTCAGCACTAATCATAATTTCTATGGCAAAATAAACCCCCTCATTGTGTTCCTTTTTAAATTAAATGTTTTAAGTGTTACCAGTTTATTCCAATCAAGATGGCTTCAGGTGTGCCATACTTTTGTCATAAGTAAGACAGTAAGCGCTCTAGTTGTTCTTAAGAACACTCTGGGACATTCTGTCATTAGGCTATACTTGGGCTACATCTGGGTGATATTTGGGCTACATTTGGGCTCTTTTGTCTCTGGTGGCCATCTTGGGAGATTTATTTGTTATGAAGTTTCCTAATTTCCTAATTTACTGCAGTCTCCTCAGTGGGAATACTTTCAGTTTTTTATTTTGGTTCCATCAAGAAGGCATTCAGATGTGTCACACATTTGCCATAAATTCTGAATGTTAGCACTCTAGTTGCTCATTAGATCACTGTAGTAAAACTACTGCACACCAGGGAAGTCTGCTGCTGGTATTCAAAGTGCATGTTTCAGTCTGCATGTCAGAATTTGTTTATGAAATAGAAGAGGATTTGAGAAGTCAAAATGTGCCCTAATTTTTCTTTCTGCAGAACTAATCATAATTTTTATGGCAAAATGAACCTCCTCATTTTGTTCCTTTGTAAATTAAATGTTTTAAGTGTTACCACTTTATTCCAATCAAGATGGCTTCAGGTGTGCCATACTTTTGTCATAAGTAAGACTGTTAGCGCTCTAGTTGTTCGTTAGAACACACTGGGACATTCTGTCATTGGACTATACTTGGTCTACATCTGGGTGATATTTGTGCTGCATTTAGGCTCTTTTGTGTCTGGTGGCCATCTTGGGAGATTTCTTTGTTATGAAGTTTCCTAATTTCCTCATTTATTGCAGTATCCTCAGTAGGAAATGCTTTCAGTTTTTTACTTTGATTCCATCAAGAAGGTATTCAGATATGTCACACATTTGCCATAAATTCTGAATGTTAGCACTCTAGTTGCTCATTAGATCACTGTAGTAAAGCTACTGCTCACCACGGAAGTCTGCTGCTGGTATTAAAAGTGCATGTTTCAGTCTGCATATCAGAATTTTTTAATGAAATAGAAGAGGATTTGAGAAGTCACTCAAAATGTGCCCTAATTTTTCTTTCTTCAGCACTAATCCTAATTTCTATGGCAAAATAAACCCCCTCATTGTGTTCCTTTTTAAATTAAATGTTTTAAGTGTTACCAGTTAATTCCAATCAAGATGGCTTCAGGTGTGCCATACTTTTGTCATAAGTAAGACAGTAAGCGTTCTAGTTGTACTCTGGGACATTCTGTCATTAGGCTATACTTGGGCTACATCTGGGTGATATTTGGGCTACATTTGGGCTCTTTTGTCTCTGGTGGCCATCTCGAGAGATTTATTTGTTATGAAGTTTCCCAAGTTCCTAATTTACTGCAGTCTCCTCAGTGGGAAAACTTTCAGTTTTTTATTTTGGTTCCATCAAGAAGGCATTCAGATGTGTCACACATTTGCCATAAATTCTGAATGTTAGCACTCTAGTTGCTCATTAGATCACTGTAGTAAAGCTACTGCTCACCAGGGAAGTCTGCTTCTGGTATTCAAAGTGCATGTTTCAGTCTGCATGTCAGAATTATTTTATGACATAGAAGAGGATTTGAGAAGTCAAAATGTGCCCTAATTTTCCTTTCTGCAGCACTAATCATAATTACTATGGCAAAATGAATCCCCTCATTGTGTTCCTTTGTAAATTAAATGTTTTAAGTGTTACCACTTTATTCCATTCAAGATGGCTTCAGGTGTGCCATACTTTTGTCATAAGTAAGACTGTTAGCGCTCTAGTTGTTTGTTAGAACACTCTGGGACATTCTATCATTGGGCTATACTTGGGCAACATCTGGGTGATATTTGGGCTACATTTGGGCTCTTTTGTCTCTGGTGGCCATTTTGGGAGACTTATTTGTTATGATGTTTCCTAATTTCCTCATTTAGTACAGTCTCCTCAGTAGGAAATATTTTCAGTTTTTTACTTTGATTCCATCAAGAAGGCATTCAGATGTGTCACAAATTTGCCATAAATTCAGAATGTTAGCACACTAGTTGCTTATTAGATCACTGTAGTAAAGCTACTGCTCACCAGGGAAGTCTGCTGCTGGTATTGAAAGTGCATGTTTCAGTCTGCATGTCAGAATTTTTTAATGAAATAGAAGAGGATTTGAGAAGTCACTCAAAATGTGCCCTAATTTTGCTTTCTGCAGCACTAATCATACTTTCTATGGCAAAATGAACCCCCTCATTTTGTTCCTTTTTAAATTAAATGTTTTAACAATTACCACTTTATTCCAACCAAGATGGCTTCAGGTGTGCCATACGTTTGTCATAAGTAGGACTGTTAGCGCTCTAGTTGTTCTTTAGAACACTCTGGGAAGCTGCAGTAGAACACAAGAGAATCAACTGACAGTCTCTACCCTTGTTGGATGTACATGTTTTACTGAGAATGTCAGACTTCATTCTCACATGTCTGAGAAAGATAATGTGAATTTACAGAAAATATGCTCTTGGTTAGCTCATAGATCACCTTCAAAACCTCTGTGGGAAAAGCATGAGAAAATAGTTTTCTCTCAAACATGATTCATGATATCACAGCAGAAGGCTTTTTCACATGGTAAAATCACCTTAGAACACACTACAATTCCTAAAATGAGTATGGTACCATCAACACATGATTTATAATGTAACTAAAGTCTTAAAACCTTCTATTAACTGAAATGCTTTTTAATGAGGTGCTATCATGTATATTGGTCCCAAGATGGCTGCCAACACTTCTTGGATGAAGTGCTGACAGCCAATAAGATCTCACGACAAGTGGAGAAGTGTGGCTGAATGGTTAGAGCGGCAGACCCTGATGCAGAAGTCTGGGCCGGGATCAGAGTTCAATTCCCGCCTCGGCGGGTCTTGGGATCAATTTCCTCGGACCTGATAATTCTTGCCTCGGTGCCTATCCTAATCATGGGTCCCACTCTAGAACTCTGGGCAATAGCTTGCTTAATCTCCACAACGGCCCCAACAACGCTAGGATGCCTGGCCTCACCTTGGGGGTGCCCAGGAGTGGACCCTTCACAGGGAAAGGCCAGGAAGGGTTCCTCAGCGGTATTCGTACAAGCGCCAAGATGCCTCCAGGTAGTCGTGCGCTATACAAGTACATCTACATTTACATTTACGATGAGATGTGTGGTTAGGCTCCGCCCAGATATATATGTGATTTTACTTTTGATTTTCTCAGGAACTACTGAACGGATTTACACAATTTAAGCAAAAGGCACATGCCTGACCTGAGGACTACCTCTTTGCCAAATTTCAAGTAATTCTGTTCAGCCGTTCGGGCTGTACCTTCGACTAAAGGTCCTATGGGAAAATGCATGGGGTAAACGCGTTTTGGGACCCCCCTTTTTTCTCAGCCCCCGCTTGACAAATCACCCCGAGACTTTCAGGGTAGGAGCTGAGCGGAGCGCCCCATTAGTTTTGAAAATTTCACGAAGATAAGTCAACCGGCGCCAAAGTTATTCAAAATAGAATTTTCAGATTTCCTATGGGAACTCGGTCCTAACTATGACTATTTTGATTTCGTGTTGCTATATTAGGAACTTAGATATTATTTTTCTTTGGTTCATTGTATAATGTACACAATCTCACTGTAGGATTTTTATTAACACAAAAGGGAAATTTCTATTTGTAATACTTTTTTTACAAGTGTTGCATAGAGTGTACACTGATCTTAGTAGATACTTTTTAATATTCTGTGGTGCATTTCTCATGAAAGTTCCACTATCTACAAACAGTGTGGTATAGAATAATCTCTCTCCATAGAATAAGGTCTGTTTACAGTGCCCACATTTCTACTCATATCAACTTCATTTCTCAACTTAGGTTCGGTGACTGTGAGGGGTTTGATACAGATAAAAGCTGTCCGTAGTAACACATTAATTTTGGAAAAGAGTTGAGTAGCTTGAGGGACTTGGCTTTCTCTGAACACTTGTATACGGATTGAACACCATGTGCAATAAGGGTTTCCTATAGATCTGGGGCTGTTTATTAATGTGACTAGGCTACCGGTGAAGTGTATGGTACAGGGTTAATGTTATACATAACCCATGCTTGCTACACCTAAGGGAGTTGTATATGTGATGGCATTAATGATCTTTCACATTATTCTGAAAAAGGCCCTGGGGACCACATTCCCGAGGGCCAAAGTATTTTTTTTTTAAAGGAGAGGGGGTTTGTGACCCCATCCTCTGGGGACAAGTATTTAATGAAGGGGAGGAGGGTCCACGCAGCCCCCTCCAGAGCCTTAAATGGCCCAGGAGACCCCAACCTCTGGGGCTGTAGTAATCTGAAAAGATGAGGAGGGCAACACTACTATCCTCTCCGAGCCTTAAAAGGAACCCCATCCCCTAAGGTCAACATATTTAAAAAGGGGAGGGAACACATGGCTTCTCTCCCCAAGCCTCGAAGAGGCCCAGGGGACCCCATCCCTGGAGCTGAGTTTTAAATGAATCAGACTAGGCTGCACAGCCCCCCTTCCCATTTTCATTGCATTTGGCCCTGGGAATGGGGTCCCCAGGGCCTAATGAGGCTAGGAGAGGGGGTTTGTATGGCCCCCTTGCCTTAACAATAGAATTCAGCCCTGGGGGATAATTATCCATGACCTATTAGAGCTCAGGGAGGGGGTTGCTTGGCCCCCTACCCTTAATAATAGAATTTGGCACTGTGGGATGGGTTGCCCAGGCCTAATATGGGTAAGGGAGGGGACCGCCTGGCCCCCTCCCCTTAGCTATAACATTTGGCCCTGGGGAATGGTGTTCCCTGGGCCTAATAAGGTGCAGGGAGGGGGGCTGTGCAGCATCATCCCCTTTTTAATCTCATGCCGCCCTGGGGGATGGGGTCCACAAGACCGTTAAGGCTTGGGGTGGGGGGCTGCATGGTCCCCTCCCCTTTTTTATGGCACTCGTTCCAGGGGGATAGGGTGCCTGGCACGTATGAAGGGTCAGGAAGTAAGGCTGCGCAGTCCTTCTCTTTTTTTCTGGTGTTCGGATGCAAGGGATGGTGTCCCCAGGGCCCATTAAGGCTCTGGGAAGAGCATCATGGACCCCTCCTCTATATTTAAAGAATATCCCTGGGGTCGGGGCCCTCAGGGCTACTATTAGGTTAAGGGAAGGGGGGCCATGCATCCCCTCCCCTTAACGGACCAAGTGTTTGGGTTTTGGCTTGCAAAGGGGAAGCATACATGCCCCTTACCTTTAAAACCCTGGTGTCCAAAGTGGCTCAGACAGGTAGGGTCATAAGCCCCCTCCCTTTAAAAAAAGGTCTTGGGGAAGAGGTTCCTGCGGCCCAATGTAGCTTTTGCGGGGTTGGCTGTGCCAAGTGTGAGGATGGCTGCCTGCGGCGGGGCTGGCACGACGTGGGACTAGCTTTACGTATGGAAACAAAATATTACTTTCTGCTAAAAAAAAACTAGAAATTCACTGAATAAAACAAAGGTTAAAGTAACATTTAGGGTGGGGGGAATGTCCAGTTTCGCCTGCAGAATTGATGACGTTTTGGCCACTCCTTGTTACTCTTTTACGCAGTGTATTGGCCAAATCACAGTGTAGAAATTTTCTCCCATGAATATGGGAGTTGGCTGGTGCAAGTGAGATTTGGCGTCCCCTAGCACGAGTTTCAAAATACGGGCAGTTGCTGATGCTTGCGTGCTGTTGCGGTCAGAGGGCTGCCGTTTGCATAGATTTGCTGCAGCTCGATTAGAGTTTCTACTCAAGTGGCTGCAAAATCGACTTGAATGGCTGTACGTTCTTGCACAACCCATGGTGCAGTCCATGCTGATTTTCAGCTCTGCTCACATAACCAACACTAAATTTCAGTGTGAGCTACATATATTCCGTGTGCTGGCGGGAATTCTACAGAATCTGGCACCGTTTTTTTGTGACTCCACGGATTTCCGTTGAGTGAAACTCCGTGAATTCCATCCAACAGTAGTAACATAGTTAGGTGACAATTTCAGTGACAATGTTACATTTTAACTGAACAAAACGACTGAAATTCATGAGTGTTGTTTATCTCTTGTAATTGTGACTCATGCCCTAAGGTAGCTATAACTTGTGACCTTTCCATGCACTGCTACTTACCCCACATATTACATTTTTCTATAGCACCGCTGATAGTATCACTGCATGTTTTGCAACTGAATTATTGTTGAGAAAACTGTGCAGGCTTTCCAGTGAACAAACAGTCATGTGTTTAGCTAGAATGTAGCACATGGCCACACTGTCATACCTTACTCCAAAAGTCTTCCTCCAATATTTTCATTAGATATTTCTGCAGTAGATTTGGGACTATTTTTGGCACTCACAAAGAATATCAGGAGTACTTCAGAAAATAAAATGTAATCTAGGCATAAGTTCCAGAAATAATGGATTGTATACAATTTTTCTAGGGGGTCTTTCTGAGTACCTAATGTAGAAATCTGTTGCAGCACATCTACATTTTCCATTGAAAAATATTTTTTTATGTGGAAAACCCCTACCTTAGGATGTAGTCACTTGAAATTATGCATGTGTTGCCTACCCTTTATTATACTAGAAAGACACTTGCTCCTGGTATTGGCAGAAGCCAAATTCCTTTCACATCCAGGATAGAAATCTATAAGCAAATTAATCATGAATGCTCAAAACTCTATAGATTTGTATGTGCTCACAGCAATTTGCAGTGTTACTTGCTCTGGAACACAAACAATCCTTCCCCAGCCCAAAACATGGAAATGTATGATTCCAAAAACACAGGTTGAACATTCATGAGTACACTCTACGTTCCCCACCACCCTTCACTCTATAAGACTGATACGCTTGGTCCTTTAACAGTGCAGGTGCATGAAGTCGTTTGACATAGAGCTTAAAAAGATGTGAGAGGAAATCTTATACCAAGCTCAAAGGCTGCCTAATGACATATCTTGTAACCAATAAAAATGTTGATCATGTAAGATAACATACTTCCTTCCACTGTTCAAAAGAATGGAAAGATGATAGGATAATTTGTTACTCACCAGAAGGAGCATATTTATCAATGATTTTAAGCATTACAGATCCTTGTAGGTCATACCCAAATACCAAGCTAAAATAATGAGCAGACACAAATGACAAAATGTAACAGAGGAGTTGTTAGATACTCTTATGGTCTTACACATCAAAGACAGTTACCCTAAATGTATGTGTGGATACTACCTGCCACACACTGGTTCTTGTTCTACTACTCACAGCACATGCCTCGCATGTGGAAAAATTGGCCACATTCAAAGAGTGAGCAGAAGCCAGGCAGAAAGCAGCCTAACACTGACAATCTCCATCTCCAAGTAGCACAAAATTATATGAAGCAAAAATCTATTGAACCATGAGGGAACACATTCAGAGAAGTCGCAGCTCACAATGATTCTTAACCCAGATTGTTGGGCACAGAAAGAATGATAGTGAGGGCAGCCAAAGTCTTCTCCACTTGAAGCAGTGTGCTGACAGATGATGATAACAAATTTGTTGCTCAGGTTCAATTTTCCTTAGAAAAAATAGAAGACAAGAGGCATTTGACAAAACGGGAACAAGTTGTTATATATTAAACAGTGCGGCCGAGAGAACAGTTACAGGACAAGGACCGAGGACTGTCTCAATTTACATTGCATTCGCGTGCATCTCATATACAATCTTACAACAAGCAATAAAGGTTTCTGGTATACCATATCGGGTAAGGAATGTTGGTTCCTGCCTTAGAGTCATAAATTAATGGTCAAATGGTTACTGCAGGTGGGTCTCGAACTTGCGTGGACACTGTGTGTCAATTTAGTGAATGTGTCCAAACATATGGCATGGGAAGCACAAGATCACTACATGTGATAGGTCCTGTTTAGCTATGTGTTCCAAACTCATGTGGCATCTGACTTTATGGTGTTTTCAGAAGCTCACATACCCCCTTGGGCCATGTGTGCTTTATTGGGGGCAATCTCCCCTGACCATTGTAATGTCACTGCGCCTATCTGAGGGATGGATCAATAGTTTCATAACTGCATGTTTGCCTTCCAGCTATGTACCCTCCGACCTGTAATCTATCAATCAGGGATCCCAGGCCTAGGTTGCAGTGCCTGCCTGACTACATACTTGCGAAGTTGAGGTAGATGTAGAGTTTGGGATGGTTGATTCTATCAATAAGGGCGATAGTTTATTTTTATCACTACATGCATTGATATCCATAATAACAATTCCCCCTCTAGTTTATTCTTCAGCTACTCTTTCTAACTCATGCATTTGTACCATTACTTCTCTAGTATCCGTCTGTTCCCTTTGCTCGCATTTGACTACGATGACCTTTCTAGTTACTTCACAATCTACCTAATTTGAGGTCTGCATTTTTACAGCAGGTGATATCCAACTGTGTAACCCCACAAACCAACAGGAACACAATATTAACTGGCAACAGTGATTTACAGAGACCCAATATCAATGGTAGGAGCTGGGATAACCAATTCAGAAACCACTCCTGCTCAGGGGAGCCTTCTTCTTCATGCATGCTTCTTTGTAGATTATTCAGTGCTTGGACAGCAAGTGTTAATGTTCCATTGTCCATATCATTCCCTGGGATGAAAGTGCAGCAGGCAGCACCGATCTTGGCACAGATCCCTCCCTCCATTGCAGTCATTAAATCCAGCACATATCGATGCTGCATTACCATGATGCAGATGGTCCACATTTCTTCCTTGATTGAATGCAATCCAAGTTCAGTGCTGTTCATCATTTTGAGCATTTCCCTCTGGGTAATTTGGATCCAGCGGGCATTAGCTTTTGTCTGCAGGTGACATACGAGAGGTCCCTATGTAAGTTCTGTAGTTCACCATTTGTAAATCCCTTTTGACCCAGCAGTTCCTCAATGGTGAGTACGTGTGGTATTACCCATGGTAGACAGAGGATACATATGCACAGAAATATACATAACTTTTGTTGTGATACTGTAATTTGAGGTGTGCGTCTCTTCAGAGTCATCTGTGGTCCTCTGGTGGCTGTGTTCCTTCTGACCATTTTGAAGCTGTTTGCAGTATTTAGTTCATGGGTGTCATTGCCATGGAAGGACTCAACTCCACGAAGGAACAGTACACCTACTCAAGTGTTAAGCATGCCATGGGTTTTTTCTCAATCCATTCATATACGTTCAGAAATTGTCCCTTTGCTCTCTCTTTCTTGGTGGAAATTGATGACAAGTCGCATTGGTGCACTTTTGTTGTCTTCACTCTAACCTGGTTTTCGGAGTCCCTGTATTTTTATCCCAGGGGTGTGATTTCCACACTCTTCTAGTCGTGTTTTAGTGAGGCACTGGAAGGTGACTCCTGTTGAGCATGTTTTAGTAATTTTGGTGAGTATATGTAATTATTAGTTATCCAGATGGATTGAATCCTATTATCAGCTGTTGATCCTAACAGGTTGCCTAGATTGGTGCTTAAATATGTTCGGTAGATGGTCTCATGAGCATAAGGAGGGATGGAATTGTGGCTTTTAGCAGGAGTCCTACGGCAATGCGAGTTCTTGTCATTAGAGATTTGCCCTGTGGCTAATGGTCCGGTCGCTGTGTGGCCCATTTCGGTAGTTATTTTACCCTCAGTTGTGCTTGTTAGTCCCTGTTTAGCTTAGTACCGCTATAGGTGATTGAAACTTGTGAGAAGAGTGGACGTATTGCTGTTGGTGTTGCTAATGTCTGCCACATGTTGGAGCACTTTTTATTGCATGGGCATCTCCTTGTTCCCACATGTGGTATGTATTGTGGCATGGCTCTCCCACGTGGCTTTCAGGTACCTAGCTTTGGCTGATCTTGACCCTGTCTTTGTATCTGAAATCTTCTTTTTTGCGCTACCTTTGGGTGGTTTGTCTTAGTTTTGGGCACTTCCCTGAGTATCAAGTCATGCGGGAGAGAGAGTCGGAGGCTGCTCAGTGGCCCCCTTTTTTCCCCCACCTATGCCGCCTCATGGTGTCCAAAGTAGGGGCCAACTTCTTTCTTTGGACGGTGCCTACACGGTTGGAGCACCTTTAGTCACTTTGCTTAGTCTGGAGGTGGGCACATACGATGCCCTACATTCATCTGTAGTTGGAGTGGAGATTTGGACTCCCCCCTCCCAGGCACCCCCTTCTCCCTCAGACCAAACCCTGCTTCCTATCAGCTTACTGGTGGGCCCGCTGTCCCTTAGCTTGCAGCTGGAGTCTCTACGGTCATGCGTTGCCTAATGAATTACTGCATTTCTTGTTGATTTTTAGAAAGGGTATGGCAGGGTGACCGGACTTTTAGAAGCCATTAAAATAAGGCAATTCACATAAAGCATAGTAGAAGACTAGGTAAGCTAGCATTTTCCCTCAAAAAACATGACTATACCGAAAAAAAGGGACTTAGACCTAAAAACTGCAAAGTCTGCCAGGTGGTGATGAAAAAACAATAATGCCTTAGCAAATGCAGGATTCCTGGTCACCCTGGTAAACCCTCCAACTGGAGGCTTAGACTCGTTATCATGCTGAGGACTCGTAATTTATCGATCATCCCAGGTGCGAGAAGAAAGCATGGTTCCTGACCACTAGGATTTCTTTTAACTGAAAGGGAGGCCTCCATTTTATGTGGAGAATTCAAACTTGTGAGGAGCGCTGTTGAGACCACAGGCAAGAATAAAACAGTGGCTCCAAACATGGTGCCTGAAAATAGGGACCCTTTGATTTGGGGATCAGAACGCATCCCTTTTGATTTTGGCTGCAGGACCTGGGTGTCTATTTTTTAACAGTTCTCTGTCATATCCCCTCATCAGACTGCCCTGCCCCTGGGGCGTGGCCAACCAACCCCACCCCGGGGGATCAGCAGCATATTGGGGCCATATGAGATTATCTCTTTGATGATGGACTTGAAGTGGGACACGATTGACACTGCTCTCAGCTGCTCCTAATTTCTAGACGTAAGTAAGAAAAGTTTAACTTCCACTGCTGTCTTAATAGTCTTATTTGGTCTGGTACAGTTTTGGGGCAAGATGGTAGGTGGGTGCTAGTTATTACCACTGATTGTTAAGTTTCTTGAGGTAATTTCACTTGTGCTCGGGGATAATTTTACTGTGCATTTTGGCTCTGTGAATGCGTGAAGGTGCTACCTCTCGATACTGTCACCACTACCTGCGGGTGTTGTGGTCCCTGTCCCTGTTGCGTTGGGTTCTTTGCCTGTGGCTGTTGCTGCCATGTGCTCGCCCAATTATTGGATCCCTGCTGCATCTGTTTGGTGACTGCCCGACCTCTAAGCGAGTGGATATAGGGTACATTCTGACTCCCCTTTGCTTGGTGTTGAAGAGGGAAATTGATGGGGTGTTGTGGTGGCCAGTCCTGACTCATTGATCTCTGTTGCTTTTGCTGCTCATGGTATGCCTGTAAAAGACATCTCTCTGCCAGGTGACCCGGCCTATGGCAATAGTAGCGCTTCCTAGAGTCTGGTTGCTGCCAACCTCGCCTCTCCTCTACTACCATAGCCTGTTGGAAACCTCTAGAGTTTTGCGGTGGAGCCCACATTGAGACTGGTGTCATCAGCATGGGTACGGCTATCTCTTCCCTCTCGAGGGTAGACTTTTTCATTTAGTGTATCTAGACAAACTACGCTGTCCAACCCACTCTGTATCTCGGTGGGTAACTCCTTTTTAGGAATATTGTCGAAACATAGGACTTGTGTGCCCGCATCGGTCTAGGGCTGTCCTGTTTCTTGTCCTCTTTGTTCTCTCATTCTATACAAGAACTCACTTATGCTGTCCTCTGGCTTCATGGTCTCTACAATTAGCACCCCTACATCTGAGCGATCAGGGACCAATTTTTTCAGGGTTGTCCTTATTCAGTGTCTGTATGGAATAAATGCGGCCCGTCTGCTGGGTCTCTGTAAGCATTATTGCTGGGATGTGGGCTGGGACAAACACAGTGCTTGTCTGTTACCCAATCAGGCTGCTTAACAGACTCTTAATGTCACCTATCGCTAGGCCAGTGCCTGTGGTGTTCTTCTGGAAGCATTTAATCCATTTCCCTGCTCCATCCAGCAATAACGATAATTTTGTTCTTAATCCCTCTTTGTCCATCTGGGCCCATGGCATGAATATATAACCCCACCGCACCATTCTACAGTAGTAGGCACATTCTCGACCTGGGTGGCCCTACGTGTTTATCCTCAATGTAGGGTTCCCACATTGTGAGGCATTGCTGCATGTAGGGGAAGTTCCAATTGAGATTTCCTCCTTCATTTCTGATACAGTCCTTCACTACTACCATGTCCTTGGGCTTAAACGATCCTTCCCTAGGCAAAAACCAGTAAAATTGGTCCCTCTCTCCCATCCAGTCGGCCAACAGGTTGCAAAACAGGTTCACAAAACTCTTCCCTCCCTCTTTTGCTATTATCTCCTTTGGGGCAGGCCTATCTTAGCTGGGCACCCATGTGGAACAGCGCGTCTCCTTGTTGCCGCTCTCCTTGTGTGAATGTAAAGGTGCCATCTTGTTTTTCCTGTGTTGCACGTGGATGCACACCAGACTGCCTTGATCCCTGATTTCTTGGTCAACCCTTCTCCTTTGACGACTGGATGGAGTGACTCTGAGCCCTGCTAGCAGCCTTTCATCTACCTCTGTTTTATCCCAGTGATGCCCCGTGTACCCATCTCCACTTTCCTCAGGTGGGGAGCATGATATTCTGTGCTCTTGGTCTAATTCCTGGTTGTGTGCCCTCTCTTCCTCGTGCCATCTTGCCTGTCTCGTTTACTTTGAGCTATGTGCTGCATTCGTTGACCTGGCGTCGCTTTCGTGTTTACCCTCTGTTTCCTCCTCAGCTACCTGGGCAAATCCTGTAGCCCCACCCTTGTCATCGGTTCCCAGGGGACTAAAGCTCCCTTCCTCTCCCTAGCTTGCTAAGTTGCTATCGAGAACCCCCACATACTACCTGAACACATGCTTATGCTCCGGTGGGAATGCGTATCCTGTCTGTACGTGGTGCACTCTCACAATTTAATGTAGTAAGAGCTCAGCGCTAGCAATTGTTTACATAAAACCGTTCAAATGAGCATTTAAATAAAACACGCTAAGAATGCATACGTAGTATTGTAATACAGGGTGAATATGCAATAGGTTAGAGCAAACAACATTTAATGCAATAACATCAACTACAATAATATTTCAACAATGGTTGGCAGAAAAAAATTACTTTGTCAAAAAATAGGTATGTTTCATTACCATATCCTCTAGCAAGAGAAGGCTAGCGTGGAAGACATTCTGCCACTATACACTCCTAGACAAAGGTGGTAATCACAGACACCAAATGTAATAACTTGGGAAACACCGCCCCTCTTGGCCACACACAAGTTACGCCCAGTTTTGTGGGTCTAAGTTTTTGCTAAAGTCTGAATTATACTGTGTCACACCCAGGGGTCAAGAGTACACTCTGTGTCTTGCCCAGAGGTCCAAGCGACCAACACCTCTCACTCCTTTCAGATACTAACGATGTTAAATCCATTTAGCTAAAAGACTATGAGACTGAGGTGCCAACTCAGCTGTATCACAAAAATAGCATCCTGGGAGCCATGAAGGGCTATATAAATAAATATTCACCTTTCCTAGGGTGCTAACTATCGAAAAAGGATGACTTCCATGGGATCGGCTCCGAGGCCACCTTACAACTGATACAGTTGGGATATATAAAATAGGAAGTATGCCAGACCCTGTCAGTGGCAGGGCGCTCACTTTATCTTTTTACGCTTCTCCCTAGTTTGCTGTAAGCCAAATGCTTTAAAGGACAATGGTTCAGGTTTGGATGTAGTCTCTTTCACTCTGTGACAAAATCTTCAGGACAGACCTCTGCCATGCAGATTCAGCAGAACTTCACATCAATTGCGGTGTCTGCGCACCTTTCTCATTTCACAGCGTGAATTCTTCTGGGTGGGGTTGCCTTCCTTTGGCTGCAGTCTGGTTCCGAGGTCCCAATCCCTCAGGGCTGGCTCGCCAAAATGTTGCTCAGGTTTGATTTTCCTTAAAAAACGAAGACAAGAGGCGTTTGACAAAGCAGAAACAGTTTGTTTAAGTTAACAGTGTGGCCTGGAGAACAGTTACAGGCACAAGGTCTGAGGAGCGTCTCAATTTACAGTAGCTTCACATTCATCTTATATACAATCTTACTACATGCAATAAAAGTTTCAAACATACCATATATGGGGAAGAATGTTAGGTGCTGGCTTAGAGTCATAAATTAATGGTCAAATGGCTACTGAAGGTGGGTTTGGGCTTTGTGTGGAAATAGTGTGGCCAGTGTTGAATGTGCCCAGATGTCCAGCATGGGGAGTGCGTGATTACTATGTGTGCTAGGTTCTGTTTAGTTATGTGGTCCTAATTTATGTGGCATCTGACTTCATAGTGTTTTCAGAATCAAGCAATCCCCCTCTGGTGATGTGTGCTTTACTGGGGACAATCTCCCCTGACCATTGTAATGTTGCTGGTCATATCTGTTGGATGGATCAAGAGTTTCCTGCCCGCGTGTTTGCCTGTCAGCTGTGCACTCTCCCACCTATGACCTATCAATCAGTGATCCTGGGCCTAAGTTGCAGGGCCTGCCTGACTACATGTTGGTGTGTCGAGGTATATATGGAGTTCAGGATGGGTGATTCTATGAATAAGGACGTTAGTTCATTTTTATCAATAAACGCTTCTATATCCATATAAAAATTCTGACTGAGCTAGTCATGGATGTTGATGTTCATGGGGTGCCAACTCCATTCCTGGTTGATCTGAGTGGCGTAATTAATGTTAAGGCTGATTACAACCCTGCCTAACAAGCTTTTGTTAACAGATGAAATGTGTACAACTATGCCTATGGCTTGAAGAAACCCCTCACACCTCTAGGATCATTTCAAATGAAACTCTTCCATCATTTTGTCTACATGGAAACAGAAGTCTAGGCTGTGTAGGGCACTGTTGGATGTGAATCTGTAGCCAGGGCATGCTTCACCAGGTGCTATGTCAACTTGTTGCCAAGGTTCTGAAGACGAGACTGCAGATGTTGGCCAAACCTGAAGTCTGAATACTTTCTCTACACATAGATGAATTAATAGTGTCAGTAGCTCAACATTACAGGGGAATACCATTCAAAATCCAAAACGAAAATGGACTTGAAAACCTGCTGCAGAACCCACCACCCTAACCATGGGTGTTCTCTATTGACGATGGCCTGATATGTCATGTTGAGGGCACAACTTGCATCTGTATTGATATGCTCCACACAAATTTTGTAAATCAATGAGAAAGACATCTAGCCTCCTGCATTTAGGACCTGATATCAATGAAATGAGGCAAAACTCTTTTCAAACCTGGATGTAAACAAAGGTTACCATCAATTAGAACTAGAAGAGAGTTCCAGGTACATCACCATGTTTGCCACACACTATAGCCTTCACTGATACAAATGACTCCGCTTTATTTTCCTCTGCTGTGGACGTCTTTCATAAGGAAATCCATAGGATTTTAAAAGTCATCTCTAGCAGTCTAAATTGCAGCAACGACATGCTTGTATTTGCAACATCCACAAAAAAGTGTGATATGAGCCATATGTAGCCTCCCAAGTAGTGAGAAAGACAAATTTTATTAAAAAAAGGGAACGTGTTGGTTTAGCATGATACCCCTCATATTTTACTGACATGACTTTTCATGGGATGGCATGTGCACCTCAGAGTGTGCCTTCTATACATTCCTTTCTGGGCCTCTCCAGCTACTATGCATACTGTATCCCTTTATTTGCCACTATCAGTGTTCCATTAAGAAGCTTGACAAAGAAAGGTGCCCTATTCCAGTGGTTCAAAGAACATCAAAGAGAATTTGAAGTGAAGTGCATGAGAACTTAAAGTTCTGGGTTATCTGGGTTAAAATATTTAACCCAGATATCCACAAAGAGATCATTGAAGATGTAAGATCAGGAGGGCATGGGAACAGTAGTTGCTCACACGTGTACTGGCATTGAAGCCCCCCGCTGCATTGTGTCATACGGCAGTTGATGCGTTGTCTGTCTTGAACAAACCTCCTACAAGGTAGGGTAAGAAAGTCTAGGAGACATTTGGACCTGCAAGCACTTCCTTTTGTTCATATACATTAAACCCTACATCGTTCTCAATGATCACCAAGCCTTAATTTACATTTTTGGCATTCCAAAAATGAAGATGCCACCAAGGAGTGAGAGAGGGGGCGTTCACCTACAAAATTACTTATTTAACATTGAACGCTGTCCTGGGAACGACAAGAACCCAGCAGATTGCGTGAGCAGATTATTGCTTACCTTCTGTGATGCTACACTGCTTCTTGCTGAAGAATACCTGCAATATACCATTAGACAAGCATGTCCCAGTACTCTCAAAAAGGAAATGACTACATAGGCATCCAAAGATGATCCAACCTTCAGGCAGCCTCAGGCTTTTTTAAAATTCAGAGTTGTGGAAGCCTGGAACATATCCACAAATTGTACAAAGACAGTCAATCTCCAGGCCTTTAGATATTTCCACAATAGTTGTAAGATATAGGTACACATGGCTAAATCACAGTGCCTCTACCACACAGCCCGAACCACGAATGTGTCTCAATCATGCATGCCTTTACCACAAAATTTTGTTGTAAAGGCATGAATGGTAAGGGGTTATGCATGGCTAAGGTCACCACTACCCCAACCCCCCACCCCACGCTGCCCCTATAACTACCCCAACCCTTTCCATTACCCTGAGACCTACCCTGACCCTCAGCCCTAAAAACTACCCGACTACCCATTCCCCTCCCCCTGCGGTTACAAACCCTGCCTCATTATATACACTACCCTGACCCCTGCACTGTCCTTAAAAATACCCCAACTCCTTCCACTGCCCTGAGACCTACTCCAACCCCCAGCCCTAAAAACTACCAAACTACCCATTCCTCTCCCCCTGCCCTGAAGCCCAACGCCGGCCCCTTTACATACACTACCCTGACCCCCCCACCCCTACACAGTCCCTAAAACTACCCCAAACCCTCCCACGGCCCTTAGACCTACACTGACCAACCCAGCCCTAAAAATTACCCATTTCCCTCCCACTGCCCTGAGATCTAATACCCTGCTCTTTTACATACACTATCCTGATCCCCCCCACCCTGTGCTGTCCCTAAAACTACCCCGACCCCCCCTCTTACCTCACTGTGTACTCTGGCTCTCTTCCTGGCATCTTCCTGCTTCTGCCTGCCCCACAGCATCAGCCAGAAGCTAGGCCACTCACTGCCTTAACTACGCATATGCGTGGTTAAGGCATAGGCGCGGTTAAGGCAAGCTTGGTTTCGCTTGCGTATTTGGAACACACGTGGCTGAGGCCACAGTGTTCCGACTGTTTTCCATCCACAATTAACAGGCAACTCATCAAACAGGACTGTTACTGAGGGGCAGCCGTTTTGCTATACTATAATCTCTATAGAAACATGTGGTCAATCTGGCTCAATGAGATCATCAAGGCATAGTTGCTATAAGTGTCTCATATGACAAATGGTCTGGTCCATTTCACTCAACTTTCTTATGAACAAGGTTTTGGGAGCCGGCTACGTTTGCCAGGTCCTAGGGAATGATCAAGCTGCAAAACCACTACAAATGCCTCTGCTGCCTTAATCTGTCTGGAAGGATGTTAACATTGATTTCTTCTGACCAATCATCACTAGACAACATATATTAGTGATGATGGACTTGTTCTCAGCATGCTGTCTGATATCATTATTCTGGTGCTAAAGTTTTTGCCACATTAGGCATTCTCTATCTAGTCAAGGCTGACAATGGTGCCCATTCAATGAAAAATAATTTTAAGAATTTACAGCTGACAGACTTCAAGTAGAGAAAGATCACACCACTCTGTCTGCAGACCAATGGCATTGTTGGGAAGGTTCATGGTGTTTCTCAAGAAGGAAGTGCAAGTGGCCAAGACCATTTATTCATCCTCAATACGAAGGTCCTTATTAGACCTTAAGTGACTATTGAGACACACCTCATAGCACCACAGGCATGGCCCAAGCAAAATATATGTTTGCGAGGTAACTAAGTAAGAACCAAGATCCCACGACCTCCCATCTGGCCTCTTCCTCAGTTCCACCATTGGGTTAGAACTCGAGGTGTTGTACATAAAAAGGCGATGGACTCACACACAGACAAATGACAATGAGCTTGAGTTTCTGATTTGTGCCAGGGAGAATTGATGTGGGTGAGTGAAGTAAGTAGCGGAAGCAGCCAAATCAGGTTTCCAGATAGGTTTATTCCACATGAGAGAGAACAGCTTAGACAACCACGACCAAGTAGCACATAGCCCCAATCAACCACCCGTCACAAGTGGAACATGGAACCCCACACGAGTTATAACATTCTATACAGAGAATACCACACACCTTCCCCCTTAAAAGAGAAAAAAAAACAAAAAAACATTTATATAACCAATGAAACTACAACATAGTTAACATTTGAAAGGAATCAAGATCTGACAAAATCATTCAATTTAACAGGTAATTTCCTAATGCGAGAACTTCTTCTTAGAACAGATACCTCATCATTTTGTCTCTGACCCGAAACCCCAGGCACAACATTACGATTCACAGGAGGAGCTATGGTTGTTGTTACATTGTCTGGACTTACAGTTGAGTCTACAGTAGCTCCACAAGTTTCTTGAACATTAGCGGAAGGAACACAAAAATCTTGCCCAGAAGAACCCTCAAACGTATCAAAGAAATTTTGACAGTCATCCCAATTCTCCTTAATTCCCAAGTCCTTGTTGGGCATGACATCTAGCTTGCTAAAATTATTGTTAGACCTATACATAGACACTCGTCTAAAATTCCAGATTTTCCCACCTTGAACTCTAACAGCTTTGCTAAAAACCTCAATTACTTTGAGAGGATCAGACCACTTAGACCATTTTTTGTCAGGACACCCAAACTTGACACGTACCAAATCACCAATTTTAATTTTATGGTTGGAAGAACGATTCTTGCAATTTCCTCTTTGCATTTTGTCCTGGTATTTCAGTACACGTTCTCTGATAGCTTCAAAATCAACCAAAGGGTCATTAAGTTCATTCGATTTTAACCACCAAGGTCTGAGTTTCAAACTTGCTTTCCTCCCTCTTAACATCTCAAATGGAGAACACCCAGTTACAGAATGAGGAGAGGTACGATATGTAAGCAAAGTGGCTCTCAAAGCTTCCCTCCAATCTATGTTACTTTTAACAGCCAATTGTATTGATTCTTTTACCACTCTGTTAAATCGTTCCACTTGACCATTGGCCATAGGATTGTAATTAGACACTCTCTTGTGGACAATAACCACACTTATTTAAGAACAATTCTAGTTCTTTACTAATGAATTGTGGGCCATTGTCAGAAACAAGTTCAGCAGGCAAACCCTCTCTACTAAACACATTGTCCAAAAACTCTATGACTTGAGTTGTTGTAATTTTGTCTACAATTTTGACTTCTGGCCATTTCGAGAAATAGTCCACCAATACTAAAGCAAAAACATTTTTCACAGGAGTAAGACCCAAAGGGCCAATTATGTCAATACCCAGTTTTTCCCATGGTCCTTGTGAGTATTCAATCGGTGAGACACCCACCGATAGCGGTTTGACAGTCTTGTCACTTTTGGAGCAGAAAACACAGTTTCTAACCCATTTATCTACCATGTTGTCAATGCAAGGCCACCAGTAAAATTCTCTTAATCATCTTTTGGTACATGACATGCCCATATGTCCTTCATGAGATAGATTAATTAAATTGTTTCTGATTCCTTGTGGAGGTACTATTTTATCACCCCTACTTACAAAACCATGTGAGAACATAAGTTCGCCCTTGATGTTAAAAAACGAACTGATCTCTCCATTCAGCTTCCTCTCTTCCGGCCAGCCAACACGCAGATAATTTATCACATTGTTCAGTGTAACATCTTTAGACATTTCTTTTTCCCACAACTCTTTTGAAAAACAACTTGAACCCATACTGTGGTTAATATCCTCCATGGTGAAAGCTACACCACATTCTTCTTTGTCCCTATCTAGATCTGGGACATCGGACAAAGGCAAAGACAGTCGTGACATACAATCTGCATGTACATTAATACGGCCAGGAATATACACCACAGAACACTGATATTCTTGTAATTTTGCTGCTAGTCTTGCTAACCGCGCTGTAAGTGTTCTGCCACCACCAGCTGCTAACATATTGATTAGAGGTTTATGGTCTGTCCTCAATTGGAACTTTGTTCCCCACAAGAATTGCCTAAAATGTTGTGCAGCCCAAGTACAAGCGAGCAACTCCCTTTCAATCGTGGAGTAGTTGAATTCCGCCCCTCGTAGTGACCTAGAGGCATAAGATATCACAAACTCCTCTCCAAAATTCTTCTGCATCAGTACCGCCCCTAAGCCTGTGCTACTAGCATCCACAGCCACTATGCATTCACCACCAATCTCAAATGGTCTCAAAAAGGGAGCAGAACTGATATCATTTTTTAGAATTTCAAAGGTTAAATTCTGTTGCTCACCCCAGATGAATTTCGCTTTTTTTTTTAACAATTCACGTAGAGGGAATACTTTTGAAGAATAATTCTTCACGAATTTGCTATAAAATTCAGTCAATCCTAAAAAGGATTGCAATTGCTCTCTATCGGTAGGTGCCGGTGCTTTCTGAACACTCCTCACATGGTCTAATTTAGGTTTAATTCCTTCACTTGATATTTCATGTCCTAAATATTCTACACTACTTTTCCTAAACTTACATTTAGAGAATTTCAGTGTTAGCCCTTTCTTTTGCACAGCATCTAAAACCTTTTTTAAATTGGAATCATGTTCCTCAAAATTTCTTCCAAAAATTAAAATATCGTCTTGGAACGCAATCGCACCAGGACAATTCTCCAACACCTCCTTCATGATCCTTTGAAAGACTGAAGCTGCACTAGCTAACCCAAAGGGCATCCTTAAAAATTGAAACATGCCTTCAGGTGTGATAAAAGCTGTTAGTGATTTAGATTCCTCATGTAAGACAATCTGATGATACGCACTAGCCAAATCTACAGTAGAGAACCCACACGCACCTGAGAGTGTTGAGATCATCTCATGTATGTTGGGCAATGGATGTCTGTCGATCCAGATCTCTTTATTTAGGCTGCGTAAATCGACACACAAGCGTAGATCGCCATTGCTCTTGAGGGAAAGAACCACCGGAGAAACCCAGGGGGAACTTTCAATTGCTTCAATAACGTTTCTAGACACCAAATCAGCCAATATGTCTTTCAATTTAGTGCGGTAAGCCAAAGGTACATTACGTACTCAGTGTCTTACAGGTAGTGCTGAATCTTTCAGGATAATCTTGTGTTTGAAATTTGTGTATTCTCCAAGAGTATCTTGAAATACTTTAGGATATGAACTTTTTATGGTTTGAACAAATGCCTCATCCTCTGCCAAAATGCTATACACAGGTGGCGAGGCATTAGGATCCAATTTGATCCCCAACTCTTGTTGATGTGGCCATCCCAAAATGGATACCCCCTTGGTTGCAACATATAATTTACCCTTGCTCCTTTTCCCTTTAAATTCAAAGTCTGCCCAAATAAAACCTTGCAGGTCAATTTTGTGTCCTGAATAACTACCCGGTTTGATATCCGGAGGCAACAATTGCTTTTTGTCCCACAATTTTTTAAACAGCTCCATACCAATGATAGAGTACCATGCACAAGAATCGATCATCATTAGCACTTCTTTTCCATCAATAAATATTGTACCAGATGGAAAACCCTTGCAATTACTCCCAGTCACACAAGAGATGCAATTAAATTCATTGAAGTCTGTGGAGATGTCTTCTTCATCATATGTTACACAATTAACTTTATGCATTGACCTACACATTTTCCCAAAGTGACCTGCTTTCTTACACTTGATACAAATTTTACTCCACGCAGGACATCCTTTGTAGTTGCCTACATGGTCAAAGCTGCCACATCTGTAACATATGATAGGATTTCTTCTGTTAGACTTATTATCTTTAACACTAAACTCCTTTCTGTTGACAAATTGTGGTCTTTTAGTTGTGACTTGGTTTTTAACAAGTGATACCTCAACTACAGGATCTTGTACCTTAGTATTACCTATTTGAGCTTGGCCTCTAATTTCACTAACAAACTTTTCCGATTGTTTGATGCCTTTGGCAATATTCACTACAGCAGTTAATGACGATTCAGTTCCTAACCACAACCGTTCTTGTATTTTCTTACTTTTTGTTTTCATCATTATTTGATCCCTTAACACTTGCTCATAATTAATAGTATCAAATGCACATGAGCCTGCTAATGAGCGTAGGGCAGATACGTAAGTTTCAATAGACTCATCTTCTTTTTGTGCGCGGGAATAATATTTAAATCTTTCCATTACAACATTGGTTTTTTTTCCAAATCTAATACTCATTTTTTTCACCGCGACTTCGAAAACATTTACTCCTTCTGTACTCTCCAAGGGAGGTAAGTTGTCAAACTCTTTAATACCCTGACCCCCTAAACAGTGTCTCAAAAGGTCTAGTTTCCTTTTGGGAGTACAGCCATCCTCTTCCAAAACTTCTACATAGGCTATGAACATGGGATACCATAGATCCCATTCCATTTTTGGCTCGCCAGCAGAAGGTAAGAAGTGTGGAGGTGCAGAAATATTTGACATGTTTAAAATGACAGTAATTCACTTACAATGAAATGCAGTTGAATTTTAAAATTATTATGAATATTTAAATGAATTAGTGAAATTATTATTCCACACGCTAAATGAAAACGTTTTCCTATGCTAGAATGTCATATGATATATAAGAGCACATTAAAGAGCAAACCAAAACAACAACAAAAACGAGTAACAAGCTAATTTAAGGAAAAACTAAGGCGAAAGAATTTCCTCTTTACATAAGACACCAAAGTTAATGCTCGCTTTTCGTTTTCCCTTGGATAGCTGTTGTTTACTAGCTGTGTTGAAACGCTCTAGTGGTTGAGTACTTCCCTAAATATGGCCGCCAAAACGTGTGATGAAATCACGCTCTCAGCGTGCTACGTGTGCTCGTCGTCATTTTGCAAAGAAGATCACGGGGATGCGGAGGCGCGGAGACCGAACCTTGGCATGGGATTCCAAAATCCGTTGAACGTGAGTTGTTTACTTTTGACCGTCTTGACACGCGATCCAGTAAAATGTAATAAAATATATATGCAAACTTCACTTATCCCAAAACCAGCAGCAAACGCCTTCACAAACCACGGTCTCTCCAGGCACCGCAATTGAATCCGCTAGACTGGATGTGAACGCTGAAGGCTTCTTGGCTTTAAAGCGAACACCAGGGACAGCTGATGGTCTCCTTATCCACAATTCACACGGGAAACTTGACTCAGAGTCAGTAATACGGCCGCAGGTGCAATCAAAGCACAATTATTTGATCAGCCGCTGGTGCGTGTGCAATCTCACATACACGCACTTTTAATTGAAAAAAAAATAAAAATGTCTTGGTACCTTCAAGTGAACGCTGTTCTCTCTCGATCCCGATAATCGCCAATGTGAAGTAAGTAGCGGAAGCAGCCAAATCAGGTTTCCAGATAGGTTTATTCCACATGAGAGAGAACAGCTTAGACAACCACGACCAAGTAGCACATAGCCCCAATCAACCACCCGTCACAAGTGGAACATGGAACCCCACACGAGTTATAACATTCTATACAGAGAATACCACAGTGAGGCTACGTTAGACTTATAAAGGTGACTCTAACTAGTATTCCCAGCAATATTTGATTACTGACATGTGAGACTTCATGAACTGTGGGAAAGACATGCCAGCACCCGAACTGTTTGCACTTTTGTCAGTTTCTGGACAGTGGCGGCTGGCATCTGCAGGGAGAGGGGTGCAGGCGCGCCTGCAAACAAAATAAAAAAAATAAAACTTACCTCACACATCCTCTGCTCCGGACCTCTTCTTCCACCTGCAGTGCGGCACCAGCAAACTCTCTTGCCTAATCCTGGCGCTGCTCACATGCAGCATGAGATCAGTGCCCTGGTTGGTGGGAGCAGTCTCTCTCAGTGCGCTGCAACACAGTGGAGGCCTCCACTTGCCCTCAACCCAGATATCCTAAGACAGCTGGGTTGAGATGTTTAAAGTATGCATGTCTGGCTGGCCATCACAAAAAGGCCGGCCAAACAGACATGTACACTTTAAACAGGGCACAGGCAGCCCTCTGCCTACTAATTCTGCCTGATGCCACTCAGCAGGCCCCACCCCATCCTGACACTTAGTTCAGGATGGGATGATGAAAACTAAAATGGTAATGCAATAACATTTTATTTTTTATCTCTAGGGCTTAGTGGCATTTAATTGGGGCGACGCTCCTCCGCTCAAATGCTTCTGTTTCTGGATGAGCCTTTTGAATAATTTTCTGATGCTGACCATTCTCAGAGGGATAATGTTGCCACTGGACAGTCGTTAAGTTGGTGCCAGACCTACTACTTTAGTTATTGTCTGTAATTCAGACTGTCATGCTAACACATTGTCGATGGTGTAATGTAATCGACTGCCTTTTTTACTCCTTCCCATTTTCTGTCTCCCTCCTCTGTCGCTTTCTCCTTAACCTCTGCCCTTTTGACTCTTTTGTTTGAACCTTGTAGAAATATCAGGCCTTTAGAACGTTCTTCCTAGCGAACGTTTGTCCCACGATATTCTTGATATGACACTTCCCTCCATATTCTTGAGAAAGGGTGTTCTGTAACGATATTGAGGCCAAACACCGTCAGGAATCAGCTTCTATTGGCATCATAGCAACCGAAGATGTGTCCTTGCTTGCGTCATAGTGGGATTTACATGCAAAGGAACACCAAGCAAAATATAGAATTGTACCATGATTTTGAGCTCCATTTGTTTTAACTGAGTAATCTTTTTCGGACTCTCTATTCATACAAGCTAGTTGAAGTCGTCAATTTGTAAATCAATAGGATTATTTGTTAATGTTTGTGTTAGAAACGCCCCTTCCTTTCTCTTTCAAACTTCATAAGCATATTGCCATGAATTTTGTCAACATTTAATTCAACCATAAAAAAATGCCCCTTTCTACCCCAAAAAAATTTCAGTTATACAACAAATACAGTTGTTTACTACATACAGCCTTCCCTGCAAGTTTCCCAGAAAGCCAATTACCGTCCACCAAGTTTGCAGACTGGAACCCGACATCTGCTTTTCATTGCCGGCCAAAATGAGAGCGAGATATGCAGACTGCGTGACCGGGCCTCGCGCGGACACCACAGAGGCAACGGAGGGAGAGTTTACAGGTAACTGTGATCAGGCACTAACATGGTTTGAGTTTGGAAAAAGGACATCTGAGACCATTGAACTTCAACGAAGGATCCCTTCGTGAGCGAGATCTTTTGTAACTGTTTAGGGAGTTTCAGGTAAGAAATTGAATCGTTTCAAAAAACGAAAAGTTCGTGCCAAACACATTTGCATCTACCTGTAATGCAGACACAGAGTTAATACAAAATATCGACCTAAACAACATATGTCTAAGTTCCTGAGATGCTCAATAATGACACCCGAGAACACCATAACTTGCAGGGCCTGAGTCACAAAGGTAAAGTCTAACTTAGACCAAAAGTCTATCTTTACTACTTTTCGGTATTCACAAAAGTAAGTTACTTCTAGTAACTTCATTACTAGTAGACTTACTACTAGTAAAGTTACTACTAGCAAAATTACTAGCACTATAGGTACTGGTCGTAATTTACCTTTATGAATACTGAAAAGTAGTGTAGTTAGACTTTTGGTCTAACTTTAACCTTTGTAAATCAGGCCCTCAATGCGTGTGCTGTATGTGGGCCACATTCACAAAAGTAAAGTTAGTCCAACAGTCTAACTTAGAGCAGAAGTCTAACTTTACTATTTTTCGGTATTCACAAGGGTGATTTACAACTATTAACTTTACTACTATTAATGTTACCAGTAATAACTTTACTAATAGTAAGTTTACTAGTTGTAAAGTTACTAGTAGTGACTGCCTCTGTGAATGCCAAAAAGTAGTAAAGATAGACCTTTGGTATAACTTTACCTTTGTGAAGTGGCCCTCAAAGTCTGGAGTTAGAAAGGAAGTGAAAACAAGAAGCAAAAGATGTTGAAACACAGAGGACAATAAGTCAAATAGTGAATAACTATTAACTTTACTACTATTAATGTTACCAGTAGTAACTTTACTAATAGTAAGTTTACTAGTAGTAAAGTTACTAGTAGTGAATGCGTCTGTGAATACCAAAAAGTAGTAAAGTTAGACTTTTGGTATAACTTTACCTTTGTGAAGTGGCCCTCAAAGTCTGGAGTTGGAAAGGAAGTGAAAACAAGAAGCAAAAGATGTTGAAACACAGAGGTCAATAAGTGCCACATACTATTGGCATTAGGTTAATGTAACTGCATATATGACTGTGAAAACATTCAACAGGGCTAAAAGATCAAAGTGTGAAGAAAGGTGCATATATAGTCAGGGGTAAGCAAGGGTAAGAGTTTACATAACATTTAGTCATTGCATAAAATAAAAATACCAACATGAGCACTGTAAAAGCCATACTCTAAGGGGTATATTCACAAGAACATGTGATAACTACCGCAAGAGTAGCCTAACGCAACTCTCAACATTGCAGCCCATCGCGGACATTTTATGCCGTGCCAATCAAGTATTCACAACGCGGCGGTAGCATGCAATAGTCACCAAATAAAGCGTCAAATGGCCGCCTAAAATCCAACGCCACGCCGCAAAAATGCGAAACGCGAATGGAAAAACTCATGCGATGAGGCCAATCGCGGTAAAAAAATTCGCAAAAACCAGCCACAGGCCTGCAGATCCCACGTGACTGGCAGGAGAATGCACCATAAAAGAAACAAAAAAAAAACACCAAAACCAAGTCAAACTGCGTAGCACCATGGATGCACCCAGACCGAGTGCAGAGGACATGCCGAACTCCCCAAGCCCCACGGAGGACCAGCACAGAACCCCGGGGAAGGGCAAGGAGAAGAGGAAGAGGAAGACGGGGTTCAGACCGCAGGAAGACCGGATCATCGTCACGGAGGTGATAGAAAAATATCAACAACTGTTTGGCACCTCCCCTGCGGCACTGGCAACACAAATGGAAATATGGCAGTCCATCGTCACAAAAGTCAATGCAATCGGAGTGTCGAGGAGGTCAATGGAGGAGGTCAGGAGGCGCTGGCATGAAGTGCACAGCCAAACGAAGGAGAAACTCGCCGCCAACAGGAATGCAGCAACGGCGACTGGAGGTGGGAGTCCTGCGACACAAGAGGAGCTGGATGAGCCGGAGGAAATGGTGGCCACAGTCAGCAGTGTGCAGACGGTGGCAGGAGTTGGGGGCATGGACACAGCTCGATACGACCTGACCCAACAGCAACAGGGTGAGTAACGACCAGGGACTGGGGTGACGGGGGAAGATGGGCACAATGGCACACATGCACAGATATGTGGCGCACACTGCACACCCACAATGATCATGGAACATGTCCCTGACAGCCTTGGCACACCGCAGCACACATAGAAACACCAAGTAGGCCCACGTCCACTATGTGCACAAAGGGGCCCCCCTCCCCAACACCAATATCACAACCTACCCATGCACATGTGCTGAATCCAGGAAAGCACACTGACTATGCAAGTGACACTGCATGACAGATAGCATGGCTGCAGTTACAATACATGCCATGGCCCACGAATCGACATGGAGGTGTCCCAGTGTGGATCACATCCATAAAGGAGCAGGTCACACTCTGACATATCCACGTGCACCCGCAACCCATGCTGCACAATACACGCAGCAGATGAACAATGCACCAGCCCACAAAATCTGTCCGGGAGCACATATGACCCAAGTCAAAAACAATACAGCCCCTGAAAAGCACACATTTCAAAGGCACCCGACTACAAAGGAAGAAGGGTACACAAAATCAGAGCTGTAAGGGCAACTCCCCCACAATGCAGCACACACACATAGCAATCACAGTACATCAGCAAAGACAGCAATGTGGTACAATGCGCAACACCAGAGGACAGAGCTCACAACATGTTCCGCTCGTGTGTATCAACTGTCCACTCACATCAGGCATTGCCTGACACTGTGTGATGACAATGTACGGGTACTGCCACACATCCGTCATGTGGTCGGTAAATACACTGTCTCCCATCAAACATCCAGCTCCACCAAAACAGTCACAATGTAGATTGGCATGCAGTCTGAATGTAAGCATCTGCAATCCTTCAACATACATGTGCAACACTGTTAACCTGCATCACCCCTGTACATTTCAGAGGGACAAAAAACACCTTGTGCAGAGCACACCACACTCCCATCAGTGATGATGAAGAGGACAACCTGCACATATGTCAGGACACCCTCCAACGGATAATGGACAGCCTCCGCACCCCATCCCCAGGAGCAGGGCAGGCCAGCTGCCTCGAGATGACCCCATCACCTGCACAGACCACACAGCAGGAAACACACTCCACCACGGCTGTCTCCCAGGACCCCTGACCAAGACACGGAATTACAACAGCGCGTGTGGGCATGCCAGGTGGAGTTGGCTGATTAGCTGCGGGTGGGATTCGAGCTCGTGGCAGCCTAACTTGATGCCATACGTGGGTGTCTGAGTCCCATCAGGGACCACATACAGTCCCTATCGGACACCCCCTGTATGCACCATGCTCCACCACAGACCTTGGCTGACCTCGCTGGGGCCGTTAATCGGATACAAGAACTGTCTGGTCAGACAGGTACCAGCGATGACAGCACAGAGTTGGCACAGCTGCGAAGGGCAATGAAGACCATGGAGCAGATGCAGGCTGGACGTCTGGCTGTCACGTCTGGACACCAGTGAGCAGTAGCTGGGAACTTCAACCCCCTGCAGTACATCATCTTGCTATTGATGCCACTGAGCCTGTCCCAGATGGCTGCACCGGGAACATCGACACACACAGCTCTGACCCCTGATGTGTCAGTGGCACACGGTGATGCAGCCCCATCACCTTCGCAGTCTGATGTGTCAGTGGCACGCAGTGATGCAGCCATTACCCCGCCACACACACCTGACACACCGGACACAGAACCCGTATCAGGGGAGTAAGATGGGGATGGAAATTACTCTGTGAGGAAGGAGGAAGTAGCATCCATCACCGCCATATGGCCTGTCCCTGCCTGGTTCTGACCTATGCATCATGCCCTGGGACAACACCTCCCATTGACCCCCGGAACAGTCTGCGACATTCACCCGGACCCCGACACTGACTGCCATATCCTCACTGCTGGAAAATCACACAGCAAGCCTGCTGCGGACTGCACGCCCTCTCGTCCAAATCACTTTTTATTCCCCAAGGGACTCTGTTTGGCCCACCGCTGGGCTTGCATGTAATGTGGTCTTGGATGCACATGTACAGCTCCAGCTCCGTCAATCACTTGAATGTGCATAAAACATTCTAAATCACACATATGTGTCATGACTATGTTCACTTACGTATAGAGGTATGGCAGGATGTAGGGACAATGATGCACATGTAGGTACACCCTGGTAAAACTGACATCTATACATATGTGTATCCCTGAGACACATGGCCAATTGGATGACTGTGAAGGTGAGTACTAGCTGTGTCCCCATTGCACATTAACTACAGTTTCACAACCTCCCGACGTAGGCACATGTACATGTATGGAATAGGGCTGTGTGTAGGAGTGCCCAATCTGTAGCAGGCCAGAGGTGGTGTCCTACAACACATGTGACAACCGGACCTCACGTCGCATACCTACATGCACACATCTGTGTGGCCACGTCCTGTTACAATTCATGACATAGCTACACATGGTCTGAGTTTGGACCCCATACTCGCATTGCAGAAGTCACGTAAGTGCAAAGGACGGCCAGCAACTATCCCATAACAATGTCTGGCCTACAGAGGTGGAGATTGCAAAAGGGAGCCACACCCATTGTACATGAGTCAGTCAGTTCCTCCCTGTATAGGTACGATTCACATTGTGGCACACAAGTGCACATTTGATTCAACACTCATCACAGTTAGACACCAGTGGAATAACATAGACTTTATTGGCATGTGTGTGTCAGTACGGACGTGGCAACGGCCACAACAGGCAGGGACAGGCTTAAGGCACTTACACGCATCATGGGAACATGTCGAGGCTCAGGAAATGGTGAGGCAAAAATGGACAACAGTCTCAGCACACCTTGCCGTTCTGGACGAGTCATGTGTTGTCTGGCGTCTGCCCATTGCCCCGTGTGAGGGGGCTCAACTCACTGCCCATCTGATCAGCATAGTGCTCTGCCACCGGAGTGCGCAGATTGTCTGCTCTGCTGACAGTGATCACGTTTGAAGGGTCCGACCGGTTCACATGTCATCCTACATTGCCATGTGTGTTCACTCACCCCAGCAGTGTGTCCAGATTGGTAAAGTTGCAAAACGACGCTGTGTTGCAACAAATTGTTGGGACCTGTGCTGTGGGTGACAATCCGATGTGGCTGCAGCATGGACCGGCATCACCTTGCACAGGTGTGTGTACACACGCGTAGTTCCACGCACATGCATCCAGAGTCCTGACGATGGCAGACATGTCCTCTGTTGTGGTGGGATATGTGAGCCTTCCTCACGATGCAACAAATTGTTGGGACCTGTGCTGTGGGTGACAATCCGATGTGGCTGCAGGAATGTAGTTACTCGTCCATGAATGCCAGTGCAGCTGCATGTGCAATGCGTTCCAATAATACGTCGTTGTCGTGTTCGAGGAACACCAGGGTGAGCCAATCCATTAACTGGTCTGGGCAGGTGTGCTCAGCCCATGCCGTTTCCCCAATCCGCAACACAGCCCAATAGGGGAGCGCTTCGATGTGGTCACTGCACACGAGGAATTGTGCAATCTCCCATGCACATCTGCCAATACATATGCAGTATGTCAAGGCATCCCATGCACGGCTGTCTCGGTTACACTCCTGTTTGTGATCCAACAGGGGGCGCAGACACAAGTCATAGATCAATTCATCTACGGTTGTGTTGGATAGGCAGACATCCATGGGACACTCGAATGTGCATGTTCGGCAGTGGAACCAGGGCTAGACACAGGTGACGTAGGCCAGGCGGAAGCTCAGCCGGTAGCTGATCCACAGCACTGCCAGTGGCAGTGCGCCCAGTGAATGCAGCATACTTGCATGGTACTGTTCCACGTGACGGGGGTGTGCATGTGCCCGGGATGGCCTGACATTGCGTTGGTGCGTCTCGTGGAACCGGCACTCTTCTGGACTGCGGCAGTTGTGTGGAGGATAAGCCACAGCTCTGGGTTATGATTAGATTGTGTGTGCCATGTTGGGTAGAATGGGTTGCTGTTTCCGTGAGTGTCAAGGGCATCCCATGCGGGGGTACCTCAGGCAGGGCCTTCTGTGTGTTGGGTGTGGATAAGTTGGATTGTTCATTTGAGCAATGCGTGGTGTGGGAGTCATCCACGTCTGCCATGGCATCTCTCTCATGGTGTTCCAGCTGCGTTCAGGACCAAGGTCAGAGGTGCAGGTGTCCTCCCGCCTTCTGCATTGGTACAAAAGAGCTTTCATCCCTAATGTGTGTCTGACTACTACTTGCGTTTTCGGAATGTGATGTGGCTTTGGCGCTGAGATTGAGGCAAGGCCTTGGGCTCATGGTGTCCCGATAGTGATACACACACACATGTTGGCATGTAGGGCCAGGTGCCCAGGAAGCCTTGCGCTGCTTGTGCAGTCTCACTCCATCTCTCTTCCTCGCTCTCTCCCTCCCTCTCTCCCTCTCTTTCCTTTGTTGTGCGCATGGCACTCCTTCTTCTCTTGGATTTTGTCTTCCAGGCTTTGTCCTACAGATTGTCCAGTGCGGACCCGCTAGAACTCATCCAAATGATTTTGGGGTTTTGGTTTGAATGGTGTTTTGTGTTGGTGATTGCATTGCTGTATGACTGATTCTCCATTTTCTGGGCATGCATTTGTGTTGGTATCCCTGCTTGTGCGACATCAGTCAAAAGCTTTTTTGGGGGGGGATTCGTAGTGTTGGTGTGCAGTTTATTTGTCTGTGGGGGGGGCCGGGGAGGGGGCCCGGGGGGTTGGGGGTTGCGGGCCTTGGTGTGGTGTCGGTGGGTGTTGTGGCCCTCTTGGGTGTCCGTGCTGCATGGGCAGTTGTTCGGGGGCATCTGTGGTTCTTCATGTGTGGCTCTGGGCTGGTCTCCCTTTCGTGATGCAGGCTGTGGTCCGACTTTGCAACAGGTCAGAGCAGGTGTTATGTTCCTGCTGCTAACGCGCCTTATCGCCTGTTTTGTGTTCTTATCGCAGTTCTGTCTGGTTGTTGTGAATGTTGTGGAGTGGTGTTGTCGTGGCTTTGGGCACGGAAACGCCTACTCTGCATCTCATTAGCGATAGTTGCGGGGGTCTTCTGTGGCGATGTTTTTTGCTGTCAACACCAGCTTGTGATTGGGGTGATAAGTTTATCGCAACTTTGGCTGCGATAAAGTGCCGTTAATTCAGCAATAGTTCCTTGTGAATATGCCCTTAAATGTATTAAGCATACATGCAATATAATAATCTCCTGCACAAACCTAAACATATACATTACAATGTGATCTGCTTTAATTTGCTTTTGGCAAACTGCCCTGATTTTTCAAGAATTTAAGCATACAGGTAGCAATTTATTAAAAAGTAACTCAGCACAGTAAGTCTCCTTGCTGCACTGTGTTACAGGGAAAGGGCAGGAATGTGCCATTTTTAACAGATTATGGTGCGTTCCAGCCTTTTCCGCACTGCTGGTGCAAAATGGGCCGCCTAGTGTCAAAACAGGCACCCTTGCACCATGGTGCAAGATCATGTTCATTGCATGCAGGATTGTTTTTGTACAGAAAGGGGTACCTTCCTGCACAGAAACAATCCACTGAAGCATGTTCCTCTTTATATGTGTGCTGCAAAATAAAGCACACATAGAAAGAGGAATTAGTGAGGAGAAATGAAAATATTTCTCCTCTGTATGCCTCCCCTGGGAAGGCGTAGCATTTTACTGCATTCCCAGTTCTACCAGTAATGGTAAATCTGGGTATGCATCAAAATCCAAGGGAGGGACTTGTGTTGGAACACCCGCACAATGCCCATGGAGCACCTCCCTGCTGCAGAGTAATGCAGCACAGTGAATTGCGTTGTGTTGTGTTACTCCTGATTTATAGAGCAACTCAGGGCCACGCAAAGTGTCCTTACATTGCTTGATAAATTCCATTTTAGGGGTTGCGTCGCACATGCAACACGTTGCGTGGTGCAAATATGATGCAAACCCTTGATAAATATGCCCCACAGTTTGGAAATATATAACATGGAATCTGGTAATCGTTGGGACAAAAGAAACAGTGACATGGTAAATGTTGGGGCATTGTGGGTTGTGTGTTTGCAGGCAATGAATGCAGAGCCGTTCAATCTCATTATGATTAGGCTTTATGTGTACTTCTATAGCATGAGGCCCACATCTCCAACCCTCAGGCTGTCTTAGTTGCATCTAGGTCTGAGTGAGGGGACGTTGTCAATGATTTGATTGTAGGCTTGTGCAGAACTGGATAGTCCTGAATCCAGGAGACAGAAAATTGATGGAGCATAAGAACAAATGCAGTTTATACTAAAATAAGATGAGAAAAAGATTGGAGCACACATAAAAGTAATTATGGAGTCTGTGATAGGCATTTAGTTTGGTGCATCATTTTCAATTTCTTTTTTCTTCATCCAAGGTGGTCACACTTCTGTAGTTGTTGTGAAAGAACAGTTAAATAAATAAAACGGAAAGGGCAGACTAGTAAAGAACTCAGGTATTCAAGGCTAGACTGTACTAGGAACATCTGAGTTCAAGCATTTGGTAAACACCAAAAAGATATGTGGGATAGAAGAAGGATTGTAGAAATTGTATCAACTATGCATGCAACTTGTTGCCAGAAAGCCTCCATATATCTTTAAAGTTCATAACATGTAGCAACCTCTAATACTGAGTCATTGTCTTGGTTAGTATCATGTGCTTTCTGGTCTTCTCTTGCAGCTGTAGCTCAATTTCATTTTCCTCCTGATGGAAACTACAGCATAAAACATTTTTTAATTGATTAAGTTAAATTGTTGAGCACTGGGGAGTGGGTTCCACAATTCCCTAATGCGATACAGAGTAGATCAGATGTTCATTTACTTGGACTATCATCTGTTCAGATAATTACTATACTACTTTCAAACAAGTCCCCAGAACATCAGGTTTTAATGCCCCCCTGCCTCTCTCTCCTGTCTTTTGGTATTGGCATTTTCATTGTTTAGTTATTTGAGCTTTGTGTGGATATTTTGAGTTTGATGGCAGAAGTGTTATAGTTGCAATATAATATTAACAACATTGATATCACTTGTGAACTTATATAGGGGTGCACTTTGGTGTATTTACTGATTGCTACAGGAATTAGGATGGCATTAGGGATTATAGTGAAAAGTAGGGTTCCTGCAAGGAACAATGTAAACATGGAATATGAAAAGACCAATGCCTGGCTTACAACCTTTCTAATAGAGGATGCTTGCAGTTACAGTACTTGGTGTAATCCCCCAGACATCAGGACACTGGTACACTTGCAGTCCATTCCCTTGCATCATCAACCCAACAACTCTTGTAGTGTATGTACTCTATTGAAACATTGTCCCTTTTCTGAGGTTCCTATTTTGTCTCCCTCTCACTCAGTGCCTTTCCAGAAGCTTGGTAGAGGGCCAGGGGTGAAGATGATATTGCTAATTGTGCTTCCTCTTAGCCACCATAATTGTCTCCATGAATATACTGGAAAGTGGTTAGCTCAATGGCTGTGGTTACAATTATTACTTGATCTCCACCTTTCCCATACTGGTAGTCATTTGGACCTCTGCATGTTAGATGCCTCCGTATTAGATGTTGGGGAATTCTCTATAGACCCATTTACTCACTGTTTCTGCCTTTGTTGCCTTTATGCTATCTGCTCTCTCTACACCATAGCTGCAAGGCTAGAGAGCACAAATATAAGTGGGGGGAGATGACACAAGCTATTGCTTTTTCTGCAGGTGCAATCACTTCCTTTTGGCAATTTACTCACAAATAGAAATCAGAATTCATTTATTCTGTGCAAAGCAATTGCTTCAAGGCTTTAATTGATTATAAGTTCTTGGGTACTGCATATAGCTCTAATTACAAGTAAATGACAGATAGGGCATGCTACAACTTGAACTTACTGCCCAAAGAAGTGGGCATGAATTTGCTTACTCTGGATGCTTGACCAGCACCCACAGTAGATGGCATGCTTAGTCACTGGGCCCATTCCTGACACCGCCAAGAGTCTGTTTAGTTGTTGTGGGGTGGGCTCTCAGTGTGGGGCTCTTGAGGGTAATCATTTTGGAATCATGCACAGTCCCCCAACTGAATTTACAACCTTGGTTAATCAATTGTACTGCATGGAAACCCCTTATATTTGGTCTGAGATTTTCCTAAAATTGGTACAACCCTTGTAACCCTATTACAAACATAAAAGAACAGAAGGGGTTATGACCCTTTGTATGTATCAGCGTCTACATGTTTCATGCTTGCTTAGCCCTACAGTAAATGGCACTATCACCAGGGATAAGCATCTCTCTGAAATGGTGTCTTGTTGTGTGCAGAACAAAGTGTACAGTGTGTAGACTTTAGTGATGCAGTGCTTATCTGACCCTTGGAACCACTATGGTGTGGATGCTTATGTTGAACCTGTGAAAAGATTTAATGGAGCCAGTAAAAAGCAAAACCTGTTTATTTGTTACTCTTCTATGATGTCTAGCAAATAAAAAAACACATTTCTGTTTATAGCGATTAGGACACTCTTTCCACCCCAAGCTGTAAGTGTGCCTGCAAGAAGGAACCCCTCAGGCTTGTGGTGCCTCTGACCTTATAATTATTTGCAAGCTTGAACAATTAAGAAGACAAAGTGTAATCACTTACATATTAACATTGGACTCACAGGCCAATAACCTTGCAGGCGACAGCAAATGTCTTTTGTACATGCTGATATTGGTTTGAGGGAAGCATATGTTTAATCTCTTTCATTACAGGTTGTTACATTTCTTACCCAGTGGTATTACCAGCTTATGCAAAAGACACACGTTCAAGATTGTTCCCTCTGCAGATTTTGCCACGTAGCACCTAGTAAACAGAGAAATATGTTGGAAAGAGATCCTTCAGTAATTGGCAGCTCAAATTCTAATACTGCAGATTATACACCATTCAAACCTTTGAAACCGAGAATGGATGCTAATTCCATCTGGGCTATCAGTCCAAGGTAAAATATTCGATATTGCCCAGGGTTAAATTACTGGCAAGTATATACAGCCATCTCATAAAACTGTGGCAAAATTGTGCATGGACCTAAATCTAGCACAGGTCTACAGGCCATCACTAACTCCCAGCACCAAAAAACAAGAGCCTAAGGGGCATATTTATGAAAGTCTTGTACCAGCGTCACACCATGTATTGTGACGCATTTGTGGCGCAAGCAGTAAGTCATATTTACAAAATGACACATTTGCAAAAATGTGTTGTTTTTAAGGGTTATGTGGGGCACAAAAGCTGCACTGAGAGCATCTGCATTACACAACATTTAAGTTATGCAATGTAGACGTCCCACCGCAAAATAAGACGCAACCGTGACTCAGTGGTATTTATGGGTGTACCATTGCGTCACACATCTTTGGATAGTGCAACACAAAGCTCGAAATGCACCAGAATTGCTGTGCATCAGCAAACCAGACATAGGAAATGGCAAAGTGGCTGCAGTATAAAATTCTCAGCATACCAGAACACTTTGGCAAGCGCAATGGCGGTCATCATACTGAAACTTGGAGTAGCTAGGAGACCACCACCACATAGGCAGCGAAGTAGGAGGGAGAGTGTTTTTTGGCAGCACATACCCCTCATTGACTTAAGGGAGTACAAGGTCATATAGTTCTACAGACTAAAGAGGGAGGCCATCATGGTGCTGCTGGAGAAGATTGGACCAAGTCTCCAGGCACAAACTGCAAGGGCCACCAATATCCCACCACATGTAAAATGTATAGCTGTGCTCCACATATTGGCATCACGTTCCTTCCAAGTCCTTTCCAGGGAACATTTTCTGCCTTTCTCCCCTCTTTTCTGGATGCCATATTAAACTCACATCCCAGTACCTTCTCTTCCACAAAACTCCACAACAATAACTGGCTACCAAGCAAAGATTCCACACCATAGCTGGATTTCCTCATGTACTTGGTTGATGCACACATATGCAGTTGATGCCCCCGCCTCAAAATCTCACCTGTACAGAAACCGCAAGCATACGTACTCCATCAATGTCCAGGCCATAGTGGTCTATCAGGGAATGTTCATAAATGTGCTGGTTGAATATCCTGGGAGTGCACATGATGCCTTCATCTTTTGCCACAGTACCATCAATGAGCGGTTCCAGAATGGCACATATGCGACTGGCCTACTCATTGGTAAGGAAACCACACATATATTTAATACCAACTAAGAAGTTCAAATCAAATCAAAACGAGCTTTATTCGATTTTAAACATTAAAATCATAAAAGCAGGCGTATATTAAAAAACAAAAAGTATATCAACATAAATTACATATAAAATTCATCAATGCAAGTGCATGTAGACGATCTGTAGTTCCAAAAAACAAACCATCTCACCCTAAATAATTCCATCCTGTTACGTATCTTGCGGTTTAGCTATTTAGGCATTTCCTAGTCCGCAACATACTCTTTAAAAAACCCACCACGGAACCAATACAATAATAATTTCCCAACGTTTGTAAATGCACGAGGGCAGGGCGACATTGCCTCCATCCTCCCTAATAGGGGTATTATCCATCTACGCCTTTCATTACTGTAAAATTTACAGCATAAGATTGCATGTAATGTAGATTGTAATGAAATATTATCGCAGGGGCATCGGCAAAGTTCCCTTGACCAATCATTAATGGCTGGAAGGGTAAAGGGTAATCAGATGATGGAAAGTCCCAAATCTAAATCGTGTTAGCAAATATCTATCGTATCCGCCCGTTACACATAATAGATATGGTTGGATGTCACATGTTATAGTGATTATTTGGTGATTGACCACCATAGGTTTATTCATCTCGAGGGTTAACCTACTTTCTTCTAGGTGGATCTTACAATCTTTTTTAAAATCCTTCCGGTTGATAGAGTTCATGTTATCGGGTGAGGTGAAGAACTCTGGGTGTCCGATATCCTGCATACCATTTTTTACATATTTAAGCCATAACATTTTGCCGGTGTTATCTAATCTCGTAGCATCCGTTATTATTTCCCTGTTAAGGCCAGTACTGGCCGAAGTCCAAATTCTATGCCACAGCAAAATCGGTTGAACCTTAATTAAATCAGAGATGTATACGACTCCTAATTCGCTGTGACAGTTAAAAACTGGGGCACTAGCAGGCACGGCTAAAATAAACCTTAAAAAGGCATTTTCAATACGATGAATTGATGTACAATCTTGAAAACCCCAAATGCCTGCCCCATAAACTGCTATACTCACACATTTTGCTTGGTAAATTTTTTATAACATTTCAGGTGGCCTTTTCCCCAATTTTTTTGTAAAATTTTTTAAAGCCGCGATGGACTTCATAAAAAGTAAACTCCTGGCCTTAACAGCTGGAGCCCAAGAGCCAGTTCTGTTAAAAAGGACACCCAGATAACTGAATGAGTTGATGGTTTCCACCCTGCACCCCCCCCGCCTGGTAACTTCTATAATTATTTTTCTCTCTACCACATGACATAACAAAGCTTTTCTTTGCATTCAGCTTTAAACCAAGCCTATCCATAAAACTGGTGTAAAAGGAAAGCGCCCTCTGTATGCCAATCTCGGTGCGATCCATAAGTACTGCGTCATCGACATAGAGGAGAGAGCCTATCAGACGCATATTTACAGATGGTGGATCCCTAGTGTGTGACACCAACTTCTGTTCCAGAGCGTTAGTGTATAATGAGAACAGGAGTGGTGCCAGAACGCAACCTTGCCTTACGCCCCTCTCCACCTTGAATGGCGCAGTGCACTCACCCTTTATTCCATGACGGACTTTTGCAGTGGCTCCAGAATATAACTGTCTTAAAAACTGAATTAAAACAGGGTCAACTTTTAGTTTGTTAAGAACTTCCCACAGCTTATTATGAATTACACAATCGAAAGCAGCTGTGAGGTCAACGAAGGCCAAATAAAATTTCCCTGTTTTGGCCAGCGTATATTTACCAATTAAAATACTAAGGTTCAAAATCTGCTCGTTGGTTCCTAAACCAGCTCTAAAACCATACTGGACGTCACTTAAAATACCGTTTTCTTCAGTCCATGCCTGTAATCGATCTAAAACAATCCTGCCTGCTACCTTCATTAGGGAGTCCAACAAAGATATTGGGCGGTAGCACGCAGGGTTCTCCCACTCACCCTTTTTAAAAATGGGGACTATAATTGATTCAGACCATGTACCTAAAAATCCCTTTTCGTGACACGCTAGTAAAACCCTGGTTAAAATGGGACCCCATACCTCCAGGTTTGACTTATAGAGATCAATAGGTATCCCATCAGGGCCGGCAGCCTTGCCACTCTTGCTTGCCTTTACTGCTGCATTAACATCTTGGAGTGAAATATGAAAGTTAATAGGCGTAAAATTCTGTTTTGCTCTCTCTATATCTTGACTCTGGTTTACTTCCTCTGTTTCTCTCTGTTTTGAGTAGACAATTGTAAAAAAGTCTATCCAAGTTCTTTCCTCAATAGCCACCTCAATTGATGGTGCATCCAAATTATTATTGAGGAATTGGGCGTTCACTGCCGACCAGAATTTCAGGCTGTCTTTACTCTCAGCGGCATCACTAAGGTTCTTCCACGCCTTGTCTTTCAGCTCATTCATCCTATTTTTCCTGGCTGCATTATACAGCATCCTACAGGCCCTGATCTCACTATTGTCTCTTATCACTCTGTGTAGGGGGCTCTTTAAATTTGAATAGCTTTAAGTACAGTTTTTATCAAACCATCCCTTCCTGGAGTTACCTGTGCCTTTACATTCCACTGACAGCGTGCTTTTAACCGTCTCGGTAATGTAATTAAAAGCTTTTAAAACATCTTCATGTGTTGGGCTATGGCTTAGACATATAAGAATTGGATCTAATGCCTTTATGACTATTTCTTTATTTAGCTCTGCAGAGTCCCGGCTAGCCCGGTGGATTGCATAACCGTTTTTCCTTCCCATTTCTATATTCTGCACCCATGCTGCTTTATTACAAGTTTTCCTTGATACACATTTTGGGATGATTATGTTCACGTTAATTGCCAAATGATCGCTCATAACATTTTGATGGATGTTATACCCTTTCACGTAACTTGCATGGTGTATTTGGCATAATAATCAAATCAATAGTTGATTTAGCACCTCTACCTATAAATGTGTAACCAAAATCCGCCTTGGGCGTGCATAAGCGGTTTGAAAATCCAAAGTCATGTTTAAACATAATATCATTAAACAGCTCTCCTTTATCTGAGTGTTGGAAGTGAATCGGGGGCATCCTTATCCAGAGTTAACCCCTTCGCTGCGGCGGGAATTCCGCCGCAGCGCTGGGGGGTGCGGGGGGCAGCGCGGTGGCGCTGTGCTCATGACGGAGCCACTCCGTCATGAGCCACGGTTGAGCTGTGCTCATGACGGAGCGGTTCCGTCATGACTCCGCCCAGTTACGTTGTCCCCCCGCACAGGCGGGGAAACAGCGCCGCGTAGGCGGAGCGGCCGCCAACGGTTGTGACATGACGGAACCGTTCCGTCATGAGCACACGGCAACCGTGGCTCATGACGGAGCGGTTCCGTCATGAGCGGGGAAGGGGTTAAGCCACACTTCCCTATTTCAGCAAATGGGCACAGGCTAATGTTGAAATCACCACCCTAGATAGGAATAAAATCAATGACACCTTTTAAACTTAAACTGCTGATATCCTCGCTAAGCTTCTCTAATATAACTCCCAAGTGGGCTTTTTCCACATTATTGTAAAAGTTAATCAACGCCAATGTACTGTTAGAATCCATATGTATAAGGACGATTTGATAATAGATTTCTGAACTGGCCATCTCGATGTTATATGCTCCCAGCAAATTTGAAACATAAACGCATAGCCCCCCTTTTGGCCTTCCACTAGATGATTGAATTGCGGGTGTATGGTACATTTTAAACCCATTAATGTGTACATTATCAATGACCCAGGTTTCTTGCATGCACAAAACATCAAAATTACTGATGAAGTTCAACCAAGCCGGATCATTCGCTTTATTCTTTAGGCCTGCAACATTCCAAAAAAGGATATTGCATACTCCTGCCTGATGGTCAATTGTTTCCATAAGATCCTCCTCAGAAACAACATCCCTATTTGGGCTATTTTCCCCTTCTTCCACTCGCTCATCCAAGATCAAGCCCTGCATAGTTAATACACCTGGGTTTTCATCAGTTAAAACATTCTTATTTCTAGATAGAAACCTACTAGTTGGTAATCAATGTCCAGGCCATAGTGGTCTATCAGGGAATGTTCATAAATGTGCTGGTTGAATATCCTGGGAGTGCACATGATGCCTTCATCTTTTGCCACAGTACCATCAATGAGCGGTTCCAGAATGGCACATATGCGACTGGCCTAATCATTGGTAAGGAAACCACACATATACTTAATACCAACTAAGAAGTTATAATTTATGACATGTTAGCCATCTCTGTGTTTATGTATGGAGCTCGTGTCATATACACAATGTGGGAAAAACTTACTCGAACATATAGACAAAGATGATTCATTGTATCATCCCTTCACTAATCCAGCAATGGAAGTAGGAAAAAAACAGCTGTGAGAAGTATTGTGTCATCTCACACTGTGTGACTGGACAGAATCACATCAACTGCAGTGATTGAAAAATCAACAGACAAATCATGTGGTTGACAAGTAATGTAAATATGAGTAGAAATGGTGTATATTAAACAAGTATGAGATGTGTGTATGTTCAGTGGTGTATATAGTCTTGGTAATAGTTAAGGTTTGACTAAAATAATGTGTGTTTAGCAAATCATGTGTTGCTAAGTAAATGTCTCGCACATGGCAGAATATTTGTATGTTTACCAAAGTATAAGGATCACTAATGGGAGACGTTGCAAATTCCATTTATGTGGATATGGTCAATTGTCTATATCTCCATTTCAATATTTTGTGTAGGTCTGGACTTGCACTTATGATAGCATGAGAATGTCAGCCAACATTTTTAAACATCATGTACATTGGCAACTAGATATAACATGTGTTTATTTTTAATCCCAAGATAACATGACAGTGGTCATGGCTAGAACCTTGGAGGGCAGACACAACAGATATAGGCACATCAGGAAGATAGCAAAGGCTTTTCAGGGATGGCTGCCATCTATCAACAGGCAAAGACCAGTAGTATCTGGAAGAGTGGGATCAGGTCTCAGCAGCACAACTAGGATCTGAGGGTGACAGACAGCAACCTCCTACCAGCACACAGGAAGCTCAAGATTGCTGCATGTGCCACATTCCACCACACTGGCCACAGCGGGACCCTCAATCAACTGTACAGCTACAGCCTAGGATGGCCAAGCGTGCAGGATCATCAGCATACAATTATAAGGTGGTCAGACATATGCGGATATTGAATCAGAGGATGACTCTGGTTCAGCATCAGAGTCATCCTCTGGTTGACTCTGATGTCAGGGCAACATTCAGGAAATATTGTTGACAATCCAATAGGCCTTTGGGCAGGAAGCAGGTCAGATTTGACACCCTGCCTTTTGTCATAGACTTTCCCTGTTTTAATTGTGGTAGATTTTGTTATAATCAGTTAGTGTCGTGTTAGCTAGTGTTTATTATAGGTGTAGGTATAGGATAGTTAAGTGATAGGTGATCAATATTTTAGTAGGTAATAATTTTTAAGTGGGTGGGGGGGGTGATCTTTTGTGTGTATAAAAAATACAATGTGTTTAGTGAATAGGTAGTCTATGTTTAGGATGTAGTTGCTGTTTATATTGAACTGTATGTGTATTAAGGGTATGGGGGATTTATGTTTAATTTGTCATGTGTGGATAGTTCTTAAGATAAGTTTAGATAAGTTAAGTTAGCATAATATAGTGTTAACGTTAGTTAGTGTAGGATAGGTAGGCTTAGGTAGTTTTAAGAGGTGACAGTTCCATTATATTAAAAGTTGAATCATTGTTCTCTAGCTGGTTGTGATTTTCTTTAGATGAGTGGGTACCATTGTATTAGGAAATGTGTGTACATGATGGACCAATTGACCTGATGTATTAGTAAGTGTATGTTGCTTTCACTGAGGCCTATGAGCAACTGTAGTTTATCCTCAGATTTGATTTCTGTAGGGAACAATTACCATACTCTGGACACAATATGTATGGCTCAGAAATTGATCTGCCACACAGCACAACACAAGTATTCACCTACTGAAGCAGCTTTGAGAAAGTGAGTGTGTATGTAAGTGTTTAATTAGACTTTTTGACAAAGAATGCTTCTCCCTGTCTGCATTGTGATATAAACTGCTGCATAGCACCAACATTACACCCTCTTGCACCCTTTTGCAAATAGGTCTAAATTGTTATGTGTGCATTTTGAATGTGCAGGATGCAATACCTGCCTGGACAACGTCCATCATTATTTGAAAATATTATTGCTTAGTTTGCCACATCATGCAGCCCACTTAAGAGGAGCCAACTACAACATTTTAACTTATATCCCCCATTTACACCTCTACTGGGAAGGTGTAGCATTCAGAAAGTTTCACTGGTCTTACACCTGTGCTAAATTTGTATGTCAAAATGATCTGATACATGCATGCACTCACACTAAACACAGGGCTAGGTGACATAAGTAGACTATTTGGCCCTGTGTTGAGTGACTGAAGGCCTATCAGTATACACAGGGGTGCCAAGGTTCACTTGCATGTCTTGTTCGCTGTCATTCACAATATTGGATTGGCCTTGTGCATCCTTCTGTGGCACAAGTACAAGGCAAAACCATGAGGACTATGGCTATCTGCTTACTATTGGAACAACCATCGAGCGGTATTTTGAATTTGAGTTTCAGTTTGTATGAGCAGTGATTTTGTCACATTTGGAAATGATGCAGATATCTTTACATTGCTATGTTGATGTTGACACTTGTTACAGTCTTTTGACCTCACGTGACTCACACATCTCATTTATAGGTGGAAAAACTGTGTGTATATTGTCATAACATCCTCACTGTGTGTCTATCCAGAAAATACATCTTGTTGATGCACCCTGACAGGACACTGATAAGGTACACATTGCTCATCATGCCATTGCAATGGGTGTACTTGGTGTAGGTGCACATACAAAGACAGCATGTGCAGTTGACTTTAGCTCAGTCTTATTCTGCTGCAAACAAGTGCTTTAGGCTATTACACAGACAACATTTCATAGGTAGACCTTGCGGAAACAACAAAACCAAACTCATCATGGTTTTTAAATGCTGAATAATGGATCTTCACATTTACTCATGTGGGTAGTAAATTCCAAATTGGAGCAACAAAGATAATCAGTGGGTACGATTTAATGACCAGACAAAGTCCATTAGGGACACATGTCAGATGACAATTAGAGGTGAGCTGTATTTCTGTGAGAAGAAACAAATTGCTATTAGGGAACGTAGACTTGTTTCAAAGTACACAAGTGGATAAGATCAACAGGTGAACAAACAAAAAGTACTGTACTGGGTGACAAATAATGTGGCATGAGGAGTGTTTGGTAGAGCGCAGGTGCAGGGTAGGTGCAGCCAATTAATTTGCATACGGCAACCCCCACCAATGTGAGCTGTCTGTAGCTCATCCAATGAGGCGAAAGAAAACCTCACTTTAGGTCAGCTAACCGACTACACGATGACAGAAGTAGGTATCACCATTGAGGGAACTGCTTTCTAACCTTCACAAGTGTGGGGTAGGCAATTTATTTATACAATTTAGATCCTATTAAGGAGGACAAAACCCAATTTAGATACTATTTAGGAGGACACACCTAGCTGCAAGGGCTACTTACATACCCTCTAGGAGCACCAGACCCAGAAAGGTCCTTTTAATCTGAAAGGGGAGTCCATTTATTAAAGGTTTTTGTGATATCCCCTAATCAGTTTTAGCTCACTTGTTCACCAACAGCCCACACCACTAAGACATGCCTCGCACTCATCATACAGCATGAATAACTAAAAAGATCTCAGTTAAAGTGACCCTTCGGGGGACCCGTGCAGCACCGGCCCGATGAGAAGCAACTGCCTGATGATGAAGCATGTCATCCCTAGGGACGTGTGAGGACAACAAGAGATAATCTACACATTTAGCCATAAACCCTAGAAGCTTTTCTCTTCTTTCTAATGAACACTGACCCTCTTTTTGGAATTGGCATGATGTTCAAGACAGGACCACTGGGAAAATTGGTCAGGAGGCAGACACCAATTTAATCTCACTGTATGCCTATGGAAGCTGGGAAACTGCACATCTTCTTCCTCTGATGGGTGTTGGGCCTTCCCTGCAGTCAGTGATGTTTGAATGGGAGGCATCTATGGCACACACACATCAGAGGCAGAAGATGTGGCTCCCCTGTCCTCAACACCATTTGACTGTGCCAGTAAGGCAGCCTGGAAATCCCTGGCAAGGGTCTGGTGGCTTGCCAGCAGGGCAACGACATTGCAATGATATTACAATTGAGGGCACCCATTGATGTCATGTGGGAGCCCAACTTGCACTCCAGGCATTCTCTGATGTTTTGATGGCCCCCAGCTAAACTGGGGTGGCATGGTGAGCAAAGGAATGATGGATTTAACTCAGATCTCTTGACTGGGGGAGAATGTTTTGATTTTTTTCTGCATTCCGTCCATCAATTGTGTATCTTTTGCTGTCTCCACCCAGCTGCGTGGCAACGTCACTGGTGTCAGAAATAGAGGGCTGTTGTTGGTTTCTCTGCATCATGACACTAGCGATGTTAGCTAAGGACTCAGCAATCCCATTGAGCTAACAGTAGGTGTCTGTAATTACCTTTGTCAACCCCTTTTATGGCTAAGACACCTACAGACTCCTTCTAGAGTGCTCATTATGGTCTCCATCCACACTCATCAGACATTCAATATTGGACTTCTATCACTTGCCATTGAGAGACAACTTAGGATCCTCAGAGTTGTCAGCTGACATTCAACAGCTGGATGGGGCATGTCCTGTGGGTGTCAGTTCCACTGGAGATCCTGCAATGCCATATTCCCTTGCCAAAATGTGAGGAGAAGATTGAAAAGAGTTCAGGAGTTGTTGGAAGGTGTCACCATCCATCTGAGGAGGATGGCATCACCAACAGGTTGGTCATCAAGGACACGCTGTTCTACAGGAGGTGTTGTTTGTCTCTCTGGAAAGAGATAGAAATATGTCAGTGATCATTCTTGATAGATCTAGACATTTTGGAATTTGGTGACACTCTGACTGATTTTTTAATCCCCTTCAACTACACAAGGATACGTGGAGCATATGTTACTGAAAGTAAATGAGACCATGTTACACTATTGTTGCCTTATCATGGCAAAGCCTTTACATTGTTCACACAACCTCAGTATAAACAAGGGGGCCTATTTGTATAATAACACACAATACAGCTGGGTAGCTTGCTGACCTGTCCTGCCTGAAAGAGTGAGTGCAGGTAAGGGCCCCATTTTATGTATTACACTGCATTTGTGGTTTCTGCTTAAAGTGATGTAACATTAGATTATTAACACCACTGCTGAGAGCACTGGACCATGTCACCAGGGTGGCTGCATTCCCTTTAGCCATCAGTTAGCGCCTCAGCACTGACCTAGTAATGTTATTTTGTCATTTATTTAAAATAATCCTGCACTCTGCCTTTCACACAGTACAACAAACTATTCTGCCTTGCTGTACTGTCTTGCACGGAATTTGTGCAATATTGTGGCCTGGGGGTCATATTTGAAAAACATCCACACAATTCTACACAGCAAGAAATCTTACTAAACTGCAAGAAAGGGTCAGGGCATGTATATACCATATCTTTTTTTATTTCTGGGCAATAGTCATCTCTGGAGTCTGGAACAGTAGACACTGAGAGACATCTCTGGAGTGGATAGCCACAGTCACACTTGTCACACATATTTATGCAAACAGCTCAAGCTCACTCAATTTCCTCAAAACCCAAGGTGCTCATCTGCAGATTCTCGCAAATCTCTTGACTCAGTCCCACTCATTTATACGTGTACAAGACTCCTCTGGCAATCCTCATTCAGACCTAGGGACTCATCTCACACATTAAGAATACCAAGATCATATATTGACTCTCAGGTGACACCAACACCATCAACAGTTGCTACATGATGAAATTGATTCAACATGCTTAAGTGTATGTGAGAGTAATGGCTCATACTGAATCTCACAAGATAGGAGTGATGATATTCTGCAACATGTACTCACCTTGGTTGCCCAAAAGTCTAGGCACAAACCCCTTACCCTCCAACCTTCCCAGAAGCCTGTCCATCATCCTGGACACCTACCTCACCCTGAGACTTCACAATTCCCTGTTTCACCTCCTTCTTCTTTCACATATTTTGCATAGGCAGACTTTCCTACTTATGACTCCCTTCTGACACCTGTGAGATTATCGTCCAGGCCCTCATTACATGTAGACTGTAATACACATCATCCCTGCACAGCTGCTACACAAGTGGCAAACCATAAAACACAAAAGTGCCTGACTATTACTCAGCCTACCTTGCGGCACACACATCCCAGCTCACCTCCTTAAGATACAATGGCTCCCCAATCAGACACCCTGCCAATTCAATATGCTCAGCCACACCTACAAGGCACTACACTACCAGCGGCCCACATAGCTCACAAACCATATTTGCTTCCAACAAACAATCATGGACCTCTGCTGTGCATCACTTGCATTCACCTCACCCCCAATGTCCATTTCAGCAAGAAGGAGGTAGGGTGGTCTCTTACATGGCAGGCAACACCTGTAAAAACCATCACACTGCACACCAGAACAGCTGTGTGTGATATGGATTAGTGCTAGTGACTGTACACCTGGATTTTCACGTGATCCTACTTGGAAAGCATGCACGTATTCAACACCTGGATAGCCTCTTGGGAGAGAAATTAACCCTCTGGCTAACCACATTACTTTACATTACATTACATTCCACTTTGGCTGCCAAGCCCCAAGACAAGCACACTTGCTTCATTGTGCAAGTAGGCCTGCATTGTCACTGACATATCTGCAAGGTTTCCAAGGTCCATGCATGATGTGCTGCTCTGTCCAGGTTTTTTGCTTAAGACAAGCACACTTGCTTCATGGTGCAAGGAGGCCTGCATTCTCACTGACATAGCTGCAAGGTTTTCAAGGTGCATGCATGATGTGCTGCTCCATTTTTCCTGGGGTAGGTGATCACTGTGTTCGTTATCGCCTATTCTGTATATAAGAATCGATTTTATTAAACATGGGTAGTGTTGCAAAAGTGAAGTCTAGGTAGGAGGAAGCTTTTGCTGAGTGAAATGTGGCAACCTGCGGGTTGTCCTCCTGATAGCGGCCATTCAGTGCTCTCATATTTAGGTGTTCATGTTCTTGGAGCACGTTCTTCGAGCATCTTGTTGGTTCCCCACACTTGCTGTGCTTTGGTTCGGTATTCCCCATGCAATGGATTGGTCATGGACAAGATCGTCTTCAGGCCCAGAACCGATAAGATGTAGGTTGAAGTCTCCTGCCAGGATAATGTGGTCTACGTCCTGCTCTTCCATGACCCTTTTCAACTCGTCAACCAACTCTTTTTCAGCTTTTGTTTTTTGTTTGGGGTGCACGTAGGTGTTAATTAGTATGATTTGCTGGTGTTCCATGCTGTGCTTGAGTGTTATCTTTACTGCTTGGATTGCACTCGGGGATTCGATGTGTGCCTCTATTGGTAAGAGGTCTCCTACTGTTGTTACTGTGGCGAGTACCATCAATTCCCCTGAGCGATGGCCAAAGTTGGATACTTTCCTTGCTGGAATGGATTGTGATGTGTACCCCTGGAGCTCAAATGCCTTGTCCTCTCAGGTTTCCTTGAGCAAAATCATATCAAATGTTTTTAAGTAATTTAGTACCTCAGGCTCATCTGTTTTGTTTGCTAGACCGTTAATGTTCCAGTTGCAAATGCAGATTTTGATTTGCTCTACAGCTTATTATTTGGATTTGGTTTTGATATACCAGGCGACTTTGGACATACGGTTTACTCAATCTCCTCTCCATACACACAAAAGATGAATATCAAAAATACCACAATTAAAATCTGCGTATAGAATATTATATTGAGCTGCATGGTCAAAAGTAATGGCACAAGTATGTGTTTTCATTTTATTTCCATTGCAGTTATTTTTTCCGTAGTAAAAGGTTTTCATTTAACATTATTATTATCACTAGATTGTCCAAGATTTAAAGAAAATAAATACATTGAATGGAGAAATTATACTGATATGCAGAACTATCCTTTCTTTTTTGTGTACATACTTCCATTCACATTCTACTTTAAAGTGAGGGAACATTCATTCTTTGACCAGGCTGCAGGTCTATTTATAAATATATGGAAGATATTGGTTTTGGTTATGAGAGGACCACAAATACAAACCATATGGGGCATATTTACTAGTAAAGTGGCGAAGCGTGTAGTTAAGCTAAAAAGGCTAACAACATTCGACGTCACTTTAGAAAAGCAGGGCTGCACCATATTTACAAGAATATGGTGCAACCCTGCCTTTCTTCTTGTGCTGGCACTAAATTTAGCTGCCTAGCGCCAATGCAGGCACCCTTGCCCCATAAAGCAAGGGTGTCTGTGTTGTAGGGGAAGATTGTTTATGTGCATGAATGTGTCCCTTCCTGCAGATAAACAATATGAAATGGCATTTGGAAACTTCTATTTGTGCTACTTAATGCAGCACACATAGAAGGTGCAAAACATAATTGTTTTTTATAGATTGTTTATGTGCAGGAAGGGTCACCTTCCTACACATGAACAAACAATGGCCTTTTTCTGTTTCTATGTGTGCTGCACAACACAGTACACATAGAAACAGCAAAAACGAGGAGAAATGAAAGATTCTACTCTTTGCACCTGTTTAAGACCAGGTTTTCCCTGGTCTTAATTTTGCGCTGACCCATATTTACGCTGCCCTTATAAATATAGGGTAGCGTCAAAGTCAATGGGTGATGCGGTGGAATGCCCAGAGCAACACCCATTGCCCTCCCCTTTCACGCTAAGTATAGCATGAAAGGGTATCTCATTTACAAGGCAGCATTAAGCCACGTTAAGTGACGTTTGCCTTGTAAATGAGGCAAAGCCCTTATCACCACCACAATGTCCTGAAAAGTGGCATTGTGGTGGCAATAGGGGCTTGTAAGTATGCTCCTTGGTTTGTGAGTATAGTAATACTAGAAACAAGGTCATGCGAAATTTCAGGAGATAAAATTCTTTTATTTTGAAGTTGTGATCGAAAAAATAGGGAACAGTTCAATGCTCCATTTTCATTTTCTAAGAACTTTTTTGTATATACGGCAATTATGCTGTCATTTTGCAGATATGGCTCGGTTATTTCTTCCTGAATTCTAACACATGTAGGCCAACTCAAAAGGCTTTTTTGAGTACCTGAAGTAGCACTCCTGTAGTACCACTTGAGGCACTCATAAATACCTTTGTGAATCGGCCAAATAGTTTCTATTATAGATAGACGAGTATGAAAAATAATTTTCTTGAGCGCAAAATAAGTGAGGTACCATAAGCGAAACATTAATTTAGGGTTAGGCTCAACATTATGGGGCCAACTTTTACTGGTATTTATGAGCAAGTGAAGTAGTAAGCCTCTATTTATACTTAACATACTCACAAATGCCATTGTGGATTAGCGCTGTGAATTGTAGGTTGAGCCCACCAGACAGTACACTTGTCTGGTTGGGAAAAAATATAGTGTAGTATTATCAAGAACATACAGGGGCTTAGTACCTGCCCATTACTTACTATTGGCTGGCTTTTCTGACACTCTTGTTTGCCTTCCTATTTGTGTCCCACCTTATAAATCTTGTGTCTTTCCGTCCCATGGAGCATAGTCTCATTTCCATCTATTTTGATTGGCTTCCTTCCACTTCTTGCTTTTTTGCACAATCTGTTCTTTTGGGTTGAGCACTCCATGAGAGGACATGTGTTTTCCAGTTGTCTCCTTCATGTACTTCACTTCCTTCCAGTCCATGTTGTTCTCTGTCTTCTGTGTGCTTCTCCCCACCTCCTCCATGTTGATCTCACCCTCTTGTAAATCCCCCTTGCATTCTCATTCATGTGCTTCTCACCGTCTGATACACATTGCTGTCTAGCCCAATGCTTTGCCTTCAACCTCTGCTCTGTTTTGGTTTCTCCCATCCACCTTCAAGTAGCAGCTGCCGCTATAGTAGAGTGGCTGGGCAGGGGGGTGAGGTGGGTTGGTTTTGGGGTTTAAAATAAAATAAAACAAAATAAAATAAAAAGGCTTACCTCCCGCTGCTCAATTTGCATAGTGAGGGGGTTAGTAAAAATATGTTCCAACGCCGGAAGTACCGGTGGTGGAGTGGGAGCAATTATTGTGCAGTTTGTAGCTTTCAGATGATTGTATAGTAGAGTGTCCAAGAGCTTGGGGGTGGAGACATGTTGGAATGGAAAGCTGAGAGGAATTGTCCATCAGGGTAGAGATCGGAGAATAGTATAAGCCTGTGTTTGTGTAGCAGCCTCCTTATCCAGGAGCGGTGGCAGCTGGGGATAGTTGATCAAAGGCATGAAGGCAGCATAGAGAAGTGGATGTTTCACTCTCGTTCTAAGATCCTCCCAAGCTCAGCAGACACACTCAACCGTGTTAATCTCTTTCCTGGGAGCCCTGTTAGGGTTGTATAGGGCTGTCAATAGCGGACATGGAGCCGCACAGTCTGTTTCAATAGCTGCATGTGGTTGGAAAGGAGTAGGGTGCAGCCAGCAATGTAAATATTAACCCTGGGTGAAACGAGCACATAATGGCATGTCCGGTGCTCCAAGTCCTTCCTGTATGAGTGGAAGGGTGAGTGTGATCATGTTCGATATTAAGAGTGTGAAAAATTGAGTCATGAACTGTAGTGGAATATTAGCAAAGAGATATAGGGATAGGGTCAGTTTGGACCATATAGGTATTCTTTCTTCCAGCCAAGTCATGGCTCGACTGTAATTTGATCTCAATTACTCTTCCATGTCGCAGCTGAGCCAAATACCCCAGTAGCGAACTGGGTCAGTTGCCCATTGCAAGGGGTATTCAGCCGGAACTATATTGTGTTATCGGTGACTGGCAGTAGCATGGAGTTGGCCCAGTTGATTTGTATGGCAGAGTAGCCTCCGAATCAGACCACTTCCCATGTCAGGGGAGCAAGATTCTCACCAGGGTCGCAGCCATATAGGGTGATATAATCAGCAGACATGGGGACCAGTAGACTGCTGGAGGTAAATCCAATTTCCCTGTTTGCATGATGTTGTCTAAGTCTTGACACCAATGCCCCCATGGCAATGGGAAAAAGGAGCAGGGACGGTGGGTACCCATGTCACGTGTAATTGAAAGGAGATCAAATACCAGTCCATTTAAGCATATTATCGCAGTGGGGAATGCGTAAAGACGTTGCACCTGTTTAATGTAGCCAGGGCAGAGACCAAGCAGAGAGAGAAGGGGAAAGAGATATGCTCATTCTAGGGAGTCAAACACTTTTGTTGCATCTAGTAAGGTGGCCACTGCCGGGAACTGAGGGTCAAGGTGGTGTATCACTGCAAAAACCGTGCTGAGATTATGGAAAATCGAACAGCCAGCTATAAAGCTGGATTGATCCAGTTGGACAATCATTGGTAGAAGAGGCTGGAGCCTATTTGCCAGGATTTTAGCATACATTTTATTTTCTACATTTATATAGGAGAGGGGTTGATAAGAATCACAGAGGTTAGCCAGCTTTCCATGTTTAAGGAGTGAATTGATACCTGTCTCTCTCAAGGAAGGTGGCAGTGCTCCTGTCTCCGGAGAGTCCTTAAACATAGCAAGTGATTGTAGAGCCAGTATTTAGGCATACTCTTTGTAAAATATATTAACACAATAGGGAAACCCAATTTTCCCCAAGGAACTAGGTAAGGTAATTAACTCATACAAAATATCCCTTGAGGAATTATTTCCAAACAGATTATTTCCACACTTTTTCACAGTCACATATGTGATCCAGATGATTAATCACACAATTGATGATTACAGTCATGGACGCATTCTTTTAACGAGCTGGTCTATTTATTGTGCAAACAATAGGGGGGTGCATGGACACCCCTGATGGGTCCCTCTACTAATCAGTACCGGGTCCGACTTCTCTCCCATGATTGATATTCTTGCCACCCGATTTCTATACATTGTTTTAATAGCCGTAATGAATCTTTCTCTGATTGATATTCTTGCCACTGGATTTCTATACATTGCTTTAATAGCCGTAATGAATCTTTTTCCTAGCCCTCTGTTCTTTAAGGTTGCCCATAAAAAAGACCAGGAGACCCTATCAAAGGCTTTCTCCGCAACAAGCAGGATAAGCCCGATAGGGTCCCTGGTAATACCTGCCCCATCAAAAAGAGCAATAACCCTCTGAATATGGTCTATTGTACTGCGTCCAGGTACAAACCCATGCTGGGTTGAGGAGACTCATTTCTTGATAATAGTTGCAAGAGGCGCAGCAAGAATTTTGGCAAATATTTTGACATCGCTATTTATTAAGGTAATAGGGCGATAAGACCCCATTTTATTAACCGGCTTACCTTTCTTGGGAAATATACCGATATTAGCTGTTCCCCAAGACCCCAGGGCACCGTGCCCATTCTGGGCTTTCAAAAACACATCCTTCATTATTTCTTCTATGGAGGAGGCAAAATGTTGATAAAACTCTCCAGGAATGGCGTCTGTTCCTACCGCCTTTCCATTTACCAATGAGCTAATAGCACAGTGAATTTCCTCTATCATTATAAAGCATCCCTCTCTTCTGCAGACAATTTCTCACCTGAGACCCTGCTAGATATTTCTGCATTGCTTCCTCATCATTGTTGGTATCCTCACTATACAATTTCTGATAAAAACGCTGAAAGGCAGCTCGAATTTCCCGAGGTTCAGTAACTAACCCTACCCCAGTATCCTCTATTGCAAATATACCCCCTTGCGTTATCCACTGTCTTGTCCGGATCGCCAACAGGCGACCCACTCTTTCACCACACTCATACAGTTTGAACCGCCAAGCACAATATTTCCCTGCTGCCTTATTTGCCGACAGTTCTATAATTTAGGATTTAACTATAGCCACCATGGCTTGTGTCTGTTCTATTTCTCCGTTATTAGTGAGAGCCTGTACCAACTGGGTTTCAGTTTCCCTCAATTTCCGATATTGTTCCTGGAGATAGCTTTTCTCTTTTTCTTGCGCTGCCCACCCGTATCTCATTGTTTCCCCTTGGAACCCAGCTTTGAATGCATCCCAAATTGTCTCTAACTGCCTGCTTCCCCCATTTTCTTCTAAAAATCTCGGAATCCACTCCCTCAGGTGTTGAACATAGTCATCCTTGTAAAGAAACACTCTATTAAAGGTCCAGCAAAAAATGGGGGGCTTTAATGCATGTAATGAGATCTCTAATACTAATGGATTGTGGTCGGACATCACCTGAGGGAATTTTATTATGTTGGATCATATCAATATCTCCTGAGACACAAAAAAATAATCAAGCCAAGCATGAGTCTGGTGGGGAGCCAAGAAAAACGTATATCCTGCATCCTGGGGTTTTAGTAAAAACCATGCATTGGAGAGACCTTGGGTATTACACAGATTAGAAAGCGCTTTGAAGAATTTGGGCTTGCGGCCATATTAGGACCTTCCACCTATCTTCACACTTCCATTATTTAAATTTAGATTAACATCTCCACATAAAATCAGAGGTAGTGGCCAACCAAATAGCTCCACATTCAGCCACTCAAATAGGGTTGGATCATCAAATACCGAAGCGTATACATAACATAAAGTAAAAGAATAATCCTCAGTACAGCATTGAGTATTAACCCATCTGCCACATCGGTCTGATTTAGAGCGCAGGAACCGAAGACCTGTTCCTTTCCGAACGATAACCGCAACCCCTCTTGTGCGTGTTCCCTGTGTTGTAGCAGAGACCAGATGGTACCCTTCTAATTCAGCAATCCCAAGTCTGCTGGCCTCGATATGAGTCTCTTGGAGACAAACTATGTCTGCCTTTAAGTATTGTATATCTACATTAATCCTGCGTTTTTTCAGGGGTTTATTCAAGCCACATATATTAATTGAGGCAATCCTCACTTTACCTAGCACCATTTCTAGTACAGAGCAGGCCCACTCTGACCCCCTTCCTGCTTCTTACTAGTGCTAACATATCTAATTCAACCAACTAGATCAGCACTCCCCCTTGACCCTCCCTTACCCCACCTCACTCTGGTTCCCCCCTTCACCTCCCCCTCTTCCCTCTATCCCTAGGCAAAAAAGGTCCATAGACCCTTGTGATGCCTCCTGCATGAGGCTGCCCCCCGCCCCTCATTCAGCTCCATCCAACAAAAAACCCAAACCAAAAACAAAGAGAAAACCCCCGTTAGTTAGAACAGTTAGACAGGCTAACCCCTTTTTACCATCTGAATTCCGCACAAAATCGTACCAGTTGCTTCTGGTCGCCCCATATCTATCCCTCAGGCCCTTAAGAGATTCTAGTCTCCGAAATTTCACGTAAAAAGTCCTGAGCCTGTATATCAGAAGAGAATACTCTTGTTGTGCCCTTGTATATAATTTTAAGACGTGCTGAGCTCAGTAAATAGGCCTCCCCTCCTATCTTTTGAAAGGGCAAATTAAGTTGGCGAAGCCTTCAACTTCACTCCACCGTAATGTGGCAGAAGTCTGGCCTAACAAAGAAGGTGAAGCCCTCAGACGACCTCCGTGCCTCAGGTTGAGCCTTGACAAACACTGCTTGTCACAGGAGAAAGTTACCAAAGAAAATTAGTTTAGTTCTAGGCTTTTCATTAGCATTATTAAGTCCATGCTTCTTTTTAAGCATGAGAGGGAAACGATGTACACGTTGTATCTCCTTTTCCCAATCCCAATGCACAAGCTCAAGGAAGCTCCCCTTCAACAGGTGCAGCACAAAACCTCTGATATCCTCTCCCTCTGCGTTTTCAGGGGTACCAAGAAGTCTTACATTATTGCGCAGTTGGCGATTTTCAAAACCCTCAAGTTTCCACATAACGTCCATCATACGAGATTCATTTTGCGGTGGCTTGTCGAGCTTAGTTCTCTGTACCAGTTTCTAATGCTACTACCTGTTCTTCAAGGGCCATCGTTCTCTCCGTAATCTCAGCACAGGATTTGTTCACTTTTCGTATTGCACCTTGGAGCTTCCTTGTTGTAAGATGGGCACGTTTATGTTCATGTCTAGCTTCCCCCTGCATCATGTTTAAGGGTTGCATATATCAGACTCATCGAGGGGGGGGGGGTATTCTGATGCATTCACAAGCTTATCAGACTGTTTTTCTAATCCGCTTCCAGTGTCCCCTTCATCGTGCCCACCATCTTCACTTAAAAGTTGAGTGGTTGAATTGTCGCATTTAAGCTGGCTATGATCGGATCCTGACTGCCCAATCTTTTGCAGTTCTCCCCTACCTTTAATCCTCTTCCTTCTTTTTACTAGGGAGGGCAGTCGCTTTTGTGTACTAGGATTAGAGAGAGAGCTGTCTAAGTCCGTACCAGAGTTGTCCAAATCTGTTAAGTCACTGGAATTAGATAGTTATGAGAAAAAGAATTCTCTCAACATTCCGGAGTTCTAGTAACCTCCCCCAGAGTGCCAATAGTTTTGGAATTTTTTATTGAGTTGCCATCCATGGCTTTCTTCGCGCTACCATCATTGTCATTATCTGTTTTACCACTGGCTAAGGCTTCATGATCCTTTACATCTACCTGTACAGGATTGCAGGCCCTTATAGCAGCCACACTGATACTAGCTGCATTAGCATTCAAATTATTACTCACATTGTCCTTCACGGGGTCGATGGTCACCTCTTTCAACGCGGTTAGTAGCCCTTCAGAGAAGACTGGGGTAAACTCATTCTCCGCTATCTTAGATTTATCCACCGGTTTGCCTCGCCCAGAGAACATCCCTGGAATCACCCGTTGTTGCTTTGCAGGGCCAGCCACTTCTGCAAGATGTTGCTCTCGATATTTGGCTTTACCTGTCTCCACCTCACTACTTCCTGCCATGGGAGTAGCGTCTTCAGCTTTCCTCCCGCTCGATGTCTTCCGCGGAGCTGGCGGACCCTTGTGGCCTCCTGTCGCGCCACCTGCCGCTACACCATTCTCGTTGCGATCCCGCGAGGGCCTCAGCTGTTTTGGCGGCATGTTCCGAAGAGAAAACTGGGGCCAGCGTCTTCCGCCACACCACTCGAAAAGCGCCTTCAGGACCACACGAACAAACACGTAAGTAAATCGGGGAGTGAATCTAGCAATCCTCCCTCCTTGTAATCGCTGTTTATTAACAACAGCTAGCGGGCTCATTTAGATGGTTATAACAGGGGTTTCATCCTCAAATTTTGTTTCCTGTCGCGGGCACTAGGCCTACCCACACAAGTGAGGTACCATTTTTATCGGAAGACCTTGGGGAACGCAGGGTGGGTGGAATTTTGTGGTTCCACGCAGATTCCAGAACTTTCCACCACAGAAATTTGAGGAAAATGTGTTTTTTTGACAAATGTTTAGGTTTGCAATGGATTCTGGGTAACAGAACCTGGTGAGAGCCAGCCAAGTCACCCCATCCTGGATTTCCCTGGGTGTCTAGTTTAAAAAAATGTATAGGTTTGCTAGTTTCCCCTAGGTGCCGGCAGAGCTAGGGTTAAAAAACTACAGCTAGGCACTTTTCACTGTAAAAATAAAGTGTGTCCACGTTGCGTTTTGAGCTGTTTCCTGTCGTGGGTACTAGGCCTACCCACACAAGTGAGGTACCATTTTTATTGGGAGACTTAGGGTAACAAAGTATTGTAGAGCAACTGTTATTACCTATTGACTTTCAATGCATTTCTGCCTTCCAAATGAAAGACAATGTGGAAAAAATAAGTCATTTTGAAAAATGACCTATAATTCTCATGCTAGTATGGGTAATCTCAATTTCGGAAATGTGAAAATATCTACTGTTTCTAAACTCTATATTTTGTTCCAATTTCAGAAATACATAGGTGTCTTTCATAACGATTTTTCCATGTATATATTTTCCCAAATTAATTGCTATATACCCGGTATATAATAAAAAAAACATGGCAAGACGCTGCTCAGTTATTGTCTCTTGGTTCATCTAGTTCTCTGTGCACTACAAGTCCTATATATACCCACAACCCGAAAGGTCCAGCGGATGTAACAGAATATTGCTTTCAAACAGCTGTCATAATTAGAAGAAGTTACAGGTGAAAACGTTGAAACAAATGGCTGGATTTTTCAACTAATTTTCAATTTTCTTCAACTGTTAGTTTCTATAAGGAAACCTTGAAGGATCTACACAAATGACCCCTTGCTGAATTCAGAATTGTGTCTACTTTTAAAATGTATAGCTTTCCAGGATCCATTATTGCCTTCATACTCATTTCTACCATTAAGAAGGAGGTTGAAAGCACAAGAAAAAGCAAAAATAGGCTATGACCGCGTGGTATGGGAAGGTTTATGGGCCACACTAATGGCTTACGCTAAGGATGGCCGATATAGCAAATGGATTTGGGCATTATACAGTAACCCACAGGCAAAATGTATATATACCAACTTGTGTTCTGCTCCTTTCCAGATACACCTCTACACTCGGCAGGGGTGCCTACTTTCCCCATTGCCATTTGCACTGTATATTGAGCTATTTATTAGATCACTTAACCTAAATACCAGCATCCCTCCATTTATAGTTGGGTCATGTGAATTAAAGGCTACCGCCTATGCTGACAACATTGCAGTTTTCTCTTCTGACCCAGTGATGGCACTTGTCTCAATTCAAGAAGAGGCGGAAAAATGTGGCCACCTTTCAGGTTACAAACTTAACACTCACAAAACCCAAGTTCTTCTTAACTTTCACCCAGCTGCACCAATAGCAGGGGGCTACACGACCACAGCTTATTTTGGGGTATGTATATCCTCTCAGGCTGAACAGATATGGAGACTTAATTATGAGCCATTGTTGCAGTCTGTCATCCAAAGCTTAAAATATTGGAGTAAACTTCCAATTATAATCATTGGCAGATGTAATATTATAAAAATGTCTATTCTACCTAAATTTGTATATTTATTTCAGGCTATCCCCCTACGTGTTCTCAACTTTTATTTTAAGAAATTGGAAGGTGCGATTAATAGTTTTTTTATGGGAGTATAGGAAGGTACGCCGAGCTATTCAATTACTTAAGTTTCCCTGTACAGAATGAGGGCTTTGAATTCCTGATTTTAAATTATATTATTGGGCGGCCTTCACTGGACGCCTTCTAAGCCTTCTGTCTACTAAGAATCACTTTTTTTTGTTTTTATCTTGCACTTGGGTTGGATACTAATATGTTTTTGTACAAAATGAATGACCCAATCTAATATAAAAGAGTCAAATTTAAGACAGAGCCTAAGTGCGTATATGGCATGAAATTCTAAACTATTGCTCGCTGTCCTCGAGTGACCAATTGTGTGACTTCAATCTTCCTCAATGGGATAATTCTATCTTCATGGAAGTATTCCATGATGCCGTTGGACGACATTGGGCACGATATGAGATTGAATGTCTTGGGCAATTATACCACCTTAATGGTTTTCGTACTTTCGCGGGTTTACAATCTGTGTATAACCTCCTACAACAATATTTTTTTAAGTGCTCACAGTTAACAGATTATTTTTTCAGATGACAAATGATTTAGATACTGCACAACTATGACTTAATGTCACGTTTATTACATACTAATAAAAACTCACGAATTCGTACAATGTATCTACAATTTTGCCAATATAGGAGAGACAATTGTTAGCAACTGGCCACCAATGGAGTCAAGCTTCAGGCTTTAGCCATTACTCCTGCAGAAATAACCTCTGCTTTAGATACTTTGGACCGGGCCAGCCACTCTACCAGTTTAAAACTGCAGCAATTTCGCACTGTTTGTATGCTGTACTATACCCCTGAAAAGATCGTGGAATGGGTACAAACGGCACAGAGAGACCGGGGACTGCGGAACATTGCAAGCACTCACCCCCAGTCAACTGATCTGGGTTTAATCCATCATCATTCTTTAGCCCCCTCCGCCACCCCAGTTCAGACATGGCCATATGCAAATCAGTCTGACCCGTGCCTCATGGGAACAGTCCAGCCCGAACTGCAAAGCCAGGTCCTCCCTGGACTGGAAACAAGCATCCTGGGACTGGTTTCGGGTTCATAACCCTCATCAGCCATGCTATCTTGAATCCAGTGGCAAAGTGAGCAAGGGACCCACGTCTGGGCATACCCTGCCAACTTAGGGCTAACAAAGCAAAACCAAAGGGGATGATGGACGGAGTGTTGAACATTGCAAGCACTCACCCCCTGTCAACTGATCTGGGTTTAATCAATCATCATTCCTTAGCTCACTCCGCCACCCCAGTTCATTGTATTGCAAGAGAATGGATTTCGCAGAATACTCGTGTCGCATTAGACTGGTGGGCAATCATGAAGCAATCATGAAGGCTCTCTATGAGAGGGAGCATGCATTAGCTAAAACTAGAGGTATGTGCTCACTTCAGAAATTGGACCTCATATAGAACAGATTTGTTTGATTCTTTATACTAGACTATGACTTAAACTGATTTCTTTTTCTTTATCAATATTGGCTTTTGTGTCTCTCTTCTTTCTCTTTATAGAGATTGCAATGTATTAGTGCAATGTACGTGTATGCACTAATGCTTTTCTTGTTACTTAATTTGCAGTTTTTTTTCTTTCTTATCCTTATAAAACTAATAATAAACAATTAAACAAAAAGGATTATATGAATGATGTGTATTATACAAATGTAATGAATTGAATATTAATGAAGTAAAAATATTTGAAATTTGGAATACATCCATGACTGTAATCATCAATTATGTGATTATTCACCCAGATCACATATACGACTGTGATAAAGTGTGGAAATAATCTGTTTGTAAATAACTCCTCAAGGGATATTTTATATGAGTTAATACTTTTTGTAAAAGGCAGTGCTGAGCCCATTAAGGCCAGGCGCTTTATCACCAGGTAGGCTCCTAATGACTTGTTCTATTTTTTGATGATAAAAGGAGAATCTAGGTAGGCTCAATGCATACAATCAAGCCAGAGCAGCTGAATGGTGTCACAGTAATCAGACAATGTGGCCGGGTGCAGAGTGGGGGCGGCAGAATACAGATGGGCATAAAAGGAGGTCATGACATGAGTTCAGCCGTGGAGAATCCAGGAGTTCGGTGAGTAGGCTGAGGTGCATGTAATGCGTAAGATATTTGCAAGGGCTTTGATCGAAAGGTCACCCTCGGCATAAAGTCTGGCCTGAACATGGTGGTGTAAAAAGCGAGTTTCACAAAAAGCTTCCTTCTGGGATTCTGAGAGTTCATCTCAGATGAGTGCTAGAATATCGATGTCATTATATTGAAACTATTGCTGTTCCAGATTTTTAATGTCTCCTTTGAGTCTAGTTTTTGAACATGCATTCTTGTAGAGCGATATATCACAGTCTATCTACCGTCCCTTCCTCGTGTTGCTTGGCCCCTCCTCCTGCTATCCCTTGTGTTGCTTCCCCCCTCCTCCCCCACCTCTCCAGCACCTCTCTCATGCTGTTTTGTTTCGTTTCTTTGTTTTGCAATTTTATATAGTACAAACTCGACCCAACAGCACTGGAGCACTTTAGATGAGCATCAATTACATTACAGAGGGACATGTTGATTTTTTAGGGACAGGGAGATTAAGTGAGCTCCCCCCCCTGCTCCCATTGTTTCTGCTCCCACACTCCCCCCCCCCAATTCTTTCCTCAAGTTGCTTTACCCCTGTCCATTGTTGCTGCTCCCACCTTCCTCCCCTGCACCTTCCACCTGTGGCTTGCCCACCCCCCTCGCTTATGGTTTCAAAAGGGAAAAAAGCACTGTAACACGGTCAACACTGGTCGGGCCATAGCGCATTTTCTACTTTAATTTAAGCTATGTTGCATAGCAGCCTGCACTGTGTGCAGCATGGCTTACAGTAAAGAAAAAAAGCGCTATGATGTGGTCATTGTTGGCCTCATTATAGTACTTGTTTTCACTGCTCTGCAACATGTCTAAAATTGAGAAAGCCTATAAATCTTGCATAGGTGAAACCTAATGGCGTTGCCAATGCTTGTTCACTGTGGCAAGGTTTGCTCTCCTATAGGTTAACAAAGGTTTACATTATTGTCTTGAATAAGTGCTAAATTCAGTTTGGCAATAGCTAGAAAATGGACTCATTGCAATAGTAATTTAAAAATCAATTTATTGGTCAAATTAGATGATATATTTTGGAAATTTCTTTTTCGAAAGTTGTCATATTCCTGCCTAGAACCAAAAGACTTTCCTGCCAGTGTCCAGTTGTCACCTAGCCCCTGATGCCTACCCTGATGTGAGATGTGCATTGCTCTCAGACATTGTAAAAAGGGCTCTGGAAGTGGGGAAGGGGACTCCTCGATTGACAGGATGGCCTAGGGGGCTGTGCCCAGCCCGTTCCTGAAATTAAAAAAATTCATAACTTGTAACTGGCAGAAAAAGCTCACATCGAGGGCTGCTTCGCTTTTGTCTCTCTAGCTAGGCTTGCACCAACCCTAGTGGGAGAGGAACTGATCCGGGCTAGTTTAGGGGGTGGAAAAGGTCTTGTCCTCCACCCACAGGCTGGCATTGGGCATAAAAGTGGACCCTACAAACAACTCCTCACACACTCCTGAATCTGTGAAGATTCAGAAGGACTTCCCTGCTACCTGAAGAACCTGAAGGAAGACAGGAAGTGTTTGCTTTGAACCCGGGACTCCAGAGGTGACTCTAATTACGATGAGAGTCGGAAAGACTCTGACTGCTAAGCAGAGGCTTTCTGAGCCTCTTCGTGGTTTCAGTTTCAACTGCCGCATTACGATTCTGGTGGTCGAAAGTGAAACCGGCCGGTCATTCCAGCTGGCTTCCAATGGGCTCAAGGAACAAGTCGGCCAGTCGGAGGCCTGCCCGTAATTCCTATGGACGACGTGTCTGCCGTAGGGATTACGATGTCGGTTTCCGACAGGGTCTCTATTTTGGGCTTTCCGACATGGAAAGCCTGTTGGAAAGCGACATTGGGGGCCCCTAGCAGAGCCTCCCTTCACCCTGCAGCCTCCAGTTGGGGGTCGAGGGGGTATCTATGGTGCCTTTCTGTTTATTCCTGAACCATGAGGCAGACACCCTGAGGTGACTGCCACGCGGTGTAGGGATGGGCAGATCCTCCCATATGTCAATGGAAGCTTGTGCTATGGCCAGTTTACAGCCGCAGAACAAGCTCCCATAGACAAATGGGATTAGGTGACCACACCATGTGTGGTCGCATTGTAATGCTGCGGTACCCTGACCGGAGGTCGATCGATCCCAATTCGGCAACAGTGTTGGGAGCCCGACATCGTAATTAGGCCCTAAGGATCAGTTGGCTGAATTTCAGTGTGAGGTATAGGGATAAAACAAGCTTCCAGAGGGCTCTCTCGGTGCTAATGCTTATCAGACCTTTTCCAACTAAACCCGCCCTGGCTCCTGCTGCTGGCCTCTGTTGGAGTGCATCTTCACCCTCATGTGGTGCCCCCCCATCCTGGACCCTTAGCTCTTATCAAAGTGTACTTTTCCTGAGGTTTTCTGAAGTCTGGGACGTGCTCAACTGACAATTTGTCGACAACTACTTTTTTTCCATAAACGTTTTTAAGTTAAAAGGTACACCTGTATCTGATGTACGTTCCATTGGGGTCAGATTTAGCTATTGACTTTGACCTGGTCTAGAATAACCAGATAACTGCATTTGGCTCTTTGTGCTCTTTGGCGCTATTTTTGATTGAAACCTTAAAAAATCATATCTCCGGTTCTACCTATTTGATTTTTGTCACTTTGGTATCATTTTATTTATTAAAATATTCTCTATTTTCCAAATTTGGTTTGGTATTTTTCTTGTGTTGTGTTTTCACTATAATACTCTTTGAGTGCTGCCTAGACACTTTACACTTTGCCTCTATGTTTAGCCTGACTGCTTTGTGCCAAGTTACCAGAGGGTTAAGCACAGGTTTATTTAGTGACGTTTGCTGTTCACCCTGACAAGGATTGTGATTATTATTCAAAGTGGTTCTCACCACCTTTATCCACCGACAATGCAGTGCAGCTGTAGATACTGTGGGCCTTATTCACAAAGGTAAACTTACACTTTTGTGCAGTGCTTGAAATGGAAAAATAAAAGTGTAGGTACTCTGTAGCAGAGTACCTGCTTGTTTCTGAGTAAAGGGCCGGTACTCTAAAAGTATAGCATTTCTTTTGAGAAGTGCCGGTACTCTCCCTCCCAAAATAAAAAAGTGCTGGTACTCCGTACCGGACGGTACCGGCTCAATTAAAGTACTGCTTTTGTGCAAGTTTATGATTGTTTGCTATTCACAAAGGTATTTTCCAAGAAGTATCTATATGACTCCACACATAAATCAGTAGGACTGTCCTATCTTTTTATCAGTGGAGACTCCATAGTCGTAAAGATACTACTCATAAAATACCTTTGCGAATAGCAAATAATTAGAAACTTCCATAAAGTGCAAGTTTACCTTTGTGAATCAGAGGTTGTATCTTCATATTCAGAGAGGTATAAGCATTTTCGTGACTAGACTCCCTGCTCTTTGAGGAATTGCTTTCAACATTTGGTGATGGGTATGTAGTCATCTTTCACGTTAACCCTGCGCATCACTTAAACAAAAGCAAAAATAGAACACTCTCGTCTTGAAGGAAAGTATGCTAATTGCAAATTAGACTCCAAGAAACCGGCAATTTGTAGTACGTTGTAGGTACTATAGTTCGATGTCATTTTGAAATGCAAAAGCCATTTGATGCTAGGCATTCCTGCCTCGTAGGCATCATTTGGAACAGAAGGACTTTGTATAAATGTAAATCCAAGCGTCTCTTGTTTCATGCGCCTCTTTGGCTTCATGGATAGGCCCATAGCGCTGCATTTCAAATGAGGCCTCTGACCTTTCTAATTATTGCCAGCACTGTCAACGAATGTACTGGTTCCTTATCTGCAGCGCAAATCAATGCTATAATCCTGGGATTTCCACACACTCACATACTGTCAAACAAATGCAACATATTTGTTGGCATAACGTTTCAGATTATATTATTGGGCCATTTCAGAGAGGCATTTGGAGTCCTGCAGTACTCTTAAATACTCTTACATGCCTTCCTGAATTGCCCCAAAACATCCAAAATGGCAGGAAATTTGGATCTTTCAGGGGTTGTTCACATACATTTACAACAAATGGAAATAAATGTGCCCTATTTGCACTTTTGCTAAGGTGGATGTTACAGGGTTGATTTACAGAGACATGTAAGAGTATGTAGAAGAGTATCCCTGTACTACTACCTGTATTACTTCCCACACACAGAAATACTTTTGGGAATCAGCCACAAAGTACTAGCAGTTGTGTCATTGCCATGCAACATTTAGTAGGTCCCTCCAACGCAGGCAGTAGGTTCGTTTTTAGGTGGCAGCTGCAGTATCTAACACACACACACACACACACACATACACACAATTGTGCTCACACGTGCACACACACGCAGATTCTTGTCCAAAATATTTAACTTTGTCAGTTGTAAACGTTGTTTGTAATAAAACTATAGGTACAATTTTAATTTCTCATCAGCAAATTTCTTGTGATTCAGAGAAGACCCAGAAGTTAAATTATTCCAAACAAAACCGAACTCCCAGAAAACAAGGCCAAAGACTGAAGAACATCAAACCTCAGCGTCTCAATCGTTGAGTGGACTCTATCTTTGCCAGAATATTAGCCTGAAACGCACACTACTATAGCGCCATGAGGAATGCATAAGGTGACGCAGTGTTTTATGGATCTCAACAAATAAGAAATAAAAAATAACATTATCACTTTTCGGGAGTGTCTCTGGTTCAGAAGAACAGTAAAGCGTTGCGGAGCCCAGTATGTGCACGGAGGAGCACTCGCCGGCAGCCTGGGGGCTGTAACCGAGCTGTGTTGTCGTCCAGGAGGTTTAACGACCGTTTGTCTTTTCCGTTGACTGACAGAGAAAGATATTAATGAACACTGTATTTCTTCAAGGAAATGGTTACTCTAAAATAACACATGGGCCTATTCATTTTAAAGATGTATTTGAAGATAACATTTTTTAAAATATCAAACCTAGGGGCAAGCAACAGGTAACAAACAAAAGAAAGTTAATAACATAAGCTTTATTTTAAACTGTCATTTTCAGGAAATGTTTACTTTTTATATCAAAAGTGCGAACATTGTTGTTGTCCATTGTTAAAAACAAGAATAATCGCTTGTTTTGTTGATTTTGACAGGATGGAACAAAGGAGAAATTTACAAGGCATTGATCGGTCGACGCTGCCCCCAAAGGTCAGGGAATATGGAAAGAAACAGACCAGCCATTCCATCATTTCCTCTATTACTTCTTATCTGGAGCTCATCTTTCAAAATCCCCAGAGAGGCGCTGTAAATAAAACGAATGGTGCATTGCCAGGAGAGAAATTGTGACAGTTTCATTGGCCTTCTGTTTCCCCTCCAGCTCAGAACCTCTGGCAGAGTGGATCCAAGCACTTAAGCTGGCAAGTCACAGAAATTACTGTGTGATACAGACATTTGCAGAGAGAGAAAGGTATATATATATATATATATATATATATATATATATATATATATATAAATATATATATATATATATATATATATATATATATATATTCTCACTGATATTTAGATTGCGAGAGTTGCAGTACTGTGTTTACAGAGAGATAGATTGGCATCTACATAGACAGACAGACTCATGGATTGGCAGAGAGATGGGCAGCTGACCAGATGTATTGGCTGGCAGATAGATAGATAGATAGATAGATAGATAGATAGATAGATAGATAGATAGATAGATAGATAGATAGATAGATAGATAGATAGAGTGATAGATAGATAGATAGATAGATAGATAGATAGATAGATAGATAGATAGATAGATAGATAGATAGATAGATAGATAGATAGATAGATAGATAGATAGATAGATAGATAGATAGATAGATAGATAGATAGATTTTATAAAAATCGAAGCTATTATTTACAATTAATTACCGTTACAGCAATTGTAGTCTTCATCCTTCTAATAATTAATTATATTTCTCTAAATTAAAGTCTGTCTAATTTGCATTTGTTAGAAGATGGGTTTGATTTTTGTGATATTTTGACAAATAAAATACAACTACTTGGAGAAAATATTGTTCTTTCTGAATCTGAGGGCAATGTTTATCGTTTAGTTTATTAAGTTGTAACATTTTAGATAAGGGGCTGACCTTATATGCTATTGGGGTTAGCCCCACAGTGTGTAAGCACAAAAACATTGGTTGAAAATGTATTCTGGTTGGAACTCACAGGCGAAGGGCACAACACAAATGTTTTTCTTGGCAGGTATTTCAGACACTTGCAAATGAAAGAAGCGTGGCAAAGCCTACTGGAATCCAGGTGTTAATTTCTGAGCTCTTGGCTTTGCTAATGGTTGTTTCTATTGCGATAGTTCTATATCACTTTGCCACTGCAAGGTGGCTGATTCACATGAAAGCTACGCCTCGGCCATCTTGGGATGGGAAGGAACGATAATGTTCTGCAAAAGCAGTCCTAGACCACAGCATGCGAATGCATATGCATGCGAACACACTGGCTGCATCTTGAAATTGTTATTTAGTGGAATTGTTAAATCAATCCTGGCAGGCCTACGCAGCCGTTCACTCTATTAAAGTCGATACAAATTAATCCCATTGAGTTGGAAGTAAATAAATAGCAGTTGTGGATATTGTGTACTTTCGGATATAGCAGTTATCTTATTGGCTTTGCCAGTGATACTTCACAAATCATAAAAAGACAGTGGTGAAGCCAAGCCACACTGCACACCGTGTCAGCATTTTAGCATACCGTGCATTTCTAAAGTGCATATTCATTGCTTTAGGCCATCCTGGCTAAATAACAAATACTTATCATTATTGATTTAAATGATACATATTTTATTGAACTCAGAAGGATGACACACAGGGTGTTTCTCCAGAGATTCCAACCTGTGACAATGAAGCTGTGTCAATGCGCTTCACTGCCTTAGCTGCATTGAATAATGAAACAAAAACATGAGTGGCACTAATAGGTCAAAGAAAAAGAAACGCAAAAGCCATATTTTAGTTTACCAAAATGCTATGTCATGCAATACCGTCAACTGATGATCTAGGAATGTCTTCTGGGGAAGGGGAAAAGAAACACGCACAGAAAAGTAAATATAAGTACACTTTGAAGATCTGTTTCGGCTCATGTTAAAATAAAATAAAAATACATTTCAGACCTCAATTTGCATTTTTTCTGAAGTAGTAGTATGACCAGTTTAGGGATTAACATGCAACAACAGAGTGTAATGCTATCACTGGCAGTATCACAATTAAAAACAAAGGAACTTGATATAAATAGTTTTATTGCAACATGATTTGTCTTTTAGATATGTTGACTATGGTTAGTAAGAGACTTTATGATATGTTACACATGGAAGAAGCGCTGTTACTGTGGATTGGAAGAAAGAGAGGACAGAGGCTTTGTTTCTGTTCAAAGTCTCTATCATTGCATTTTTAGAAATAATTTAAAAAAAAGGAAACGGTGCTGGAATGATTTTCTGCATAGGGATGCTGGCCACTGGCACCAGCTAACTACATTTATTATAGGAGTTCTAAAACATTCTGGTGCTTAGTAAGTGAGTGGCCAAAACTGTTTAAGGGGGGACTGCATATTTGTGAAAAGGAAGGAGATGGATGACATGGTAGTCTTAGACGTGTTTTGTGGACTTGTTGTTTAATGGCCCATTTTGATGCAATATTGCCAAAAATAGATACATTGTTAAATATAGATAAAATGGGTCAATTTTTATGCACAAAGGCGTTAGTCAAAACAGTCAACTACATGAGAATGATTTTAACCAAATTGTCACTAAAGTATAAAATAAACGTGTATTAGTTTGTTTTCTTACTACTTCTCTGTCGTCACCTTCCACAATTTAAAGGTGCAAATGAGCCAAATTTTCAAAATGTATGTCCTGTACAAATTAGTTATTTTACACTGTAGAACTGGGTCACAAGAGTGACAAGTCTGTTAGCAAATGCACTGAGTCCACCTAGTCCCTGTCCTGACCTTTTCCCCCCCTTGCTACTCCTATGGATTGGTAGGGTCCCCCTTCTAGGGGAGCACATGTTGCTGTTTCCGATTGTGGGTTGCCTTGTGGATTTGTTTTCTGTTGTTATTTATATAAAAAAGAAACCGTTATGTGGGGTCCGGATGGTGTGGCTATCAACGCTGCTAACTCCTGTGCATTTCCCTTTGCCGCAGCATGCGTGCTATTGTTTGTACCATATGCTCCTTCTGTTTGCTAGCGGCCGGCCTGAAGGTTGTAGGCCCATCTTTGTATATTTTTTGAATTTTGTAATAAACGGTTTCAAAAAGAAAAAAAAAAAAAAAAGTCTGTTAGCAAATGCCCGGTCTCTCAAGCGACATTATATATATATTCTTTGATATACTTGATAAGCTAATGTGCAGGTTTTCTTGAACTTGGGGGCATATTATCAAGACAGGCGATAAAATTATCACCGCTTTAGCGGCAAAAAACTGCTGCTAAAACGGCGATAATGGGCTTGATAATATGCTCTATGGAATTCCAAATGAAGCTCAGGTTAGATGACCTTCACATCTAACATGGGCTTCAATTGGAATTCCATAGAGCATATTATCAAGCCCATTATCGCCGTTTTAGTGGCAGTTTTCTGCCGCTAAAGCGGCAATAATTTTATCGCCTGTCTTGATAATATGCCCCTTGTTCTCTAAACACTCCTTAATTACCATTGACCTTTCACTGCATTTGAATAACCAAGTAGTGCTGTGTGAAAAGAAAACTGATTGAAAAGCCTCATTGTTTTCCATTATCTTTCTAATCAGCATCCAGTACTGGGGGTGCTGTAGTACCTGCCACTCCCTTAGTTCCAGCTTCCTTGTATAAGAGCTTTCACTGTGCAGCTTTCCAAATAGAGCATTCATTAGAGTTGGCTTTGAAGTATTGGTGGTAAAATTGAACAATGGCAGGTAGTCAACAGGAAGAGACTCTAGACAGAGTGTGCATTTTCACTATAATAGGCCAATTTAGATTTTGCGTTGTGTTTAGCAGAATTACAATAGTAGTACTACTACATGCTAATTACAATCATACAAGTGTACATCTCCACCTCTCCTACCTTTTCTATGGAGAAATCCTTACACATATTGTTGGACATGGCCCTTCTTAGGGGAATATATCCCAACATTTTTCGCTTTTTTCTCCCATTCTTTGAAGACTTTCTTTGCGTAACCTTAAGAATCTGGGTACCTTCCCATGTACTGCAGAGGGAAGGTGCGCTCACCCACCTCACTCGTACTATGTCGGGGGTGCCTATGTGATGGGGTTAGGTGCCATACCTCTGTGAGCCCCGTAAACAGGTATACCACATAACCAGGGCAGGTACAGCACTGGTAAGTAGAGGGACATAGCAATGAGTGTGCCACCCACTGGATGGCCTGTCAGCCCTGCATGAGGGCACCCCCCCAGGGAAACCCTGAGGGTCACCAGGGAGGTGGTAGGCTGTAGGTCAGATGGGTAAATGGATGTTCCCTGCCCAGGTAGTGAGGAACACCTCAAATGGGCCACCCTTCTTGGAGTTCGGCTCTTCCCATGGGGTACTCCAGGGGTGTTGCTGAATCTCTTGTGTGGCCTCAGGGCCTGGAGCACGTCCTCACTGTCAAGGCAGTGTGGACGTGTGTGTGCCTTCCTACATAGAATAGGAAGAGGTGCTGACACAATGTTCTAAAACATGGGCTGGATGTCAATGCAGACTGGAGTGTGCGCACCGGCCCTTACACCGTTTCAAATAAGTGTACATTTGCTGTTGCAAACTGGAGGATGCACCTTGGCACCCTGGGCATTTTGGATAGGTGCCAGGCCTGCCACCGTGGGCTGGTGATCGTGTACCAGCATCCCCAGTGTTCTAACCTCAGGGTCTGGCCTGCCGGTGCAGGCTTATGTCTGCGCGCTTGCATCCATGGTGCTAGTGGCAAGGTGCCAGGTCCATAGTCACTGGCCGGGAGTAAGGGGACCCAACCATGTCCAGCTGGTCCGGCTGGTCCGGGCAGTGTGGTGAGTGCACACTTGCACCAAAGTTGCTGGGGCCTGGGTAAGCCATGTGCCCAGCCTGTCCTTTCCCCATGAAAGTGTGTGTGCCCTTTCTACCCATGTTGGGAAATGACGCTAATTCAATGTTCTAAAACATGGGCCGATCTGTCGTTGCAGACCGGTCGGTGCACACTGGCATCTATCGTGGGTAAACTCATGAGCAGCTTGCCATTGTAGGCCACTGTATGTTCGCAACCACACCTATGGTGCCCGTGATTGCGTGTACTGCATGCCATCGCAGGCCTGTGAGTACGCACTGACACATGTATTAGTTAAACTCGAGTCCAGTCTGCTGTTGCAGATTTGGGTGGGCACACTTGCAGTGGACACCAGGTGCCAGGGGAGCACATATGTGCATTTTCCAAGCGACAGCCATAAACCATGGGTATTCCACGGGAATGGCAGACCTCCGCCATCTGAGGGCCGAAAGGGATAGATTGGAGAGAGAGGTTTTGACACATAAGCTCTTGGGCCGCATCATGGCCCCACTAAAGATTAAGATGTGCATTCCACGACACGCCTACAATTTAGGGGAGACGTCTGTGATTCAAAGGGAAACTCCCTATAACTACGGGTGCCATCCTTCAGCAATGGGTAGGATACGGTTGCGGGGATGTGGGACCCGAGAACCCAGACTTATTGGTGCACATTGCCAGTGGACTCTGTGGTGCACATGGAGCATAACTGTCCCAATAGTGTCAGGCCTGGGCCATGGACCTGCTGATATATCGCGCCCTGAAGTGCGCTCTTCAAGGGCCTGACCGCAGGCCTCCTGTTCTTCCGGAGATCTCAGGGACATCAAAGATCTCCCGCGAGGGACCTACACCAGGTCTTCTCTCATGTGTCCACATTGGCTGCTGAATCCCAACTGGTAGCATGGTGTGAGCGTGGAACTAAGACTTGTGTCTGGAGACCGGATTGACTAGTGGAAGCCCCAGAAATCTTAGTATAGCAGGGGGACCCCGGCGGACGGTCTTGACGGTTGACCAGTCGACCGGGCGGAAAAGGGGCTATATATGGTGGCGGTGTCTGCTAGACACCGCCATCCATATTAGCATGGGCAGCGGAGCATGGCTTTCCATGGTGGAGACCCCGCCATGGAAAGCCATGCAGAGTCTGCTTTCGGGTGCCCGTTGCGGGCCCCCTGGGGGGTACCTATGGTACCCCCCTGCATTGTCATGGACATGGTGGCAGGCACCTCGCGGTGCCTGTCACCGTGTACATGACAATGCACACAGTGCATTCCCAGCATTGTGGGAGCACCACCCACCACAATGCTGGGAATGGAGGATGCCACTGCCATGGTGGCATCCTAATTGCAGGTGCGGGACCGCCGCACCACTGGCGGCCTGTCACAGCACCGCTAGGGTGGCGGGCGGACTAAAGTCCGCCGCCATCCTAATCGGCCCCTAAGGGTATCATCATGATGCCGGGCAGTCCTACAACTGCCCGACAAGCAGTCGGAGGTCAGACCACTGAATTAGGATGAGACCACTGTGCTGACAGTTGGAAAAGTGCTCTTTTAAATTGCAGCTTGTGCTGCGTCCCAGGAAAAGGGCAGCAGCACAAGCAGCGGTGTAAAAGAGCACTTTGTGCACATACATGCACCGTGGCCCAGGCACCATATGGTGCTTGGCCCACGGTGCATGAATGTGCATGGGGACTCTACACGTGCCCCAAGGGCCAATTTACAGTGGCCCATGGGGGACAGTGCCCTCTTGGGGCCCCAAAGTCGATTTCACATAGCCTTTTCATGGTGGTCTTTCCCCTGACAACTGACGGCCTGACCACATGCATAAAAATGCAGCAGTCGAGCCAAAGGTCTGTCGGCGGTGGGACCGCCTCTGACATCCTGTCAGTGGTGGTCCCACTGCTATCTTAATAAGACCCTAAGTGTGACTTCAGCTGCGTGTGTCCCAGTGTCCGGGAGGTGGGGTTGGTTATCTTCCATCCTGGGGTATAGGATAATTGGGGTGAACTAGAGAGTGGAGGGAGGCTAGGGCCACGGAGTCCGCAGAGTGTGAACCATTGACCTATTGGTTACCAGTGGCACTGCATTAGGCTGCTGAGTGGGAATGTGTGTAAAAGCGTTCTGTTTGGACTGACTGATACGTTCCACACCTAGTAGTGGTGCAAAGTGAGTGGAAGTGATTGTGTGCGGACCACCTGTGATTCACTACACTGACTGGTGGTGCCACTTCATACATTGATTTTATGAAAAAGCAGAATACATTTGACATTGGGTTTACCTGCATGACTCCGGCCCACTGTGCTGCTAAAAAGTGTTCAACATTCGTGTATGTACATATTTGTTAGATTGTGCACTGCATAAGGGTGCTCTCTCTCAATTGGTGGGTTAGATTAGGAATTGTTCACTGTGTGAATACAATTGATAACATATAACTACAAGTGGCTCTGGCACTGCTAGAAATATTTCCAAATGTGTTTTATGTCCAAAAAGTATATGATATTCATGTTATTATGAATTAATATGTGTGTTGAATATATATGTTTTTACATACATCCTGTGTTAAATCTCATTAGTGACACTCAAGTGTATTTATCGTTTGTGTCTTTGCTTTACACATTGCCTTTGATTTAGGCCTGAATGCTCAGTGCATACCTGTGTTGTGGGGACCCTTGAGTCTCCCCCTGTGTCCGAATCGTAGGGCTGTGGGCGTCAGGGGGTCCGACGCGGACCCCCAAAGGCAACCACCCGGACGTTTTGTGAGCCGGACACTCTGGCTCGCACAGGCTGTCCGACGCGTGCATCTTACTGGCTCGGTCGTAAATCGCATCCATTGCACGCCACGGTTAACTTAAGGCCGAGATGTACGAAGCGGTTTGGACCCGGAAACGACTCGGTCGGTGAATTTCACGTAGCTCGCATCGTACTTGCTCGCTCGTATAGCTGTACGAGTCAGGCGGAAAACACGCGTACGGCTCAAAGTTTTTCCGGCCGGATCGTGCTAGGTGACCTTCCGACCTGGATCGGAATCGGCCTCTAAATGTGGGAGGGACCATGGGAACGGTTGAAAAATGGCCATACTACTGAAAGGGAGGGGTTTAGGGAGATGTAAGGAACAGTTCAGGAGGGGTAAGGGAGTGTTTTTTGTGAAGGACCTTTACCCAAACAAACAAGAGTAAGCCTTTTGCTATTCCCAAACTGCACTTCTAAAGTGACTACAATGAAAAAGGGACCCGAAACAGTAGTAAATTCCAACACCACAAATGGCCAATCAATGGTACTGTAACACCCTCCCATAAAAAATAATGGTGTTAGGGAATTAAAGTTTTTTTTTTATAATAGTTAAAAATACAAATAAATATACCCTGATGTTAAATAGTTATTATTCAATTATAAAATATTTTAATATTTTTTTTGAATTTATAAATGAACATAACATTAACGTTCACTAAATATCATCAAACATCATATAGGTGTGAATTTACTGTTTAGTTTACACTTCAGAAAAATATTTGTAATTTTTTAATAGGCTTAAATCTATTAAAGAATTAATTCAAAATTATCTGAACAGTGCTGTGGCATTTTTTGTTTTGTCTTACATTTTAAATACACAAATAGAATTGATTTACGTTAATATTTAACATACAAATATCTTTACTATTTTTTTTTTGGTTACATAAACCTTTTTACATTTCCCTAAATTTTACATAGGGAGACTCCACAGTCGGGTGGATATCTCCCTGTGGTAAAGTATAGGGAAAATTAAAATACTTTATTAAGTTTCATAATAAATTAGCAACAAATATTGTTTTAAATATTAATGTAAAGGAATTATATATATTTATTTTAAATGTAGAACAAAATGAAACATAATGTATAGGAATAATTATAATTAATTTAATTATATTTTAATAAACATTTTTACATTATTTAAATTCAAAAAGATAATTAGATATTTTATAATTTAATAACCAAATAATAAATAAGAAATAGGTTTAGACTTTTTTAAACATTAAGGGGTCAATTCCGATCCTGGTTTTTTTTTCCCGTACGACTCGTATCCGTAAAGTTTTCCATACGAATCGTACAAGTCCCGTCCGACCCATGAAGTACGATTCGTATGTGAAAAATACATACGGATCTGCCCTATCCGTACTGATCAGATCGGGAAAAGTTGTACGAGACGGACCCAGACACTTTTACGTACGAAGCCTAAAAATACAGTCCGACCGTACAAGTACGATCCGGACCGGCTTTCCGAATTGTATGGAAAACGTCCCGTACACGGGGAATGACTTGTACATATACAATGTCGGTGTACGCACCGTACATACGCAATGTTGTTGTACGCACCAATGTTGTTGTACGCACCAATGTTGTAGTACGCACCGTATATACGCAATGGCGGTGTACGCACCGTACAGACGCAATGGCGGTGTACGCACCGTACATAGCAATGTCGGTGTATGCACCGTACATACGCAATGGCGGTGTACGCACCATACATAGCAATGTCGGTGTACGCACCGTACATAGCAATGTCGGTATACGCACCGTACATACGCAATGGTGGTGTACGCACGGTACATAGCAATGTTGGTGTACGCACCGTACATACACAATAGCGGTGTACGCACCGTACATACGCAATGGCGGTGAACGCACCGTACATAGCAATGTCGGTGTACGCACCACACATAGCAATGGCGGTGTACGCACCATACATAGCAATGTCCGTGTATGCACCGTACATACACAACGCATGGGGGTGTGTGCCTGTACGACTCGTACCCCTGTACCGTACTGAACCACGGACACTGTAAAACAGCACAAGGAGGGTCTATTCGACTCGCACAAAACACGTCTACAGTGCACAAAAAATGGAAATGACTGACCTGGACACATCCAAACAGGCAAACAGAGGGGCAAACTCACAACCACCCCTTATAACACACCCACCAAAAATTCAAACTGAGGCACACCCACAAATGGACCAATAAAAAGGGCCCACACACGCAAACCATGAGCCTTTGCAACAGACTCACTGCAGCTAGAAAGCACACCCCAACAACTGCACCCATCCACCTTAACATATACACCTTCACACAACCTCCTTCACACATACCCCCTCTTCACATTCAGACCCACACTGTCACATTCAGACCCACACACCCACAACCATCCACACCCTCACCCCACACCATGCCCACAGACAAGAATCCACATTTCACAAGGGACGAGCTGGAGATCCTTGTCAATGAAGTCATCAGAGTCGAGCCACAGCTGTTTGGAACATTGGTCAGACAGGCCAGCATAGCCGAAAAGCCGCAGAGGATCGTCGATAGGGTGAATGCTGTTGCACCCATCAGAAGGACCAGGACTGAATGCCAAGCCAGGTGGTACGATCTGCGGAGGGCGGTAAAGCGCAAAATGAATGATGACTACGCCCAGAGCAACATCACTGGAGGTGGTGGGCCCCGCAGACCAGTACATTTCCATCCCTGGGAGGAGAAGGTGATGGCCCTGCTTCCGCCGGTGGGAGTACATGGACTTCAAGGAGTTCAGTAGACTGGTGAGTACACAAACAACTTAGGTAACATGGGGGTAATGGCATCCACACCCCAACTACACCAAATGCACGCAACTACCCCCAAGCCCTCACCGGCCAGGACCACAGTCAAAAAGGACGTTAATGCCACTAACATGTGTATGCCCCATTGAGAAAGCAAGGCCATGCTATGTCCCATGCTACACGAAGCACCAACCCAAGAATGGATGTCCGGTATGCTGGGAGGGTGGGTGGCACAAAATACATTGTTGAACTCCAAATCAGACACAATTACCCTCATCCCATATGGCCCAGGTACATACCCATGCACCATGCGCAATGCACAGGGATTGGGAAAGTACTGACAAGATAGCTCACACTCCGCCCAGGTGTAGGCAGCACAAGGCCCTCCTGTGACCGGTGCAAACACAAACACCGAGATAACAAGGTCAGATATCTAGGACAGGAACTCACACTCACTGTCATGGCAGCATGCTCCATGGAGGGACAGCTACATCAACTGGGAGCCCCAGGGCCAAATCACACTACACACACCAGCAGGCCCTGTCACACACACCCCTTACACAAGCAGACACCCCCGACCCAGGCAATGGATTTACCCACTGTCACAATGGACATGTAACACAACAAGACCAATACATAGCTGAAGAAGCATCCAAGCCAAATTTCTACATGTCAAAGACTCAGGAGAACATATCAATCTGTCCCCCGCAACATACCCATCCACAAGTGAACATTGAGGAGAATGCTAGGCACATACAACTACCTGGAGGAACAGTGCCAACTTGAATGTGTATGAAACATGCATGTTGCATGAAACAGCATTAACATTGTCTGTCTCTCACACACAGAGCAACGTGATGAATCTCCCCCCCAACAATGGGGGTGAAGATTCACAGTCCCTGGCTCGGGAGGAACCTGATCCCACCGGCAGCGACGCCTCTCAACACTCTGCGGATGACCCCGACCGACCTGGACCCTCTGGTGTCCAAGCCCCTGCAGAACCTAGTTCAGGAACATCTGTGCCAACCACCACCCACATTCCTGCCACATCCCAGGAGACACCGAGGAGCCCTGCCCTCAGTGAACAACTGAGCCAGTCTGACCAGGAGGGTCAAGGTGCGACGGGCACCCAGGAGGAGGCAGACAACACTGCCACTGCCATCCCTCAGGGGTCCCGTAGACCCAATGTGCCCACAACGGCAGGCCAGTCTCGTGTGGGCAGGGGTGGTGGGAGTGGAGGCAGGCAGAGGCGAGAACCTGGCCAGCCAGCTGAAGGGACCGGTATGTCACACATACACAACATCATGGATGCATACCGGCGTGACACCAGGGAGTTCAGTCAGGTAGTGGTGACCCTCACAGAGATCAAGAACCAGCAGGCCGAGCAACACGCCAGTCAACAAGAACACCAAGGACGGATGGAGGCAAGACTGGTTGAGCTCCTGGCGGTGCAAAGGGACATAAACAATTCACTCCGTCGGATTGCCGACAACAAGGGCAACCCTCCCTGTGCCACCAGGCGAAGACCACCACCAGCCACAGGGAGGGAGGAGGAGGAGGATTCGTCCGACTGACCGTCCCAAGCATCGTCAAGGCCTGCATCTGAGGGTTCCCCGAGGAAGGTGGGTCGTCCACGGAAAAGACCGTGAGAGGCAGCGGCCCATCCACATCTCCCAGGTCACCTGGCCTGGCACCTGGCCTTCATGTGCGACAGCATCACCTCATTGACTGACATCATCTGCCACATGGACCTGCTGGTCACAGTCTGACCAATGATGCCAAACTCTGTGGTCTGGACTCTGATGACTTCAAATGGCAAGGATCCCATCTCCCCCTGAGAACTTTGGATTCTATGGTCCCTGCATTGCACCTTTTTCTGTGCACAAATCACGCCCCAGAGCTATAATTAAAAAATTAATACTTTAAATTTTATGTTGCAGTCATTTAGCATGAGTCCACAACATACGTGTGGGGATATGTCAAAGTATGCCTGAGTGTGGAACTAACTCCAGCCATCCATACACTTGGATCTGAGTCCGGTCGAGGACACACATGGGTCACAATGTATCACCAAATACAGACATGGAGCCCAATACTCACCCGTGATGGCCTCAAGCTACTGAGGGGGGGCTTGCAATACTGCTCAGACAGACCAATTTGGAAGAGTATCATGAAGGTGTAGAGGTCATGGGTCATGTTGATGTGCCCGGGGAGGGAGTCCCAGGTCTGTTTGGCGAGGTGGGAGAACTATCTCCTGCATGCAGTTTTTATGTGGATGTGATGAATGGTGGCCAGGGCAAGGTGGGCTGCATGGAGTTGGGCCAACGGGGGGGTTGGATGACAGACGTCCAAGGTTTGTTTTGGGTCTGGGGTTGTGGACTGCCTCCTGAGTGTGGTTGAGGAGTCTGAAGGTGATCCTGTAGCAGACAGTGAGCCATTGTAGATATCTCAGGTGGACGGTGATGTGGCTGGGGCGGGGATGTTGAGGATGAGGTGTGCGGATGCCCCCTGGATGTGGACAAGTTCTCCTGCAATTTTGCTGTTGTTCTCCGTAGAGGCCGGTGCTGTAGTTGAGCCGGCTGGTGTCGTGGACCTGGGGGACGGTCTGTCTTGCCTTGAAGTGGATCTATCTGTGGATAATTTGCAGCATGCAGAGGGTGTTGCAGCATGAGGTACAGATGGTGGTGAGTTGCATGATAATTGTGAGCGATGGGTCCATGATGAACACCAGCGTGCATGCGTGGCCATTGGGTGCTGGTGTGGTGCCCAGACCAGTGGGACACAAGGAGTTGGCCCAGCAATAAGGGGACAATCCTCAGATGATGATCTCAGTCCTGTCCAAGTACAGCCTCAGGTGGCTGATGTACAGCCATTCGTCAATGGATCTCATGCCTTCTTGAAGTTTGGATCTGGAAATGGCTGGGACTTTGGTGAGTTTGAGGAGCAGCTGGGTGTCAATGGCATACGAGATGATGATGAGGTCGTGTGCGCATGTGATGGTGGAGAGGGGGGTCATGGAGACATTGAAGATCGTCACGCTGAGAGAAGAGCCCTGGGGCATGGGCCAGATGACCCCAGTGTACTACATGCTGCAGGGTGGAGGCCGACTCCCTGGGCCTTGCTGGTGAGCTACTTGTTGATTTAATCCTGGGCCCTCCTCTGGATGCCAGTGTTGGAGATGTGTGAGCTGGCGGTGTGGTAGCACATGGTGTAGAATGCCGTTGAGAGGTCAAGGGGGGTGGGCTCACCATTGTTGAGCAGGGCAAAGTTGTCATTGGTGTTGGCAATGATGACGGTTGCAGTGGTGTGATTACTGTGGAAGATGGTCTGGTGCCGGTTGCCTGGAGCTGTTTGCGTGGAGGAAGTTTGTCAGTTGCTTGTTGAGTGTCTTCCTGATTACATTTGCTGGGTAGGGAAGCAGGGTGATGTCCCAGGAGATTCTGCGGGACTGCCATCGGTTGTTTAACAAGGGCCTGGGTCTCTGCATGCCTCCAGCTCCCATAGAATGTGGCTAACTCAAAGGAGACATTCATGATGCGCTGGATGTGGGCTTCAAGGATGGGGAATGATGTGGTTGAGATGTTGTGTGGGAAGGGGCCTGATGGAGAGCCAGAGTGGATGGTGCACATGAGCCAGGTGGTGTATTTGCTGCTGACGGGAGTCCAGAACCTGAGTGGGGTTTGTCCTGCGGATAATAGTGCTGTCTGCCTCTGTGTGCCAAGGCTGTCGTGTATGGCCATGAGCTTGCGGTAGAAAGTTGCAAGGGATGTGATCTGCCTTGCAAGGGTGGGGTGTCTTTTGGATGGAGATTTGCTGTCAGTTCACTCACAATGCTGATGAGCACCTTGATGTCATGTGTTTTGGTGCCTCGGCCCTATATTAAGGATCCCCACTTGTCCTTGCTGATGATATGGTGATGGCTGTGTGTGGCGTTTTCCAGGGCTGTAAGGTAACTGATGGTTCTTTGTGTTGCAAGGTTTGCACAAGAGTCCGGCCAGATCTGTATGAGTCCAGTAGGTCTGCCTTGTCCCAGGTGGCTTAACTGTTGTTGTGTTTCACAGGAAAGTCCGTCTGTTAGAAGGCGACCTCAGAGGGGCCCGGAGGGGGCCCTGACTGTCCTGAGACCAACCCTCGAGGTATCGTAGCCGGGCACTGGCGGGAGACTCCTCAGGGGAGGAATCTCGTATCTAGGATCGTACCCTCGGCACCACACGACAAAGAGACACCACACCGAGAGTTCTTAAGAGCAAATCTTTATCAGATCGGAGTGGTAAGATCTTTATGATCAGCAAGGCAATATATACACAAGTAGAGCGCGGGCTCACAAAGTCTTGGAGGGGGGTTAGGAGGTAGCGGGACAGTCTTTGGGGGGAATGGATCAAATGCAGGAGCGTATCCGGCGCACAGCTCACAATCCTCGAGCTGGGGGAGACGCTTGTCGTCGTGGGGTCCGGCGGGACCAAGGAAGTCTGTGGGCACTGCGAGATACTCAGCAGGCTCGAGTACAAGTTCGGAGGTCTTACGATCTTCAGGGAGCCGCGAGTCACTCAGCAGGGCTCAAGCACAAGTTCGGAGGTCTTACGATCTTCAGGGAGCCGCGAGTCACTCAGCAGGGCTCAAGCACAAGTTCGGAGGTCTTACGATCTTCAGGGAGCCGCGAGTCACTCAGCAGGGCTCAAGCACAAGTTCGGAGGTCTTACGATCTTCAGGGAGCCACGAGTCACTCAGCAGGGCTCAAGCACAAGTTCGGAGGTCTTACGATCTTTCAGGGAGCCGCGAGTCACTCAGCAGGGCTCAAGCACAAGATCGGCAAGTTCGGAGGTCTTACGATCTTTCAGGGAGCCGCGAGTCACTCAGCAGGGCTCAGGTGTTTCCAAGGCGAATCTGCCGGACAGTCCCAGAGCACCCCTTGTTATAGGGCGACTCCTCTTTGATGTCCGGAGTCTGTGCAGGCAGGGGTCTTGTCACCTGGGGGTCGCTTGTTGGGGGTTTCCTGCCATTGCCCTTTGATCCTTTCAGGGCCGGGTCGGGAGGAGCCCCAGACACCCAGCAGGCGTGGAGCCAGCCCTCAGGGAGGCCGGCAGGTCGATCGAAACCCACCGTCCCAGGGAAGCGCAGAGGTGTGATGGAAACTGCTCCTCCCTCTCTCATCCCAAGGGGAGCGCGATGTCCTCCAGCCGGAGTGGCGCCTGTAGGCTAGGGTCGCGCTGGGGCCGGGCGGCCATCTTGGTGCATGCAGTGGGCACGCGGGCCCGGGGTGGCCGAAGGAGGAAGGCCTATGGACGGGGGAAGTCCGGCTCGGGTGCGTGTGTTCTGGTGGGAAGGATCGGCTAGGCCAGGGGCTCGGGGCTGGTGTGAGGTGCAGGGGTCAGGTCTGACTATGTTACCAGGGCCGGGTCTAACACGCGTCCCCCCCAGCTGAAAGCCGGAGAGAACTACCCATCTTCTTGGGGGTTCTCTTCGCTGAGGCGGAAGAATCGGGAGAGGCCATCGGCGTTGGCGTGGTCCGTACCAGGGCGATGTTCTACGGTGAAATCCATCCCCTGGAGGGAGATTGACCACCGCAGAAGCTTGGGGTTTTCTCCTCGCATCTGCATGAGCCATCGCAAGGGGCGATGGTCGGTCTGGACCCTGAAATGGGTGCCGAACAGGTAAGGGCGTAGTTTCTTGAGGGCCCAGACTACTGCGAACGCCTCGCGCTCGATGGTACTTCATCTCTGTTCCCGGGGCAACAGCCTTCGGCTGAGGAAGGCCACGGGCTGGTCTAGACCCTAGTCATTTACTTGGGAGAGGACCGCCCCGATGCCATGCTCGGAGGCATCAGTTTGTACCACAAACTCTTTGGAGTAGTCGGGGGCCTGGAGGACGGGGGCCGTACACATGGCCGTTTTCAGGGCATTGAACGCCTCTTGGCAGGCAGGGGACCACTGTATCTTCTTGGGCTGCTTCTTGGACGTGAGTCCCGTGAGGGGACCGACCAGGCTGCCGTAATTCCGGATGAATCTCCGATAGTAGCCCGGGAGGCCCAGAAAGGCTCGGACCTCTGTTTGGGTGGTGGGGGGTTCCCAGGCTAGGATGGTGTCGATTTTGGGCTGTAGAGGGGCGACCTGCCCGCTTCCGACCTGGTGCCCCAGGTAGGTTACCGAACCTTGCCCAATCTGGCATTTGCTGGCTTTCACGGTGAGGCCCGCCTGGCGTAGGGCGGTTAGCACCCTCCGGAGGTGTTGGAGGTGCTCACTCCATTCGGAACTAAAAACTGCGATATCGTCGAGATATGCAGCGCTGAATTTTTCCAGCCCGGCCAGGACTCTATTTACCAGTCGCTGGAAGGTGGCCGGGGCATTTTTCATCCCGAAGGGCATTACGCGAAAGCGATAGTGCCCATCCGGGGTGGAGAAGGCGGACCGCTCCTTGGCTCCCTCTGTGAGCGCAATTTGCAAGTAGCCGCAGGTGAGATCGAAGGTGCTGAGGAACCGTGCAGCTCCGAGCCGGTCAATGAGCTCTTCGGCTCGGGGAATGGGGTGGGCATCGGCTCGGGTGACCTCATTGAGTCCCCGGTAGTCCACGCAAAAGCGGAGTTCCGGGGCGACCCCGGGGGCGGCTGCTTTTGGGACCAGGACCACGGGGCTGGCCCAGGGGCTGTCTGAGGGTTCGATCACGCCTAGGGTCAACATTTTCGAGACTTCGGCTTGGATACAGGACCGGACCCGATCGGGGACTCGGTAGGCTCGGTGTCTCACTGGCGGGCTGTCCCCGGTATCCACGTCATGGACACACCAGTCGGTGACCTTGGGGACCAGGGAGAAAAGGTCCGGAAACTGCCCTAGGAGCTGGCGGCAATCCCCACGTTGCTGGGGCGTGAGAGACGGGGAGAGGTTCACTCCTTCTACGGAGCCGTCCTTCTCCTTGGTGCATAGAAGATCCGGGAGAGGATCCGACTCTTCTTCGGACCCGTCGTCAGTGGCCAGTAGGAGGCTCAGCTCTGTCCGCACAAAGTGGGGCTTGAGGCGGTTCACGTGGAGGACCCGGAGGGGGTCCCGGGGTGACTGGACGTCTACCAAGTACGTGACCGGGCTCTTTCGCTCAACTACTTTGAAGGACCCGGTCCATTTATCCTGGAGAGCGCAGGGTTTCACGGGGGCCATGACCCACACCAGCTGGCCCGGCTGAAACTCGACTAGCGCGGCGTTCTGGTCGTACCAGCGCTTCATCTCCTCCTGACTCGCCTCCAGATTGGCCTCTGCCAATTCCCGGAACCTCCTAGTCTGATTTCGGAGGGTCAGGACGTAATGGAACACGTCTCGGGGGGTGCCTCGGGGCGCCGCCTCCCACTCTTCTTTGACCAGGCTGAGGGGCCCCCTGACGGGGTGCCCGTAGAGTAACTCGAAGGGGCTGAAACCCAAGGATTTCTGGGGAACTTCTCGGTATGCGAATAGGAGGCAGGGGAGCAGGAGGTCCCACTTACGCCGGAGGGGCTCTTCCAGGAGGAGGTTTCGGAAGCGTAGTGGTACCACCAGCACCCGGCCGGACCCTAGCTCCACCGACTTCTGTTCGTTGTACAGAAGGTCATTCTCCCAATAGACCCGGTGCGTCCCCGTCTGGTCGCCTGCGGCCTGGGCCTCTGCCTGTTGCCGGGGCCCGACCAGGGAGGGACAGGTAGCCTGCTCTCGGCAGAACTCCTCTCGGGAGGGGCCCCCTTCGTGGCGCCACTGTGCTAATTCGGGCAGATCGCCTAACTCGGTGTCTGGGGTGGAGTCGGAAGGCGGCGGGTCGTTACTGGCGAGCGACTCTTCCGGTGGGGGGATGTGGGGGCCCTCGGCTGGGACCATCTCATCTTCAGGGGTCGGGGCGTCGTCGACGTCCCTCAGGGGGGTCAGTCGAGCCACCATGGATCGAGTGGTGGCGCACACCCACTCAGGGAGGCCCATCATCCCTAGGTGGGTCTTGCGCTCAACTTGCCCCCAGGGGGAACTTTCCAGGTCGTTCCCCAGGAGACAGTCGACGGACTGGGATGTTCTCACTGCGACCTTCAGTTTACCGACCACCCCTCCCCACTCGAAGGGCACCAGGGCTACCTTACATAGGCTTTCCGTGTTGTCGGCTGCAATGACAGGGCAAAATACGTTGGGGAGGACCTGGTCCTCGTGGACTAAATGGCTGAGGACACCAGTGATGCTGGCCCCGGTGTCGCGGAGGGCTTCTACTTGGTGGCCATTGATCGTGACGAGCTGGCCATATTTCTTTGTGTTAGAGGGCAGGAGGCTCCCAGGGACCATCTCCCTATCTCCTAAGGACACTAGGGCCATAGCGGCGGGTTCCCACTCCTCGGCCTCCTCAATCTCCTCCCCCAGGGCTACATTGGCTATGTGTCTAGCGGGGGGTGCTGCCTGGTTGGTGCGTGGGGCCATGGGGCATTCAGGGTCGTTGGCGTAATGCCCGGGCTTCTGGCAACGGAAACAAGTGATGGTTACCCGGTGCCCCCGTCTCAGGGGGGGGCCGGATACAGCTGGTGGGGGTGCCGGGAAAGGCGGAGGTTGGGACTTCGGGGGACTAGTCTGGGGCTCTCTCTGCCCTCCCTGGTTTCCCCCCCTCTCTGGCGGGGTGGTCCCTGACTGGCTCGAGGGTACTCTCCTACAGGGCCCCGGGAGACCCGGGTGTTGGTCCAGCGATCCGCCTCGACAGCCAGCTTTCTCGGGTCCGTGAGCTTGCTGTCGAACAGATGCTGGCGTAGTTCCACAAAGCAGTTGGCAGCCAGGTGTTCCCATAACATAAGGTCAGTTAGTTCTTCCAGGGTGGTTACCTTGCTGCCCTTGATCCACCCATCGAAGGCACGGCTGAAGAAATTCACATATTCCACCCAGGTGGTACCCGGGATCTTCCTGCAGTCCCGGAACCGCTGGCGGTACATCTCCGGGGTGAGGCCGTACCTTGTGAGGAGGGCCGCTTTCATGTGTTCATAGGAGGTCTGCATGGAGGTGGGTAGGTCGAGCAGGGTGTCTCTCCCTTCGCTCAGGAACCGTCCCCATAACCCAGCCCCCCAATCCTTCTGCGGGACCCGATGGGAGGTCATGGCGACCTCGTAGGCCCGAAACCACTGCTGAATGTCATCATTCTTGTAATACTCCTTGACCACATCCTTGGGGATGTGGACCTTCTGTTCCGTCGGGGCGGCCGCCTCCCGGTTCCCTGGGGGCCGCGCTTCTTCGCTTCTTGCTTTCAGTTCTATCTCCTTCAAGCTGCGTTCATGTTCTAGTTGAAGTCTCCTTCCCTCGTGTTCTCGTTGGAGTTTCTTCTCCTCCAGTTCTCCTTGCACTCGCAACTGTTCTACTGCTAGGTTTTTCTCGGCTAATTTCAATTCGCCCTCAATTTTGAGTTTGGCTAATTCGAGCTCGTGATGGCGACTTTTTTCTCTGTCTGCGAGTTCCTCCGGGGATAGGCCCCCGTCTGGTACGAAGCCTCGCACCTGGTTGCTGCTGCGTTCTCCTTGGGAGGGTCCTGCTTCGTCGTGGGGCTCCACCGCTCCTTCTGGGCGGGAGGCTCCAGAATCCACCCAAGCTTTCAGTGCCTTTTGCATATCTTCTTTGGTGTTGAGACCAGTGGTAGCGATTCTGAGTTCCTTACAGAATTGCTTTAGTTCTCTGTGAGTGTACTCTTCCAGCTGTTCCACCTGGAACACGGTATTGGCGTCGTCTTCTACGAGAACCACGGCGCTTCCTTCTGCCATCTTTGTCAGTAGTGCGTCAGCCGTTCACGGTACGATCTCTAGATTATGGGCCCGAATCCCGTCGCTTGCCACCAATGTTAGAAGGCGACCTCAGAGGGGCCCGGAGGGGGCCCTGACTGTCCTGAGACCAACCCTCGAGGTATCGTAGCCGGGCACTGGCGGGAGACTCCTCAGGGGAGGAATCTCGTATCTAGGATCGTACCCTCGGCACCACATGACAAAGAGACACCACACCGAGAGTTCTTAAGAGCAAATCTTTATCAGATCGGAGTGGTAAGATCTTTATGATCAGCAAGGCAATATATATACAAGTAGAGCGCGGGCTCACAAAGTCTTGGAGGGGGGTTAGGAGGTAGCGGGACAGTCTTTGGGGGGAATGGATCAAATGCAGGAGCGTATCCGGCGCACAGCTCACAATCCTCAAGCTGGGGGAGACGCTTGTCGTCGTGGGGTCCGGCGGGACCAAGGAAGTCTGTGGGCACTGCAAGATACTCAGCAGGCTCGAGTACAAGTTCGGAGGTCTTACGATCTTCAGGGAGCCGCGAGTCACTCAGCAGGGCTCAAGCACAAGTTCGGAGGTCTTACGATCTTCAGGGAGCCGCGAGTCACTCAGCAGGGCTCAAGCACAAGTTCGGAGGTCTTACGATCTTCAGGGAGCCGCGAGTCACTCAGCAGGGCTCAAGCACAAGTTCGGAGGTCTTACGATCTTTCAGGGAGCCGCGAGTCACTCAGCAGGGCTCAAGCACAAGTTCGGAGATCTTACGATCTTCAGGGAGCCGCGAGTCACTCAGCAGGGCTCAAGCACAAGTTCGGAGGTCTTTCGATCTTTCAGGGAGCCGCGAGTCACTCAGCAGGGCTCAGGTGTTTCCAAGGCGAATCTGCCGGACAGTCCCAGAGCACCCCTTGTTATAGGGCGACTCCTCTTTGATGTCCGGAGTCTGTGCAGGCAGGGGTCTTGTCACCTGGGGGTCGCTTGTTGGGGGTTTCCTGCCATTGTCCTTTGATCCTTTCAGGGCCGGGTCGGGAGGAGCCCCAGACACCCAGCAGGTGTGGAGCCAGCCCTCAGGGAGGCCGGCAGGTCGATCGAAACCCACCGTCCCAGGGAAGCGCAGAGGTGTGATGGAAACTGCTCCTCCCTCTCTCATCCCAAGGGGAGCGCGATGTCCTCCAGCCGGAGTGGCGCCTGTAGGCTAGGGTCGCGCTGGGGCCGGGCGGCCATCTTGGTGCATGCAGTGGGCACGCGGGCCAGGGGGGGTCGAAGGAGGAAGGCCTATGGACGGGGGAAGTCCGGGTCGGGTGCGTGTGTTCTGGTGGGAAGGATCGGCTAGGCCAGGGGCTCAGGGCTGGTGTGAGGTGCAGGGGTCAGGTCTGACTATGTTACGAGGGCCGGGTCTAACACCGTCAATTTGGCAAGATTGTTGGATCATTTGCTGATCCAGTGTGTGAGGTTGCAGGGTGTGGCGGTGGTGTTGTTTTGAGTGTCCCACACAGCTTGTCTGTGGTGACTTACATCAAGCATCTTTGAGGGATCAGTAGCGGGGTGTGAGGCAGTGTGTTGCTTGTCGAAGACGTGGATGCAAATGTTGATGGACCAATGATGGATGGTGGTGTGGTTCTCCTCCAGCAAGAAGTTACTGGCCCCAGCCACATGTAGCCTGTGTAGGTGAGGGCGTGCGTGCAGATGTACGTGTTGATGGCTTAGCGGAATTGTGGATGTAGGCCTGGAGATCTGTAGAAGAGTGTTACTCTGAGGGTTGCCAGGGGGTTGGTGCTAAACCGGATTTGTGACTCTGAGGGTGTACTTGGGAATAAATTGCAATTCATCCTCCGGGATTGTTGGTGCCGTCCCTGCGGGTGATCTTGTATCCGTCTGAGATGGCAATGAAGAAGTTGTGTGCTGAGGATGCTTTTGTCCAGGTTACTGTCATGAAGGTGATGTGTGGGACTGTTGTGTTGAGGAGGTAACAGAGTCCAATGGCGTGCTGGTGGACGGAGCGGGTGTGGAGTTGGAGGTACATGACCTGGTTGTTCTGACAGGGTCTGGTAGGCTGGGCAGCGCTGTGTAGGCAGTTGGTGTTGCACACTCAGCATGCGGAGGTGTCGTGTTTGTGCTTAGGGGTTGCCTGCTAGCAGGCGGTTGATTGTCTGGAGGACATTGCATGGAGGGTGGCTGCAGCATGAGCCTGTTGTGTGACGTGGGTCATGCAAAGACCAGAGGGTCATGCACTGTGCACGTTGCAGGCGCAGACGGTCCTGCCTTTGGCACGGCGTTGGCGCAACAGTGGCACAGAAAAACTGCTGGCTGCATTTAGAATGGGTGAGGGGGAAGGGAGGAGCATTTTGGAGGCATGTGGGTTGCAGAATCTGGGCACTCGGTGGGGCGGTGCCGCAGGTGAGGCAGCAGCAGGCGGAAGGGGTGAGAAATTAGGCAAAAAGTAGCACACAAAGACAAGGCGGTCAGAAAGGCTCAGTGCAACAGGTGTATGTAAAGGAAGGAGTGTCAGGTTACTCATGGGTCACTCCGAGAAAATGTATGAACAATCCCCAGAAATTACGGACACAGGATCAGGCAACAAAATGCGGAGCTGCGCACAGGAGACACACCATCAGCAGGCGTTGACGTCCCGTTGTGTGGAGCAACCTGCACAAATACATACACAAACAGGTACTTCATGCACAATAGATATTATCAGCCAAGAAGAACTGCATGCATGTTTTTGAGGTACACATACACTCATATGCTCAATCTTTGACAATTATGCCATAGATGACGCATGCAAACTGGCAAGAGAGCTGCACTGACAGAGATGAGGCACTTTGGATTGTGCTGAACACCTTTATTCCACAAACACACACAAAGGGAAATGCATCCATATGAACAGACTCACAGGTCAGTTGACATAACATGTGGGACATACGCTGGACCCCCCCTTCACAACACGGATGATGTAAATCCCAATGAACTGGCACACAAGTTAAAGGGATGAGCCAAACACATCCTGCTGCACACGGAGAGGCTGCAATTCCCATAGAGCCTGTTGTTTACCCACATTGATGCCTTCATCAGACGCCACACTCGACTACAGATGACTGTCAAGAAGGGTGACTTACATGTCATGGGAGTAATGCTACATGTGATATGCTCCATGGTGAGAAGACATGTATGCATGGTACCAAAACATGCACAGAAGCAGGCCCACACATTCCCAACCCATACCAACACCAAAAAGCCTTGCTGCCATCCTTACCCAAACGGACATTTCCACATGTCCGTGCATGGAACGCTGATTCAGCACACGTTGCAATCCTCATGAGGAATAGCAGGAGGACAACGATGACACGAGCAGACAACAGGCGCAAAAACCTGGGAATGACAGACACACAAGAAGTCACCAGAGACAATTCTCGCCGCACACATGGACATTTACGAAACATGAACAATGTTGCACACATGCAAACTTCAAAGAAAGTCTCTCCGCTAAACTGTGTGGCATGACATCATCACTCGAGTGACACATCTGAACACACATCAAAGTCACCTTGCATTCAGTCAGCTGGACACACACATTGCAACACATGCCACTCAATGCTACAAGCTTGCACACTCATACCCAGTGACTCACCATTATGAGAAGAAGTTGCGTATAAGCTGACTCCGGATATCATCCTCCTCCTCCTCATCACTAGCCTCATGACCAAGCCCTTGATCCTCCATGGGTGGATGTTCCTGCTCATCCGGATCCAGGATGAGTGGTACTGCCTTCTCAACTGTCATGTTGTGCAGCATGCAGCACACGAGGAAGATTTGGCAGACCTTCTCCGGTGCATATGGGAGGGACCCGCCTGTTTTGTCAAGGCACCGGAATCGGCTCTTCAGGAGTCCAAACGTCCTCTCAATCACTCGCCTGGTCTGCCCGTGTGTATTGTTGTCCCGGTGATCTGCAGCTGTTCTTGGGTTGCGGAGGTGTCAGCAGCCATGGCATGTTGGGATAGCCAGAGTCCCCTACATGGAAACATCATGTAAATAAGTGGGTCAGGAGATGCCGTAAGAGACAAAGATACCACAACACACAGGACAAACAGAGTATACCCACCAACACGACATGCTCATTCGTTGTGCAGCCGCAGCATCATTTGTGGCACCCTGCTACACCTCATGATGTAGGCATTGTGTGCTGATCCTGGAAAACGTGCACAGACATGGGAAACCAGCATGTTAGCAAGACACACCACAAGGGCATTTATCGAGTGGTAATGTTTTCTATTGCGACAGGCTTGCTCCTGTGCCTGTGGTGGTACCAAAGCCACATGTGTCCCATCAATGGACCCAATTACATGGGGCATCCCTCCCAGGGCATAGAAATCACCCTTCACATCTGTCAACTCATCAGGAGTAGGAAAATTGATGAATTCATCAAGGTGCTCCAACATGGCTGCCAAAACATCACGCAGGACACGGCTGAACATTGTCTGTGACATCCCACCAACATCAGCTATGGTCAATTGAAACGTACCTGTGGCAAAAAAATGTAGGGCTGCCATCACCTTCATCTTGGGGGTCAGCGCAGTAGGATACCTGTGTCGCGGTTGGAGGTGTGGTGCCAGCTTGTTTGTCAAGTCCTCAATCAACTGGCGAGTTAATCTGTAACGGCGGATGCAGGCACGTTCCCTCATGGCACCCAAGTCTGGCATTGGTCTTGGGACAGGCGGTGCCCTGCAAAACATTGTTTGGAAGAATGAAGATTGAGAGTTGGGCAACATCAATGAACATAGCACATGCTACACTGCTAATACACATCAGGTAACTATGGAGTCGGGTGTATGCAATACTTCCAGGACACATATGCCAGCTTGCTGGCACTCCTACAAAAAGCCAGATACACCTGTTTATTGTCAAGTCTACATGACATGCCCTGAAATGAGCTGGGGCCAGTCTGAGTGAACAGCCAGAGATATCACCGGAGTGACACACAACCACATAGCTGCATTGGAAGGATGTCATCTCATCCAGACAGCTGACTGCAAGACACACGCACAGGTCTCATGGAATGTCAAATGTACATATCAAACACATTGCGATGAAGGGATACACGTGACAACAGAAAAACACAGCCATTGAGACAACGCAGACATGTATGCCTGGGAAAATATGATGTCCGATGCACACAGATCCTACAGCCGTGGGAATACACATGTGGCATGGTGTGCGTAGATGTGTGCCATGCCCATCTCCACACAGACCCATGTTGGATGCACCAACAGCAGATGCAGTTGACGGAACACTGAGAGCAAGCTCATGGGAACAAAGGGGCACACTGATCGTGACATGTCAGTTGATAGAGTGTCCCTGTCCCTGGCATCAGGAGACAGGTGCGGGTGTTGTTGACTGTGCCATCCCACTGCTGCTGTGCATGACACAGTTGGACTACAGACACACATGTGTCAAGGTGATGGGTGCCACATAGTGCCTTATCACACATGACATGTGTCCACAGGTCATCACACATCAATTGTGCAACTAGATGAGATGACCTGTGCAATATCACTGTCTGCCACACCTAGGGCCTGCACATGTAAGTATGCAATGACAAGTACTTGATGGACATCCTTGTGCGACTCGTAGCCCTCCATTCCTGGCATGTGTACGCCTGTATTACCTTTGTAAGCATGTGAAACGCACCGTACAACTATTGGCATAGGTGTACGTGTGAAACGCACCTTTCAACTAGTGCGTACATGTACGTTTGAGAAGCACCGTATAACCAGTGCGTACATGTACGTTTGAGAAGCACCGTACAACTATTGGCGTAGGTGTACATGTGAAATGCACCGTACAACTATTGGCGTAGGTGTACGTGTGAAATGCACCATACAACTATTGGCGTAGGTGTACATGTGAAACGCACCGTACAACCAGTGCGTACATGTACGTTTGAGAAGCACCATACAATTATTGGCGTAGGTGTACGTGTGAAACGCACCTTTCAACTAGTGCGTACATGTACGTTTGAGAAGCACCATACAACTAGTGCGTACATGTACGTTTGAGAAGCACCGTACAACTATTGGCGTAGGTGTACGTGTGAAACGCACCGTACAACTATTGGCGTAGGTGTACGTGTGAAACGCACCGTACAACTAGTGCGTACATGTATGTTTGAGAAGCACCGTACAACTATTGGCGTAGGTGTACGTGTGAAACGCACCTTTCACCTAGTGCGTACATGTACATGTGAAACGCACCGTACAACTAGTGCGTACATGTACGTTTGAGAAGCACCGTACAACTATTGGCATAGGTGTACGTGTGAAATGCACCGTACAACTATTGGCGTAGGTGAACGTGTGAAACGCACCGTACAACTATTGGCGTAGGTGTATGTGTGAAGCGCACCTTTCAACTAGAGCGTACATGTACGTTTGAGAAGCACCGTACAACTAGTGCGTACATGTACGTTTGAGAAGCACCGTACAACTATTGGCATAGGTGTACGTGTGAAATGCACCGTACAACTATTGGCGTAGGTGTACGTGTGAAACGCACCGTACAACTATTGGCATAGATGTACGTGTGAAACGCACCGTTCAACTAGTGTGTACATGTACGTTTGAGACGCACCATACAACTAGTGCGAACATGTATGTTTGAGAAGCACCGTACAACTATTGGCGTAGGTGTACATGTCAAATGCACCTTTCAACTAGTGCGTACATGTACGTTTGAGAAGCACCGTACAACTAGTGCGTACATGTACGTTTGAGAAGCACCGTACAACTATTGGCGTAGGTGTACGTGTGAAACGCACTTTTCAACTAGTGCGTACATGTACGTTTGAGAAGCACCGTACAACTAGTGCGTACATGTACGTTTGAGAAGCACCGTACAACTATTGGCGTAGGTGTACGTGTGAAACGCACCGTACAACTATTGGCGTAGGTGTATGTGTGAAACGCATCGTACAACTAGTGCGTACATGTACGTTTGAGAAGCACCATACAACTATTGGCGTAGGTGTACGTGTGAAACGCACCTTTCAACTAGTGCGTACATGTACGTGTGAAACGCACTGTACAACTAGTGCGTACATGTACGTTTGAGAAGCACCGTACAACTATTGGCGTAGGTGTACATGTGAAACGCACCGTACAACTATTGGCGTAGGTGTACGTGTGAAACGCACCGTACAACTAGTGCGTACATGTACGTTTGAGAAGCACCGTACAACTATTGGCGTAGGTGTACGTGTGAAACGCACCTTTCAACTAGTGCGTACATGTACGTGTGAAACGCACCGTACAACTAGTGCGTACATGTACGTTTGAGAAGCACCGTACAACTAGTGCGTACATGTACGTTTGAGAAGCACCGTACGACTATTGGCGTAGGTGTACGTGTGAAACGCACCGTACAACTATTGGCGTAGGTGTACGTGTGCAACGTACCGTACAACTAGTGCGTACATGTACATTTGAGAAGCACCGTACAACTAGTGCGTACATGTACGTTTGAGAAGCACCGTACAACTATTGGCGTAGGTGTACGTGTGAAACGCATGTACAACTAGTGCCGTAGGGGTACGTGTGCAACGCACCGTACAACTAGTGCCGTAGGGGTACGTGTGAAACGCACCGTACACCCGCAATCATTGCGTGTGCACGCTTTGTTTCACCATTGTACTGGTGCCGTAGGGGTACGTGTGAAATGCACCATACATCTGGAATCATCGAGTGTGTATGCTTCGTTTCACCATTGTACTGGTGCCGTAGGGGTACGTGTGAAACGCACCGCACCTGTGTGTGGATTTCAAAATTACATAAGGACAAGTACTAGGCCCTAAATGCATGCATGCTGGTTGTCATGGATACAGAGTTTTCAGTTGAAATGTGTCGATCAGGTGTCCTGGAACAGTCAGTTGGCCACAAAATACAATGTTGCAAAGTGGTTGTTGACTTGACATGATGCTCAAAATATGAACGATGCGAATGGTGTCATTGGTGTATGTTTAAAGGAATTGGAGTAAACGTACGATGCTAATGATTCTGACCAATCACTATGTACTCCTCAAAATGAATGCCCCTCAGCAACACAGATATAAGTCAGCCAGAACCCATGAGAGGGCACTTGCCTGCACAACTTTTGAGTCGACCACACTGCTGGTGTCTCTGCTTCCTCTGGACCATGTCACGTACAGAGGAGAGGGCCCAGCCATTCAGCCTTGAGGAGAATGAGGCCTTGCTGGACTGCCTCCTCCCACAGTACACCAAGCTGTATGGGAGACCAGGGGAGCAGGTGAGGGCTGACTCCACTACCTTTGCCTATGCACCTGTTGTGTGACTGTCAATATTGTGTCCAGGCGTGACAGACATGCAATGTTGTTTAGAGTGGGTACCAGGTGGGGGAGATGCTGATGTCTCCCATGCAGAGCATGATGTAGTTCCTGTGTGCACTCCTCACTTGGATTGTGCTTACTGTGACTTTCACTGCATAGTGCATGACACATTCAGCCTGGAAAATCCTTTGTGGCTTTTTTTACTATTGTTCTGAGGTGATTCAGTGGCCCCTCGGTGTGACAGGTGACTGTACCCACAGATGTGTATGAGTTGAGTGGACCTGTGGTGAGCGTGCCCAAATGATGTGTACGACCTCATGGACATTGATGTGTGTGAATGTTCCTTGACATGTGGGTGAGTGTCTATGTGAAGTGTTGCACCACAGCTGCATGGAGGAGGCAACAGATCTACCCATCTGATGTGACAAGTAAGCCGTGCTGTGTGTCTGACTTGCACAGCTAGCATGACACCTGTGACACCCCACTGGCAAGTGGCACATGTGCAGAGTGAGGGGTGTATCCACTGTTGTCAATGACAGGTGAGTGATCTGTGCCTGGGTGTGTCTGTCTAGTCTGCTGAGGGTGCGTCAGTGGAGTGGGGCATGTGACTGCTTGGCACGTGCTGGCCATCAGACTGCTGTTGCATGTGCTGCACAGTGTATGGCATGATCAGTGAGTGTGTTGCACCCCTCATGCCACCTGTTGACTTTCAATGCCATGTAGTGCATTGGGGCTTGCACACAGGCCAATTTCTTATTGTGTATGATGCAATTCCTGTCTGCATCCTATGCCCTGTTCAACATTTCAAAGATGTTCAAATGTGTGTCTCTGGGACATGGAGCAGGCATATTGATGTTGTGTCACTTTGCCATCCTGACAGGTAACTGCCTACGAGAAGGGGCAGATCTGGCGGGACATCGTCAGGGCTGTGAGATCTGCGGGGGAGCGTCGTCGGCAGCTGCCACAGGTCCGCAAGAGGTGGCAGGACATCCGGTGCTGATCGCCCGGGTCCAGCTGGGGCTCGACCCTCCTCGCCCGCACGGCGGCTGCCGACGCCTGACCCCCCACATGAGCTGTGTCCTGGCGGTGGTATTCCCTGACCTCAATCGGCAGTTACAGGAGAGACAGCAGCAATGAGGGGGTAGGTACATGGCTGTTTGTTGTGTTATGTGTCACCAGCGTTTGGAAGTGCTCTGTAGCCTGGATACACTCCCAGAGTTTATATGTGCAGTGCATTTTCTGTTCCCCAATGTCACCTGGTGCTCTTTTTCATCCCTTCCCCTCCTTGACATGTGTCCCCTGGTCTGTGTGTTATCACATTTGCACATGGTCATCTAGGGTGCCAGTAAATCTAAGTGCACATTGCTTTCTGCATCATGTGGGAGGGTGGTCTGTGACTTGTGTTGGTACCTTGCCTATGCCATGACCTGTTCACTATATTGGGGGTCCATATTTGTTGCCAATGATGATGATTCTCAACATAGGAGTGTGATGTTTCAACTGAACACCCTTGCACCATGCATGACCAATGTTGTGGCCTCAGACATGATGTGCATGAGTGGGAGATATGCATAGTGCCATGATGGTTGATGATGGTACAGTCAGCTCATTCCAGGAACACGGAGCAGTATGCCCACTACAGTCCCCTGAGACACCCTGGTCTCCTAATCATGTGTGTCATCCAACACTGTGCACATTCTCTTGGGTTCAGCATAGGCCTGCCTCTGTGGCATTGTTCCCTGGCCTAGTTTGTATTTTTCCAATGTGTGCTACATGTGTCCACTGGACAGGGATGCACCATTTTGCTTGTGCATACTCACACTGGGCAGTGCCTGTGTGGCTATTCACAACAATCTGTTGTGTTGGCAGCCCCACGAGGTGATGTTGTGTAAATGTAGCAATTTTTGCTGCACAGTTTTTGTAACCCTGAATAAGAGGTGTCACTTCTTGATCTGTATCAATCACATTGACTCAGGTATGGGTGGTTGTGCGGGAGAGGCCTACATGGGCAACCCTGATTTTTCCTTGCCAGGTCTGACCTGTGTGTGAAAATTGGCTGTACAGAGAATCACCGTGCAGTGCCCCTGTGATGTTGGCCAGTGCTTAATGTTCGTGCTTTGCATCCTGTGTCAGTTTTTTAAAAACATGGTTCCTGCTCCTGCATTTTTTGCACCTGTGTGTGGTTCAGATGCAACGCAGTTTGGACACTTTGTGTGCTGACATCTGTGTGTACATTCTGGCTTGCCATGAGGGTGTCTCCACAGTACAGCTATGCTTTTTTACAACCCAATTGCAGGCCCATTAGCTTATGCATTGTCCTGGGTGTGGACATGTGTGCCACTCCAGATGACAGGCAGTAGGTCATATGTGTAGCCAACTGGGTACTCAGGTGACGGATGGCCATGTGACAACTGACAGAATTCAAGTTGTTACTAAAAAAGAAATTGTACCTTGGCACTCTCAGCACTTGTCAACAGTTCTTCCTGTTTTAAATGTGGTAATTTGATGATTTGTGTTAAGAACACTGATGTGCCTGCATGAAAGCTGTCTCTCAAGGAAGTGCACACCAAACGACATTTCCACTTTCATGGAACACGCTGGCACCTTTTCAAAGAAGCCACTGTTAGAATTAAATGGTGTTGCTGATTCTCCATATACATGTTCCCACAGTGGTCTTGATTTTGTGAGACTCCTTTGTTGTTGGTGATCCAAACTAACGAGTCTCAAGACAGCAATACCTCCGCGGGACCATGTATATGTACTTTCGGCAACACCATTTATTTCGGACAGTGGCTTCTTAGAAATGGTGCCGGTGCCAGCTTCTTCAATGACAGTGTAAATGTAGTTTTGTGTGCACTGCCTTGTGAGACATATTTCACGCAGGCACATGAGTGTTCTTTTCACGAAATGGCGAATTGGCACATTCAAAACATGTCGATTGTGTAAAGTATTGTGAGTCTCAAGGTACCAACCTTTTTTCGTTTTGTGTTCCAAAGTACTTACAGGTCTCTGAGTGTGGTGACACCTTGAGTATTGAGGTGTGTTAGTTTACCTTGGGTGCAACACTACTGTTTCTTTCAGGGTAAACAAGAGGTGGCATGACTTCATTGTATTGCTGTGCTCACCGGTTCATAGACACTAGCTTCTCAGTGTATTTCTCATTCAAGTTGTGGCCTGGTGTGTTATTTTTTTCCTGGTGTCCAAGTGGCATAGTGGGTCTACCAACTGGGCAGTACAGGGCTTACATATGTGCGGAGTAATCTAGCTGTTACTCATGATGCATTGCCTGATATGCACTGTGACCAATTGTTTTTGGGCTCATGTGTCAGATGTATACAGGTGACTGATGCATTTCGGTTTCTTCTCCTTGCCCACAGCATCATCATCCGCAACAGAGGGAGACACCTGCACGGACCTGGAGGAGGGACCCAGCAACAGTGCCACCAGTGCTGTGGAGTCAGAAGGAGCCAGTGGCACGGAGGGCGAGGGGAGTCAGTCAGAGGACCTGTCTGGAGGCGATACCAGCTGCAACAACACCTGGCAGCATCCCCACATCTGTCCCCGCCTCCTCCATTACCATCTCCGCCCTCCCAGTTGCTCCCGTCCCTTCTGTTCGTGCAGAGGCACACCATGTCTCCTTCGGCCCAGGCACCGCACCCCCTGCCCCTGTCACCCCTGCTGCCCTCAGTGAAGAGTCTGTGGACATCCTGCGGCATTTGCAAGTTGGGCAGGCATCGGTGCTGAATGTCTTCCATGGACACACTAAATTGCTCACACAGATGGTGTCGTTCATGGAGGGCATGTCAGCAACGATGTCTGACCAACGCAGGATTCTGCGGTCCATGGACTCTTCCCTGATGGCAGCAGTTACTCTCCTGCAGTGCTCCGTCCCCACCTACCCCGGACCCATCCACACTTCCCTCTCCCATGCCTGTCCAACGCACACCCAGACAGTCACGGGCACGCACCCCACCAGACACAGCCAGCACACCCCCAAGTAAGGCAAAGCCCACACCTCCTGGCACGCACATTCAGGGGGATGTAGGCACACCCACAGGGTCTGGGGACATACGACATACACGCAGCCACAGTCTCAGTCCGCAGTCCTCAAAACCCTGTCCCTCCAAAACCACTCCCCTTGGCTCCCCTGCCAAACGCTCACCCAAGCAGCACTTTATGGGTGAACTGGCCTTCGCCCCCACTGACACACCACCCCACAAGCGGGCGAGGAAGTCCCCGGCCATGGGAGTTGAGTCCCCCACCATGTCCACCCCCTCCCCCAAGAGCGCTGCACCCCATCCCTCGCCCACCACACCCTCCATTGACCCTGGGGAATCCTCAGGTGCAGGGGTTAGGATGGACGTCCTAGCAGCAGTGTGCAGTGCCGAGCTCGCATCCACCTTCGCGCTGCCCCACCCCCTGTTTGTGGAGACGTCCACCCCTGCACCCACCACACCTAGCCTTACCCCTTCTGTCCCTGCGGTGCCTGGTCCTGCCACAGATGATGCCCCCCCAGTCGACAAATCTTGAGGCTCCTTTATGCAGGCAAGCTAGGGGTAGACGGGATCCCCTATGTCCACCCTTGGACTTGAAATATGGACTGGCCATTGGCCTTTGTAAATATTCGATTTATTCAAATTTGTGGTTTGTGCTGAATAACGCCTTTTGTTTTACTTTCAACACTATTGCATTTCAGGTACTTGATGTTGGTGATGAGGCTCCTGGAGTTGGTGTTCTGGTAATGGGTAAGGGTTCTGAGAAATGTTTTTGTATGATGGTCATGAGGTGGACCATGGTATCTGTGTGCCATCACAATGTGTCTGCAAAGAATCATTGGTATTGTGGGTTCATTTCGTTTTGAGACATTGTCCCAAGGAGTGTTCCTTCCTCTGTGGCACCTGACATCCTCCCTGCAAACAGTTGCACTATGGTTGTGCTGACCTGTGTTAACATTTCCTTTGTTGGTGACGGATCCCTTCAACAATGGCCATGCCTGCTCACCGATGTCTCCTGCTGAATTGTCTGTGCCATCCTTGCTAGTCACTGTACTTGTGTTTTGAGTATGTAGGAAGGCCTTCAGGGACAACTTCCCCCTTTTCAGCACTATGCATGTGTGTAATCACGGCCTACCACACAAATGGTACTTGTTATGCAGGGTATTTGGGCACCTGACTCACAATTGTGGGCATTGTATGTAGGGGAATTCCACCCTATTCCTTCCATGAGAGACAACATCTTTGTGGCTGGACCAGTACCTGGACATTCCTATCACTCCTGGGATGTGCGTGACAGTGTGTGTTCCCTTTGGCTATGTTAGTTTTGTAGGCAGTTACATGACTATACAGTCTAGTGGCATGGTATCAGGGTGCGTATTGTGCTGCATCCACCATGGGTGGGTATGCATGTGTTATATGTCCTCACACCCACATGTGGTGTGTCATGCAGTGTGTGAAAGACATCCATCCTCCTGGGAGTGGGACACTGCTGTCAGTGATGTGTTGTTACAGCACTATCATCATAGTCCAAAGTTAGGGATGCGTCCATACCACCATGTAGGTGTGGTCATCTGATAATGATGTACACAACCCCCATATCTCTGTCCACTGCTGGGAGTCCTCTGCACCCACCCCTCATATTGCAGGCCACTGCTGGTAGTCATATGCACCCACCCCCATATCTCTGTCCACTGCTGGGAGTTCTCTGCACCCACCCCTATGTCTCTGTCCACTGCTGGTAGTCCTCTGCACCCCCCCCATGTCTCTGTCCACTGCTGGGAGTCCTCTGCACCCACCCCCATGTCTCTGTCCACTACTGGGAGTCATATGCACCCACCCCCATATCTCTGTCCACTGCTGGGAGTCCTCTGCACCCACCCCTCATATTGCAGGCCACTGATGGTAGTCATATGCACCCACCCCCACATCTCTGTCCACTGCTGGGACTCCTCTGCACCCACCCCCATGTCTCTGTCCACTGCTGGTAGTCCTCTGCACCCACCCCCATGTCTCTGTCCACTGCTGGGAGTCCTCTGCACCCACCCCCATGTCTCTGTCCACTGCTGGTAGTCCTCTGCACCCACCCCCATATCTCTGTCCACTGCTGGGAGTCCGCTGCACCCTCCCCTATATGTGTGGTCACTGTTGGTATTGATCTGCAGCCACCCCCATATGGCTGCATCCTGCACCCACCCACCCACCCACCCCCTTGGAGCAGTACACTGCTGGCCTTGACCTACACACACACCAATATGAAGGTAACATGCAGGGCCAGTCCGTAATCCCTCATTCCTGGCATGTGTACGCCTCGTAGCACAAATGTACTGGTGCCGTAACGGGGTACGTGTGCAACGCACTGTACCCACGCATTCGTTGCGTGTGTATGGTCCGTATCGCTGTTCTACTGGTGCCGTAGGAGTACGTGTGCAACGCACCGTACCCACGCATTCATTGCGTGTGTACGGTCCGTATCGCTGTTCTACTGGTGCCGTAGGAGTATGTGTGCAATGCACCGTACAACTTGTGCATAGGGGTACGTGTGCAATGCACCGTACAACTAGTGCGTACCTGTACGTGTGCAACGCACCGTACAACTAGTGCATACCTGTCCGTGTGCAACGCACATACAAATAGTGCCGTAGGGGTACGTGTACAACGCACCGTACAACAAGTGCATACCTGTACATGTGCAACGCACTGTACAACTAGTGCCGTAGGGGTACGTGTGCAACGCACCTTACAACTAGTGCGCACCTGTACGTGTGCAACGCACCGTACAACTAGTGCCGTAGGGGTACGTGTGAAATGCACCGTATAACTAGTGCCGTAGGGGTACGTGTGCAATGCACCATACAACTAGTGCCGTAGGGGTACGTGTGCAACGCACCGTACAACTAGTGCCGTAGGGGTATGTGTGAAAAGCACCGTACACCCGCAATCATTGCGTGTGTACAGTCCATATCGCTGTTCTACTGGTGCCGTAGGAGTACGTGTGCAACGCACCGTACAAGTCCACTTCCGTTGTTGTGGACACGCCCCCCCAAGTGACAGACCCTGGTGGTAATGTATGGTCTCCATATTATAGGTTTGGGTATGGGGTATGTTTCCTGCCCCTCACCCCCACCCTGGCCCCTGGGTGTTGTTCTCACCTTCTGCGGCGTGTGCGTCGGGTCCGGTGCACCAGGTCATAGGCCAAGAGGGACGGGATGACACGTACAATGGGGTTCATGGCGTGTACGTCGCGTACCGGGGCTCCGTTGCGTGGCGGTTCGCGTACGACTCTGCTTTTCCGGCTGTGTTTGGCTCCCGTAAGAAAAGAGCCGTACGGAGTGCCGTAGGGACGAATAGTACTTGCTGGGCCGGTAACCGCTGCTTAAATACGTCCGGACGTCGCGTACAAACTGTTCCGGATCAGAATCGTTGTTTTTTTTTACCCATATGGTCTTTTGTACGATTCGTACGGAAAAAGGCTTTCTGTACGAATCGTACTTCCTAGGTTGTAAGGAAAGTTTACAGGGTACGAGTCGTACGGAGAAAACGCTCCGTACAACGATTCGTACAGCCTTTTTCCATGATCGGAATCGGCCCCTAAATTATATTTATTTATATAATGAAGTATATTAAATGTAATTTAATATACTTAATTGTCTTAAAGATTCAGTTCAAAATTATGGTAACAGTGCTGACGCATAATTTGTTTTGTTCTACATTTTAAATAAACACATACAATTATTTGACATTAATATGTAACATAAAAATAGCATTACTATTTTCTTTCAAGTTAAATAAACTTTTTATTTTTCCCTGCATTTTGCCATATGGAAGCACTATTATCAGGAGGACATCTCCATATGGTGAAGTATAGGGATAATTTTAAAAAGTCCTTTAAACTGCATAATATATTAGCAAAAATATTTTTATTTTAAATATGAATACAAAATAATTATGTATATTTATTCTAAATGAAGTACAAATTAAAAAGTGATGTATAGAATTAATTAAAATTCATTTTATTATTATAAAACAATGCTACATTAAATTTTAAATGCAAAAAGGTGATTTAATATTTGTTAATTCAATCATTAAATAACAAATAAGTGCCACTACGGAGTTTTATAACTCCATTATTTTCTATGAGATGTTGTTGCAATATGAGTTTTTGGCCATGCGTGGTGCTGGACCTTCTACTATTATTAATATTTCAGTAGTAAGTTACACTTGGACATTTAGCTCCACCCCCTTTTTCGGGGGTGGAGGCATGCACATCTACGCTTTGCGAAACTCTGCACTTCGATTTTGTAAATATCCTAAAGAAATAAAGTTACTGAAAGGTGTAAGTCTAAATTCCACATGTAAATTACTTACAATAGTAAATTACCTTGTGAATAGCCACTGAAAGTGGTATTAAAATGAGTGCTGGATTTATTGTGTTTTTTCATGCTTCTTAAAACAGAAGTAGCATTCTCTTATACATAAACTCAAATTACCTATTATTTTATCATGCAATTTGTAAAACATAAAAAAATTAAGTAAATCATAATAAATATAAGCTTTTACATTCAGGGGCATATTCTCAAGGACTTATCGCCGAGTTAGCGGCACTTTATCGCAGCCAAAGTGGCGATAGATTTATCACCCTATTCACAAGCTGGTGCTAACAGCCGATATTGCCAGTTTTCCTGTAATAGCAGCCGCAAAAAACATCGCCACGGATGACACCGGCAACTAATGCTAATGAGATGCAGAGTAGGCATTCCCGTGCAAAAAGCCGCGACAACACCACTTCGCTACATTCTTAACGACCAGCCAGGTAGGCTATAAGCTCACAAAATATGCGATAAGGCGCGTTAGCAGCAGGGAATTAACACCTGCTCTTTCCTGGTATTAAGTCGGATGATAACCTGCACCAGAAGTGGGAGCCCAGCCCACAGCCACATCAGAACAACAACAGATGCCATGGAGCTACTGATTATACAGCTCGGACACCCAAGAGGGCTACAAAACCCATCGCCACCACCCTCAGGACCCCCCTCCCCCCAAGGGCTCTACCCCGCCCCCCGACAAAGATATTTTACATCAACTTTATGAAATCATGAACAAAACAATTCGCCTGATGTCACGCAATTACAACAATTAACATTCATGTGTGGTCAGAAACAGGAGAATCAGTCATTCATCTCTGAATTTTAAAACAAATTATTTTATTCAAATTTAACTCAAAACAACTATTTGGAAGAGAAAGGGAGAGAGAAAGAGAGAGAGAGAGAGTGAAAGAGAGGGAGAGAGAGAAAGAGAGAGAAAGAAAGGGAGAGAGAGAGAGAGAGAGTGAAAGGAAGAGGGAGAGAGAGAGACAGTTAAAGGAAGAGAGGGAGAGAAAGAGAGAGAAAGAGGGAGAAAGAGAGAGAAAGAGAGAGAGAGAGAGAGAGAGAGAGAGACAGTGAAGGGAAAAGACAGAGAAAGAGAGGGAGAGAGAGACAGTGAAAGGATGAGAGGGAGAGAGAGAAGGAGAGAGAGAGAGAGAGAATGAGAGGGAGAGAGAGAGAGAGAGAGAGAGAGAGAGAGAGAGAGAGAGAGTGGGAGAGAGGGAAAGTGAAAGGAAGCTCTTGGCTCATACATGCCAACTGTTGTGTGTGCATCGCTATTGGTGCACCATAAGCCTAAGGCCTAGCCTCAATTGCGGCGCGAAAGCCACATCACATTTCCAGAATGCAAGCAGTAGTGAGACTAACATTAGGGATGAAAGCTCCTTTGTTTCAATACATAAGGCGGAAGGACATCTGCACCTCCGAACTTGGTCTTGCATGCAGCAGGTACCCCCAGAGGGAGATACCATAGCAGATGCTAATGACTCCCACACTACGCACAGCACAAATGAAAGACCAACGTATCCACACCCCACACACAGAAGTCCTTGCTCGAGGTATTCTTGCATGGAATGCCCTTGACACTTACTTACACAACAACCCATACGTCCAAACGTTGCACACACATACGACTCATTGCTCTGAGCTGTGGCATATTCTCCACATAACTGCCGAAGGTCAGAAGAGTGCCGGTTCTACGAGAGCCACCAACACAATGCAGAACTTCCCGGGCACATGAACAACCCCTGTCACGTGGAACTGTACCGTGCACGTATGCTGCATGTGTTGGGGGTACTGCCACTGACAATGTTGCGCATCAGTTACCGTCTGAGCTTCCGTCTTGCATACGTCACCTGCGTCCAGCCCTGATTCCACTGTCGATCATGCATATTCGAGTGGCCCATGGATGTCTGCCTATCCTACACAGCGGTAGCTGAACTGGATTATGACTTGTGTGTGCGCCCCCTTTTGGTCCACAACCAGGAGTGTAACCGTGATACCCGTTCATGGGATGCCTTGATATTTGGCAAATGTGCTGGCAGTTGGGCATGGGAGATTGCACAAGTCCTCGTGTGCAGTGACCACATCGAAGCGCTCACCTATTGGGCTATGTTGTGGATTGGTGAAATGGTGTGGACGGAGCACATCTGTCTGGACCAGTTAATGGATTGGCTCGCCCTCGTGTTCGTTGAAGTCGACAATGACGTACTCTTGGAACTGATTGCCCAGGAAGCTGCGCTCGCATTCATGGACAAGTAACTACGTTCCTGCAGCCACAACTGATCGTAACCCAGAGCACAGGTCCCAACACCTTGCTGCATCTTGGAGAGATGGTCACATATCCCACCACAACAGTGGACATGGCTGCATTCGCCTGGACTCAGAATGCATGTGCGTGCACCTACGCGTGTTGACACACACCTGTGCAAGGTGAGGCAGTCCCATGGGTGGAGCTGCACTGCGTCGCTTGGCAATGTTTCTAAATCTGACATACTGCTGGAGTCCACACATGGCAATGTAGTACTACATGTGACCTTGTTGGACCCTTTCCCCTGCCCACTGTCAACAGAGCAGACAGTCAGTGCAGTCTGGTGGTACAGCACTATGCAGATCCCATGGGCTGTGAGTCGTGTCCCCTGACATGGGGCAATGAGCATACGCCAAACATCACATGACTCGTCCAGCAGGGCAAGGTGGGATGAGACCGTTGCCATCCGTAATGATTGGTGTTCATTTTTGCCTCCCCATTTCTTGCACCTCTACATATTCCTGTGCTGCCTGTTAGTGTCTGAAGCATTGGTCTGCATGTTGTGGCCCTTGTCTTGCCCGTACTGACACGCACATGCTAATAAAGTCTACGGAACTTCACTAGTGTTCAACTGTGATGAGTGATGATTAGAATGACAAATTGTGTGCCTCAATGAGCATTGTCCGTACACAGGGAGGGACTGACTGACACATTTCACTTAGGGGTGAGTCCCTATTGCCAGCTCCACCTCTGTGAGTCAGACATTCTGGTTGGTATAGTTGATGGTAGACCTTACATCTCTTCAGCAATGTGAGTATGGTGTCAACTTCTTGCCATGTGGATCAATGTGATCCATCAAAACAGGCTGTGTCCACACAGTTGAGTGTGAGTAGGTATGCAAAGAGATGTTCTGTTGTCACATGTGATGGGGGGCACTACTTTAGGCCTGCTACCGAATTAGACAATTTTACACACAGCCCTATTTAATACATCGACGTGGGACTACGTTGTGGGGTTGCGAAATTGTTGTTCATGAGCAATGAGGCCACAGCTAGTTCACACCTTCACAGTCATCTAATTAGCCATGTGGGTCAGGGTCAAACATGCGCATTGATGTCATTTCCCAGGGTGTACCCTTTTGTGCAATCAATGTCCCTACATTCATCCATACTTTTATACTTGATTGAACATAGACATGACATATCTGAGTGATTTGGAATGTTTTATTCACATTCTATGGAGTGTCGAAGCTGGAGCAGTACATGGCCATGCCAAACCCACATTACATGGTTGCCAAGTGGCAGGCCAACCAGAGTTCTTTGAGGAATGACAATTTAATCGGAAGAGGAAGAGTTCAGTCTGCAGCATGATTGCTGTGTCATTGGTAACCAGAGCAGATATGGCAGTCCATGTTGGGGTCCAGGTGAATTTCGCAGAGTGTTTCGGGGGACAGTGGAAGGTGTTGTTCAAGGGCATGATTCAGAGGGCTGAATGAAGCAGGAACAGGCCATATGGCGGGGATGAATGCTACAACCTCCTTTCTCACACAGTCATTACCATCCACATCTTAGTCCTCTTCTATGTCTGCTGTGTCATGTGTTTACATACTGTAAAGTGCAACTTCAATACATGTTTAAAAATACATCATGATATTCTAATCGAGGGAAGAGACCATCACTCAATGTTAGAAAAATACAAAATTGTATTTCACATTCATCCATTTATCCATACATACAAATCACATACATGTTAAGCTTATTTTTTCATGTTCTGTACATCTAATATGCAATGATTGTAAACAGGCAATAATGCAATATCAATATGATAATATGATTGCACTGATTTAGAAATCCAAACAAAGTTTGCACCAATAAAGGGTGTGGCAATATTCATCTATGTGTGTTTCTGCAGAGAAATGCCTTCTTCAGGAAAGCCACTTCCTAAATTGTTTCTCTGTAAATTTAAATGACAAGAGTGAGTGTCTCTTCTGCAAAATGGGCAAATAACCTTAACCAATATGTACATATGTTATAACGACTCCCCACATTAAAAAACCTGGATCCAATCCAAGGTTAAAAGGATGTAGATGTGAAAAACAAGACTATAGAACAAGAAGAAGAGCAAGGTCCAAACTTTCCCCATGCAAAAATAGTGAAGAGCTAGTGATGAGGTGATACTTTATAAAAGTGCACCCAATATTTTAAAAAGGTGGCTAGTGATCTCTTAATAATATCCTGAGTAACGTGTGTAGGTCATAGCACTGACCATGACTGTACTAACTCTTAATGAATACAGCTGGTCACACAAAATACAATGGAATATTCTCCAAGTAAAGCAATCGCTAGATAACAAAAGTTCCTAGGTATGGTATGAATGGAGGTCCTGCATTGATAAATGGAAATGGTTTATTAGTAATATAACAATGAGATTCAAACAATCGGGATCCTACCTAACTTAGCCGAAAAGGTATGAGTTACGCTGTCTATCCATTACTTCTAAGTATACTGATCCATGTACTGATGTGACTACAGATGAAGCCAAAATATGTAGTAGTTTTAACTAAAGTAATCAATCAACATTTACTGGTGCAAAAGATTGCGTGCAATCCAGATAAATATTGTCAATCCCAAATGTTTTTTTGATACTTGATACTTTTTGGTCTGTTTGATAAATGTGTTGAAATGTTAATACTGATTACAGTGCTGTGCATCCAGTATACTGGCGACAGTTCATACAGATGAAGCCAACCACAAGCTAGAGCGACGTGTGTTCCAAAGTAGTTATATGGAACTCTGGGATATTAATGAGGCTCTTGGCTTTCAAGATAAAGTTTTAGTGCCAACTGCAGAGTTGTGATGATTGTATGACGCCTTACCCAAATATAGGTGTCCTAGGAGCAGAAGCATGGATTTGCTTGTAACACTCTTTGTGTGGGCAGATCCTCTGGCAACTGGTGGAACAGAAGTCGAACTATTACTTGAATTGTGATATGGATGCAGACTCTAAAAAGTACGGATAAAATATACAAAGTCTTGCATACCTGAAAGGTATATGTTTTACCATGGAGCATCAAGCTGGGTATCCATTTTCGAAATATGACGCTCTACTCAAAACAGGATGATGAACCTGCAGAAAGGGGGTTCATATTGATCAATCTAGAATGCGGCAATGAAGATTTAACCAAAATTAGGTTTGCTTAGGGAAGGAATATAAGTATACATATAATGTACAGGCATGCTGAGTGCAAACCTACAGAGATGGGGTTTATATTACTGAAACTGGGAAGCGGCAGATGGTATAAACCGAGGTAGGGTTGTTTAATAAAGAATCTTTATGCAGCAGCATGTAATATATGGCCAGCGAGTTGGCGTCTAGGTGCGGCTGGGGATAATTCATCCATAATGAGCAAGGGGTGTTGGCAAAAGTGAATAATAATGTGCAGAGCGGCAGTGTGGTAAAAACAGCCCGCACCGATGGATGGCTGGCTAGGGAAAACTAAGCGCGAGTTGCCGCCTGTATGCAGATAGGGATAATGCATCCATAGTGAGCAGATTTGGATAAAGATGCTGACAGGAGTGAATAATAATGTGCCAAACGGCACTTAGGTAAAAACGCCAGCACCAATGGATGGCTGGCTAGGGTAAACTAAAAAACGGATGAGGGCGCTTACCGCTGAGAAAAGATCGCTGCAGCCTCAGCTTATGCTGCTGCGTGGTCCGCGGGAATTCAAAGGTATGGAAAGATGCCGACAGCCAGGGACACCGATGATGCCAGATTTAAGAAGGAAAAACCGGAAATGATGTGGAAATCATGTGATCACTGTGTAGAGAGCTACCCGGGCTCTCTTATACAATGTTGCGCTAAAACACGCATCCACACACCCCTCGGGGCGGGCTCGTCCCGAGGGGATAACTAAACGTGGGCAAGACCGCACGTGGTCTTTTGAGCGGCCCAGTAACGCATACCTGTTTCACGTGTCCTTTATTTAGCGTTCCCTAGTTAACTGGGACCGAGGCCTGCCGCGCTACACTGGCGACGAGGCCGGTCGTGCCTTGCGTGCTGTTTCAGTCAGCCTGCGTGGGGAGCGTGCGGAGCCCACCCGCATTGCTGACGCCCCCGCTGCTCACCTGCTTTATCCCAGCGGCTGCGGAGCCCACCCGCGTGGTGTTGGAGGCGGACCGCCTCCCGACGAGACCTGCTGTTCGCGGAGCCCACCCGCATGCTGCTCCGTGCACCGGAAGCTCCCAGCGCTGTGCGCGCTCTTCAGGGGTGAGTGGCTGCCCCGGCGCCTTATCGGTTCTCTGCTCCGGCCCCACCTCGAGACTCTCTGGGGAATCCCTCATGCTGGCCCTGAGTGTATTCGGCCGATCGTGTGAGGGGGCCTCGACAGGGCTGCCCTTTCTCCTGCCTGCCTGGATTGTGCACGCTGCTGCATGGTGCAGCTACTGAGGCCCAGAGCAGGGGAAGGAGGCCAGGACCACCAAGCATTGGCAAACCCAATGCTCACAGCAGTTTACTAAATAAGCCTTGGCAGAGCCTCAGCAATAAGTGAGGGTGACCGCACTGGGCCAACAAGCACTGGCAAAACCCACAGGTCCCACCAGTTAAATCGCAAGATGTCTTCTGGGCCGGCGGCAGGCGCTGGTGCACCTCAAGCTGGCGGCTCCAACGCAGGGGCCGGCAACAACCCACCACCGCCACCGGTGGTTACACACAACGCAGTGGCGCCCCTACCACCGTTTAGCGAAACTGCTGGCCCAGCTACCGCCGCCCCGAGATGGAAGGCATGGGTAGGGCGATTAAACCACTACTTCAGAGAGACCCGAGAAACCGATGGGACAGTGAAGCGGTTACTACTTATATATTATGGAGGGGCTGAAATCTATGACTTGTTCGACACGCTTCCCAACACTGGGAACGATGATGATTATGACGCGGCGGTGGCTGCGCTGAATAGACATTTTGATCCTCAACTGAACCCGGATTTCGAAAAGTTTAAGTTCCGGAGGGCGTGGCAGACCGACGCCAAATCTGTCGACATGTTTTACGAACGGCTGCGCCGGCTGGCCAGCACATGCCCCTTCACAGACCAGAGAGTGGAGATAAGGGATCAGATCATATTGGGCTGTCGCTCCAAACTTTTACGAAAGCTGATTCTCCAGCAGCCAGGGATCTCGCTGGATGAAATCCTAGTACTAGCACGGTCCCACGAGCTATCCGATGCCCGGGCGGAGGAAATGGAAGCGGCCCTCCACGCGCCCATGGCTGCAGGGCCGGAGTTCAAGAGCGCCCCCATCAAAGAAGAAAAGGTGGAGGCGATACAACGGCGGCCGGTCGCACCTCACCCAGCGCCCAAACCTGCAACTGGGGTTCGTGTGGATAATGCGGGGACGACCACCCGGCAACGGCAGTCTGCGGGGCAAAAGGCAAGGCATGCTCCCGTTGTGGAAGAATGAATCACTACGCCAGACTATGCCGGGGTGGGCGGTTCAGACAACCGTCATCGAGACCCAGGTTCGGGCCACAGCAAGTGCGCCAGTTCTCGCAGGAAGACCCGCTGCCAAGCGGGGATCGTCAGCCACAGTCACGAGCCCCGATGTACGAGGACGAGGATGACAAGGTATTCGTAGTCTCATATGTCAGCAGGACAGGCTCCCAGCTCAGTCTCAGTAGGAGACACCGAAGTCCAAGCACTCATCGACACAGGGGCGTCGGTCAATGTGATGGACCAATACGACCGTCTGTCGCCGAGACCCCCCTTGACGCCGTCCAAGGTGCGGATTTATACATACGGAGGGACGGACCCTCTTCCCCTCCGTGGCGTCATCAATGCCACCATCGCCAGCGGGGCATACTCGACCCAGACACAGTTTCATGTCACGGAAGGCAAGAAAGGTACACTGCTCAGCTGTCATACTGCGGAGGACCTTGGGCTAGTGTTCTTTGCAAACCAGGTTCATGACTCCCATGTCGAGGACATACTCAAGGAGTTCCCAACGCTCTTCACTAGCCTGGGAAAACTGAAGGGCAAGAAGTTCAAGCTGCACATAGACACATCTGTACGGCCGGTAGCCCTAAGACATCGGAGGGTGCCGTTCAACCTGCGCCCGCAAGTGGAAGAGGAGTTGCGGAAGCTCGAAGAGCTGGATGTCATTGAGAAAGTCTCCAGCCCCACTCCCTGGGTGTCCCCGCTGGTCGTGGCGCCCATGCCCAAGCAACCATGGGACATCAAACTCTGTGTGGACATGCGGCTGCCCAACACGGCAGTGAAGAGGGAGCGGCACATCACCCCCACGATGTTCGACATCGTGGCGGACCTCAACGGGGCCAAATGGTTTTCGAAGCTGGACCTAAACGCTGGCTATCACCAGCTAGAACTAGACCCCAGCAGTCAGTACATCACCACGTTCTCGACCCATGTCGGCCTCCGGAGGTACAAGCGGCTGAGTTTTGGTGTCTCCTCCGCGGCAGAGGTGTTCCAGAACGCCATCCAAGAGACCCTGTCCGGTCTGCAGGGTGTAATCAACCTCAGCGACGACATTTTAGTCTATTCCAACACTCTGGAGGAGCATCACGCACACCTGCGGGCCACACTCTGGAGACTGACAGAGTGCGGGCTGACGCTACACAAAGCGAAGTGCTCGTTCTACCAGGACAGTGTGGACTTCTTTGGATACACGTTCACTCGAGAGGGGTTGCTGGTAGATCCGAGAAAGGCGGAAGCCATCCGAACGGCACCCACCCCGTGCAGTCCCACGGAGGTAAGAAGCTTTCTCGGGATGGCTACATATTGTGGGCGGTTCATCCCCAGGCTAGCTGCGATGTCTGAACCACTACGCGCCCTCACGCGCCACGATCACCCATGGGAGTGGACCCCGGCGGCCAACAAGGCGTTCCAAGAGATCAAGGAGGGGCTCCTCGGCAAGACAATCATGGCCTACTTCCACCCCCGGAGGAAAACAGAGTTGGTGGTGGATGCCAGCCCGGTGGGCCTCGGTGCTGTTCTCCTGCAGGAACATGGGCACGAAGTATGGAAGCCGGTTGCGTACGCCAGTAAGGTGCTTACCGACACTGAGACGAGGTACGCCCAGATAGAGAGAGAAGCGCTGGCCATCAAATGGGCCTGCCAGCACTTCCACTTGTACCTGTGCGGACAGGACATCACCGTCGTGACGGATCACAAGCCGTTACTTCCCCTGTTCACGGGATTGTCGAGGCTGGCACCGCCGCGGATCGAACGCTGGGCCATGCAGCTCCAGGCGTACCAGTTCAAGGTGATCTATCGGCCGGGGGCTCACAATCCTGCGGACTACTTGTCCCGGCATCCGCGATCAAACCTCTCAGCTGCCACACCGGACGACACGTGTAACACAGAGGCCTTCGTCAGCATGGTATCGCAAGGATCCTGCCCGAAAGCTATGACCCTGGAGGAGATCGGTCAAGCCACTCGTGAAGACCCTACCCTCACCCGCGTCCGCCAGGCGCTAGACAGCAACGGATGGGCCCGTTTCCTAGACGGGGTTCGAGCCCTGCGACCAGAGGTCAGTCACACTTGACAGCAACTGTGGCAGGTCAGGAGTGAACTCAGCGTAGGAGGAGAAGGAGTCATTCTGAGGGGACGGCTCATTGTAGTCCCAGAAAGCCTCCAGCAGAAAATCCTGGCACTTGCGCATGTAGGCCACCAAGAAATGGCCAAGACTAAGGCCCGGTTTCGGGACAAGGTGTGGTTCCCGGGGATGGACGCCCAAGTGGATGAAATGGTCCGACAGTGCCACGCTTGCACGATCTCCGGAGGTGATCCGGCTCCAGCTCCAGTGATCACAGAAGAAGCGAGTCAGACGCCATGGACCCATCTCAGCATCGACTTCGGGAGCTTCCCGGACGGCAGGCACATGCTGGTCATGATCGATTCCTTCTCGAAGTTCCCGATAGTGGAGATGATACTGTCCACTGCATTCCCTCACGTCAAGAAGGCTCTGGACAGAACATTCGCAACGATGGGGTTGCCCAAAGAAGTCAAGTCGGACAACGGGCCCCGATTCCAGGGGCAGGAGTTCCAGGAGTACCTGACACGTTTGGCGATCCGACACCGGAAAATCACCCCCCTCTGGCCTCAAGCCAATGGGGAAGTGCAGCGGCTGATGAGGACGCTCAATCAAGCACTGCGGATCGCCGTGGATAACGAGGAAGATCTGGAAGCAGCTCTAGATCAATTCCTGGGAGTGTACCGCCAGACCCCCCACAGCACCACCAAGTGCGCTCCCACTCACATCCTGTTCAAGCGAGCCCCGCGAGACAGCATTCCGGCAGATCCAGGCTGGGCCCCGGTAGAAAGAGACGGGGTGGCCATTCAGGCGCGGAGGGAGGCCACGAATAGGAAGGCTAGCGAGGCCCGTAGAGCCCAGGACACCGTGGTCCGAATAGGAGACCATGTGGTCATCAAAGATCGGCACCCCGGATGGAAGTTCCGAACTCCCTACGAGCCTGAAGTGTGGACGGTGACCGAGGTGCGAGGGACCATGGTCACGGCACAGAGAGGACACCAGACCGTCACCAGAAATGTGTCAAGCTTCAAGGTGGTGCCAGAGACAGTCCCGTATAGCGAAGGGCTCGATTCACCAGGGATTGTGATGGAGAGTGGTGCCCCGGCGTCTCCCGGCGGAGGGGTGTCACCTCTGCCAGGCGGGCAGCCGGCGGCCCCCGGGTGGAGAAGACCATCAGAGACTAACCGATTGGGGTCCTGGTCGCGGGGCTTCTGGGGTTACCCCGCCGGACAGGTCTCCTGACCCCTCCACCAGAAGTCCACGATATGGACTACGCCCCAATCCTGCACCCAGTCAGAGACTAAAAGACTGCGGGCCCGATTCACAGAATTAACTTGAGACAAAATCCTAAACTTACTACTTTTGGTATTCACAGAATGCACTTACTACTTTTGGTATTCACAGAATGCACTTACTACTTTTGGTATTCACAGAATGGATTTATGACTACTAACTTTACGTCTGCACTCGGGCCGGAAATTCTGGCCCGGAGGCGGAGCTTCCGGGCCGGAGGCGGAGTTTGCGGCCTGGGGATGGGGCTTCCAGGCCGGAGGCGGAGCTTCCAGCCCGGAGGTGGGGATTCCGGCCAGTGGCAGAGATTTAGCCATGGCCAAAGTCTCCACCTCCGGCCCGGAAGCCCCGCCTCCGGGCCGGAAGCTCCACCTCCGGACCAGAAGCTCCGCCTCTGGGCCGGAAGCTCCGCCTCCAGGCCGGAATTTCCGGCCCGAGTGCGAACGTAAAGTTAGTAGTCGTAAATCCATTCTGTGAATACCAAAAGTAGTAAGTGCATTCTGTGAATACCAAAAGTAGTAAGTGCATTCTGTGAATACCAAAAGTAGTAAGTTTAGGATTTTGTCTTAAGTTAATTCTGTGAATCGGGCCCTATGTATATACTTCCCCATGACGGGGTGCGTTAGGGGACAGTGAACTAAAAGAAGAAAGGGATATAGAGAGCCACCCGGGCTCTCTTATACAATGTTGCGCTAAAACACGCATCCACACACCCCTCGGGGCGGGCTCGTCCCGAGGGGATAAATAAACGTGGGCAAGACCGCACGTGGTCTTTTGAGTGGCCCAGTAACGCATACCTGTTTCACGTGTCCTATAATTAGCGTTCCCTAGTTAACTGCGACCGAGGCCTGCCGCGCTACACACTGGTGGGCTCAAATTGGTGAGCAGACCTGTGGCGCTGTACCGGCCATCTTATAGTGTATGCTGTGAGCCTACTAATTGGAAACTAAATAACGGTTTATGTTAGTAAATGAATACAGAGGCTAAGTGTGAAAAGTTATGCAAAGCTAAATGATACGGAACTACAGAACAGGTACGAATGTATGAATCTAATGCTAGCAAAGTCCGAAGGCCGTACTGCTCGACAATGCACCGGCCGAAAAATCAATGACATCTAAGGGCCCGTATATGATTTTAGGTTCATAAAGTATATACATTAATATGTGTGTATTGTATACCGAGAATAATCACAGGACAGGTGTCATGTGAATCTAGATCCAGGCGTGGGTGCTGGTAATGGCATGCCAAAGTGGCAGCCTTCTGTGGATCTCCACAGAGAAACATACAAATACAGCCATAATTAAGTTGGTGCACGTAGCAGATGGACCTGGTGTGAGACAAAGACTGCTAGGATGGCAGGGATACCAAACGTACAGATAAGCTATACTTCTAAAGGGGTTATGATGATGATGTATAAAATATGAGGGTTGGTTAATGCAAGTTAGCTACTGTTATAGTGTATTGCTTGATACCATGGACTTTCCAAATTCAACCCATTGGTATGTGTGTCCAAGGTAAAAATCCAAAATACCTCCCTGCGTTTGCAGACTTCCTCGGAGTCTATGTCGGGTTTGTTCTCTATCTTTTCTAGAATGAGCCATCTGATTGTATCAGGTGTATGGTTGTTCTCCTTATAGTGTTTGACTATTGGGGCCATGATTTTGTTAGTTCTAGTGGCCGAGCGGTGTTCCGTTAAACGTATGAAGAATTGGCGCAAAGTTTCACCCACATATCCTTTCTCACATGGACAGAGCAGCAGATACACCACATTGTTGGTTTTGCAGTTGGTAAAGGTGTGGAGTTTTATTTCCTTCCTCTGGTAGGTGTATTTATTGGTAATTACAGCTCCATCGCAAGCATTGCATTGGGAGCATTTGTGGCTCCCTGAGATGGCATGGTGCCCACCAATGTTTTTTTGTATAAAGGTTGGTTCAGGCTTTATTCTTGAGTGAACAACTATATCTCTGAGATTTTTGTTATGTCTATGTGCGTACATAGGCTGTGACATGTCTTTGTTAGGCTCTGCATTGACATTAAGTATATGCCATTGATAATCTGACGTATTTTTGTCATTGAAAGCTGAGTGTCTGGTCACACAGACTAGCTTGGGCTCCTCATTCTTGTAATTGGGTAGTAATAAATGATCACAATCGTAAAACCGAGCTCTTTTATATGCCTCTCTGACTAGTCTTCTGGGGTAACCTCGATTGATAAATTTCATTTTCATGGTTGCAGCTCTAAGATTGTAATCCTGTAAATTCGTGCAATTACGCCTAAGGTGTAGAAATTGTCCCATCGGTATACTCTCTTTTTGATTCTTGGGTGATGACTGGAAAAGTACAATAATGTATTCCTTGCCGTGGGCTTGGTATACAAGTCCACTTCCAGTTTAGAGTCAGCCTCTTTGATTTCTATGTCTAGGAATTCAATACTCTGTGCCCCAATGTTGGCAGTGAACCGTAAATTGGTGTCACATAGATTTATCCATTCTAGGGACTCCAAAAGGGTTACCTTGTCATCACACCAGATGAAAAAAATATCATCAATATATCGCGATCAGTGTTTGATTGACTTTGTTGTATATGAAGCAATGTTCAAAGTGTGCCATGTAGATGTTAGCTACGGTAGGGGCACACGATGCCCCCATACTGACCCCTTTGAGCTGTTTAAACATATCCCCATTGAATTCAAAGGTGTTCTCCTCAAGGACAATCTGGGGAATGTCAATTATGAATGGTATATCACAATCTATGTGATAAGTGTGAATGAACCATTCAACGGCTGTAAGGGCTTCTTGTTGAGGAATGTTACTGTATAGAGCCTCTATATTTAGAGACACCATAGTGTATCTATTGATGTTAAAGTCTAGTCCCTCTTCCTTACTAATCATCTCCTTGGTATCTTTGATGTGCGACTGTGTTTTAGTTATATGGGGGCGCAGAATACTGTCAATGTACTTAGAGATGTGTTCTGTCACCAACCCTATTGTGGTGACAATGGGTCTGTATGAGGGGTTTTTACTGTCTTTATGTATTTTTGGGACCCCTTAGACACTGGCCATACGAGGCTTAGATACATTCAGATAATCAAGCTCTTAATGGCATATAATGCCTTTTTCAGCTGCTTGGTGGTCAAAATTTTGTATTTTGCGTTGAACTCTAGTGGTTGGATCTAGGTTCACCTTCCGTTAATGGGCGGGATTATTCAATAAGTCATGCATGTTGTTACTGTACATGTCTGTTTCTATTACTACGATCCCACCTCCTTTGTCACAGTTTTTTACTGTATTGTTCTTAGTAACCTTCATTGCCTTCAAGGCCTCAAGTTCTTCTTTTTGTAAATTAGTGGTAGGTCTGATGTTATACTTGGTGGCTTCTTCAAACTTAGCTATAACTATGGTCTCAAATATGCTAACCTCAGGTCCTACCTGTTCTAAGGAGGGTGTAAAGGTAGATGCAAACACAAGGAGATGATGGACGGAGCGCTGAAACTTTTCAGACACTCACCCCCAGTCACAGATCTGGGTTGAATCCATTATCGTTCTTTAGCTCACTTCGCCACCCCAGTTCAGACACCGCTATATGCAAATCAGTCTTGACCCTTTGCCTCATGGGAACAGTCCAGCCCGAACTGCCAAGCCATGCCTTCCCTGGACTGGAAAAAAGCATCCTGGGACCGGTTTCGGGCTACCAGCTACAATGATGGATTCAAGCCAGATCTGTGACTGGAGGTGAGTATCTGAAAAGTTTCAGTGCTGTGTCCATCATCTCCTTGTGTTTGCTGTGTTCGCCCTAAGTTGGCAGGGTATGCCCAGGCGTAGGTCCCTTGCTCACTTTGCACTGGATTCATGCTAGCCTGTCTGATGAGGGCTGATAGCTCGAAACCAGGCCCAGATGTGTGCTGCTCTGTCCACAATGAAGTCGAAAGCGAGTAAGCTCACCCCAAATCCCATGTAATGCCAATTCTTAGCTCTTATTATTCTTTAATACACAGAAAGTCGGTTTAAAAAGTTAAGCCCCTGCTCTCCTCTGGTCAACTGGAAGTCCATTGATAGTATGTGATGTGATAGGTCCCCTACCAGTGCACTGTAAATCTTTTTTGTTATTCAAATATGTTGCAATCTGTAAAATGGTGGAACAAAATGTAATTATGTTTTGGTGGTTTTCAAATGCGTTTGAAACAAGTCTGTTGTAAGCAACATCCATCCTTTGTTGATAGCCGAACATTCATAGTATAGTTCTAAGAATTCTATTTCCCATTAGCTACAAACGATACCTGAGACCCAATGAACCACATCCATTGGCTAACTTTGCACTTTCAATTTCCACTCATTTTCTAATGATACTTATTAATATTTGATAATGCCTGATCCCTTAATTCTATATTAATCATGTTGATGTCATTTTAATAATGAAATATTAATCTTTCCAACTCAATTGGAGGCAGCTGTGTATGTGTCAGAAACCAAACAGTCTGTAATTACTCAATTGTATGTCTAGATTCAGACCTATGCCTGCATGCAGGCAGAGACATGCGAAGGCAAAGAGACACTGCATGTTGGCTTCAGCTTTTGCAGGCTGTATGGCATCTAATAGAATGACGACTGCTGATGTCATTATTTTTCAGGCTCTGGACATGGTGAGAGTTCTATCGCATGTACACAGAAAAGAAAATACTTTCATTTTTTACACACCTGCTCATTCTGTTATGTATGTATATATGTATATGGCATATCTATAGAGCACACCTAGCCAAAAGGCAGTAAAGCGCTATTCTCTTGCCAATCCTTTCAAATGATTTACATTAACCTGTATATTAACTTAACTCCCTACACAGGTTTCTATGAGCTTTTGATAGAGGTTCCCTTTCTGCAACGTGGAGAATTTATAATCTCTGTTCATGCTCTTTCTTCCTGAACAAATTTGCATGCATAAACTTGATTTGCTCCTGTGTCATACCTTACTACATTTGTTCAACAGTCTGAGTTCTAAATGAAAGGTTCCAATGCTGTTAAATCATAAAGTCACACTGCCATGCCGCAAATTCTTTGTTTAATCTGAAAGTATATTGATTCAATCACAGAAGCATTATTCATTATTAAATGTTTGTAAACAAGATTTTCCTATCTTGTAGCACGCATAATTTTTACATCATAAGTAGATCTCTGACTTGCATATTAAGTGCCAAACAGGACCCACCATGGAGTGAAGGGAACCTCCATATGTGCGTGGGACATTAGGGTGGCCCTGGAGGATGTGTTGTCATCAGCCGCGGCCCTTGCAGGTAAGAGCGGTGGGGCCGGGTGGGGGGATTATGACAGATGACGGCGAGGGAAAAATATTTATTTAATTTTCCCTCGTGGTCGTCTGTCGAATCCCCCTCCCAACCCAGCCCCACCGCCTTACTGCTCTTACCTGCACTGGCCGCTCCTGGCTGTCATATGACATCAGTGGCCGTTTGGCCACCACACCATCACTATAATGCAAATGCACTTGAGGCATGTCTCAAGGGGTTGAGAGGTGGATCCCCAGCGATGCTCCCATGAAGGGAGCAATGGGGTCCTCTGGCGTTTGGCAGCTGAGGCTGCAATGGGAGTCAGGTTTCCCCATGGCACAAAGACATACAGGTAATCCAATAGGATCACTGCTGTGGTGGTACCCGAGTTGAGGGTCATGCAGTGTCTCGTAGTGGGGAGATCGATATGGGGAGGTAGTGTCCCTCTGTATGAATGTCTCCCCATCCAAGCACTTAAGATGAGGCACAGCCCTGACTAGTGCTTTGAAGGCATGGTCTGTGTTGTTATACCCATGCCAAGCTAAGGATTTCAAAGTGCAATGAAACACAGTGTTTTTTCCTATTTTGAGATATGGGCCTAGACCAACGTTCATATGGGCAAATCGATTGTACGGTGTTTGAGAGCTGTTTGAATTATTCCTGGGGCACCGTGGAAGTGGACAGTAGGATATCTGCCATTTTACAGGAGAAAACTGAGAATACTGCAGACATTCATTTTTACCTGACTGCTGTTGCTCCTTCCAGAATAGCACACAGATGGCTGGTATTTTTGTGGAAAGGTGGCAACCCTAGGGACAATAAGTTTATGAGAAGTGGAGTAAGTGATTGTTCCCTAATGGCTAAGGTGTAAGACTTGCTGTCTGTTTGTTAAGGGTTGGACTGCTCAAAAGAAAAAGCCTGACTCCTGGTCTACGGATTAAGGAGACTAACTTCCATCTTAAATGGTGAGAGTTCACTTGCCGTGGTCGACATACTCATTTATATAATGGAAATGTTTTTTTGGCTCGTGTAAGGTTGCCAGTGGTTAAGTAGGCATACCAATCAACCTCTGGAACAGTGATACTAAGGCTTGAGAGCCGCTTGTGGCCAGCCTAAACTTTACATGTGGCACCCTTGTGAACAGGAGCACTGGCTGATCTTTATTTGACTGATAAATAATATTCAGAAAGGTGCTACACAAACAGGCAAGCATTTACTTTCTCCCTAATTGAAGTAAAGGAAAACAAACACAGAAGGTGTCATACACCACTCATCTTTTACTTAGGAACTACTCTAAGCAAAGAAATGCCACTCTTCTGTAGAACCTACCAATAATTTAAATACAGAGTTCACAACCATCATATTATGACAAAGTGGAAAAGACAGGATTAAATATCAAGTGCCTTACTACCATGGCTCAAAAATTCCCACTGTACTTCTTCTTCTAGTGGGAGAGCTCAAGTGCTAGTGTCTAAAAGCCTCAGTGAATTGCACACCTTGCTGGGGCTTCTTTGTTAGGCATTTTTTATAGCACTCGCTATCATAACTGAGGCTGTTTCTAAGCACTCCACATGTTTACAGAAAAGAGACTAAAGTATCAGGAGATTGTGAGGTGTAACATTATATTTCTTTCCAATTCAATAATCACGTTGCTTAATATATTCACCTGACTCACCAAAGGTAATAAAAGCAAGCAGAATAGGGTTACTCCAGGGTGCAGGAGAGGGAAAGTGTTGAAAATGAAATTAATATTTGGAGTTGGTGACTATCCACTTCGAGGAATAATCACAACGCTTGTCAGGTTGAACTGTTAAAGTCACTAAATGAACATAAGTTCGATCCCCTGGTAGCTATGACACATAGCAGACAGGCTTAACTTAGGGCCATGTGAAAAGGATTTATGCAGTACCAAGAAAGAGTACTACAGTTTCAATGCAAAACAATAAAAATCCCAAAGTGAATAAAAAAAATAGCGTAATATTTAATAAATAAAAATGGAACCAAAATGACAAAGATCCAGTTATGGAAACTAGAGAGATGGATATTTGAAGTTTTAAGTAGAAATAGCATCAAAAAGCACATAGTGCCGATAGTAGTCCCTGGTCCTGCTAGACCATGATGTAGGCGCAATTTAAGTCTGGCCCATGATGGAGAGCGGGTTTGATAAATGGATAAACTTACTAGATTCATCCTGGTCAAAGAGGTTATCTTCAACCATAGAGCCTAATTACGGGTTTGTTGGCCTTGGAGTGGGCCTTTCACGCCAGCACCCTGCACCAAGTCCGTCCAAATCCATAGTCAGTCCGCCTGCCAGATAACGAGTTGTAATCCTGGCGGGCTGTCCTGCAACAATGGTCCCAGGATAGTGCTTTTCTAAGGCTCTAAGGAGAGCCATGGAATGGCACCACCGCAGGAGCACCACAGCCCGCTCCTACACAGACCGAATGTTGTGCATTTCTGTCCATGCAGGAACAGGGGTGCAAAAAAACAGGGGAGCACAACATGTGCTGCCCTGCATGCACCCTCATGCACAAAGGCAACAGCGGCCCTGTAGGGCCCCTTTAGTTTCCTCACCGCCACCCTTTTCATGGCAGGGTCAGCACCATGAAAACACTTAATATGCTTACCGGTACTGCATGGGCCCCGCCAACATATTAAAGCCTTAGACTGGTGCGTCACCGCTGCCCAATAAGGGATCCCCAGCGGTTGCAACAGACCTGTGGCGGTCCCACTGCTGTATTTGTAATACCACGGATGGACCGCCAGTCTGGCAGTCCAGGGACCACCACCACCGGTTCGGCAGTCCCTTGTACCGCTGAACACAGAATTTGACCCATATTCCTTTAAGTGAAAATCGACCAAAAGAGTACACTTCTGAAGGCTTCCAGGACCTCAGAGAAGGCAATTAGAGGCTCAGACTCAGAGGTGTCTGGCTGAGGTACAGTCACATGCAGGTCCACTTGCCACCGGTCAGCTCGCCAGTTGCAGTAAGGGCCTATTGCAGCTTGTTTTTTTTTTTTTTGGTGCTCATTCGCCTTTAAGAAAAACAGAGATATCAGGCGTTGCTCTGGCCCCCCCTCTATGGGCACCTTCCAGAGATCTCTGTTTGAAAAACCAAGGTGGTGCACTTTACACAAAGCCTCTCCTTTCATGGTTTATTCTGACCCCCTAAAAGGGTTGTTCCAAGACCACTGGAACAGTGAAGTTATCACAGTGTAAAGGCATTATGATAGGACTATGTTCACATCAGATTCAAGCTAATTATCGCATGGTAACCAAAAATCTTTCTTCTTGTTTGGTGATGATCTATCCAACTTGATCGTGTATTTCACAGAACTAATCCAATCTATTGTAGTCGGAGGAAAAATTTGTATCCAATTTTTACAAATTTCCCTCCGGGCAAGTAGGGCAAGTAAAATTAAATAAAACATTAGTTTGTTTTTGTCAGCAGATAAAGATTCATACTGTGTCGGAACCGCATAGAAAACCGAGACTAGTTTTACTTGAAGTTCCATTCCAAGTATTATAGAAATACTATTACTCCCTGTTGCAGCTTGTTGTATCCATGTAGCTTAAATATGAGGTTAGCCTTATGACACCTGGAGTTCACTTCTTTGTCCTGGTTACAAGAAAGAACAGGACCCATTCCTCAGGGCTCCTCTCAGGTCACAGAAAGCAGGTCCAGTCCTCTTCTTGTCTTCCTCAGGTCCAGCAGTGTTGTGAAGTGGGAGACTGGACATGCGACGTTTATGCCTTGCACTAGCTAGTGGGTGGGAATTACTTCTGGGTACGCCCTAATCAATGGGGTAAAAGTTTGCGGGGCAAACCTTACTCACTCTGGGCATTCTCAAGTGCGCAAATGTGTTTGGCCACACTAAAATTGGGCTCTGAGGGCTGGGGGGGTATGTGTGGGGAAAGTGTATTTTGATCCTAGTGACCTCCTACATGTAACACCAAACTCCATTTTGAAGCAGGCACTGTAACCCCAAAAAACCCAGAGACAGAAATCTGGTAGGACAAAAGCAGGGAATTCCAGCAACCAGACAGAAGAAAGAATTGTTTTAAACCTGTTTCTTACCTTTCATGTGCTCCCGAGTGTTAGATGTAAAACCCAGAGACAGAAGTCTGCTAGTACAAAAGCAGAGTTTTCCAGCAATCAAATGTAAGATTTGAACACGTTATAACTAGAAATCTAACCTGAAATCTTTTGGCCCAGCAGAAGTGATCTACACAGAGTTTACGCTGCGACGAAGTACTGCCAATCGCCTCTAGTATATTCCAGAACAAGTGAGTTTTACACTCAATCCAAAATAGCACTGATGGAAAGGAGGAAGACAAGAGACTAGGGGGCATATTAACAAGCCAGGCGATACAATTATCGCCGCTTTAGCGGCAGAAAACTGCCGCTAAAACGGCGATAATGGGCTTGATAATTTGCTCTATGGAATTCCAATTGAAGCCCATGTTAGATGTCCTTCACATCTAACATGGGTTTCAATTGGAATTCCATAGAGCATATTATCAAGCCCATTATCGCCATTTTAGCGGCAGTTTTCTGCCGCTAAAGCGGCGATAACATTATCGCCTGGCTTGTTAATATGCCCCTAGGTGCGTTGCCTTAACAGGTGAAGGTGCAGAGTGTTTTTAAACAGTGGTTTGACCCCTTCCACAGTTGTTGACTTCGGTATTGCTCTCCTATCTCCAGCGGTAGCAAATATAACAGTTGGGTACTATTCCCTGGTAGTAATCGAATCTCTAACATAAATAGACAGCTATCACTGTTATCTCTTTTTAAACAATACCTTTGGATTTCTCTCAGTTCTTTCTACAATAAAATCCCTTAGAAATGCAATGCTTAACAAATCCAGGTCTAGTTTCAAAGTTACTGGTGTTGATCAATAATGTTCACAGTTTACCAGTCAATCTCAGTTTCAAGTGTGTAGAGTTTTTTGACAAGGCCTTTGCAATTATTTTTAGTTGTTGTCTCTTATGAAAAAACAATAAGTCTTTTCCAAATCATGATTCCTCAGGTTGTGCATATGTATGCTAATCATTAACCACCATGGTATTGGGCATAATGTCTCTAGTTAAGATGGTTATAAAATGTAATATAAACAGTACTCATCTACAGGAAGGTGGAACTGTAGAGTGGCTCAACCCAGGATCGGATGCCTCTCCGAATGCTGACCTACCCTGGATTAATAGGCAGGTATACGTTTTATCAGATCGCTGTCTGCCGGCTTCCTTCTTCAAGATGAATTAGTTGCCAATTAGGACAAGGCACACAAGACCTGGCTTTTATAGACATGACACAAAATGGGTCCTGAGATCATATTGTTCTTGCACAACTTCAAAAGGAGTTTTCCAAAAACTCAAACCAATACTTGTGGGTGAAATTAACCTTCTTGTGACATGCTTTAAAACACAGCACTCTCTCAAGTTTTGCATTTTTGCACAAAACCTTTATCACATGCTACCTAAGGTCCTCTCTCAATAGAACATAAATCAAAACACACAGAGGTTCTTCTTTCAATTGAACACAACACGTAGAGGCTTGAGATAGCATGAACATCTTCTCCATGCCCCCACTTTACTGGTCCAAATTAGGACAGTGTGATGTAGTTCTTTATTGCCTTTGTCTGCAGCATTCACTTTTACTGTGGCCATGACACCAGACCGTGGAGATATAAGAATGTTCTTGCCATCCTGTGTCCTCCTTTCAAGTACATCCCGTGTTACATGTAAACTCAGAAAACCTGTCAAGCAGAATTTGACACCCAAGCAGGATTTGACACTGTAGTATCAAAAAGGAAGCCCACACTCTTCACCTGAGCTCAAATGAGTTATCCTACCCAGTCAGGCCATCCTGTCAATCCCAGTCATCAATTTTGTAGCTCTTGGGAAGTCTTTCCCACCTATCCAAGTGCCCTACCCAGGCTTGGAGAAATTGGAGAGCAAATGCAAATTAGTCTCAGGAGCTTCAGGCAGAGAAAAGATAGCATTCTAAAAGTTATGTTTCCTTAATATTTATTAGAAGATCTGACTTCACTAATGAATTGGATTTTTAATAAGTATTAAAAATAGTTGTTCGGATTTTAACCTGAACTGTGGTTTTCTACAAAGGACAGCTAAGCCTGCCATATTTAAAAATTGCTTTTGGGTGCTAGTCACTGCAAAGACATGTTAACATTAAATTTCTACATGTGTTACTTTTAAATACCATGCCCCCTACCTTTTGGCACAGGGCCTAAATAAGGGTAACGTATTCATGTTCAAAAAGGAGGTTTTGACCTATCAAAAGGGTTTATTTTGACAAGTTGAAATGCAGATTTTATACTGCTACACAGGGTAAGCCTGGAGACGTGTTTACACTGCCATTGTAGCGGATGGCACAATTGGTGCTACAGTCCACTGGTGGAATTTCACTTCCAGGCCCTGAGACGACCTTTTACCGTAAACTAGGGATGCATATGCAAGTTAAATATGCCAAGTGTGAATATGCCAATTCAATCATGTTTAAAGGGTGAGCACAGGCACTTTACTATTGGTTAGCAGGGTTGAAGTACACAGAGGTCTAAGGTCAGCAAAAATATAGGATGCAGCAAAAGGTGAAAAATCCAGGGAGAGCACACAGAAAAGTTTCCTACAGATAGCAGCTCAGATACAGCATAACACAGTATTGTAAAATGTATGTCTCTTCTAGAGACCAAGTCATTTGTCTAGAAGGCAGTACAGAATGAATCCTTGAAACTCTCAGAATAACTTCATGACAGTCTACACCACATACATACTTCAATCATGCACCTTGCATTCAACCACAAACCCACCCTTCTGGCATCAACGCAACCCCTCAGTCATACCAGAGACAATACTTTTTTGGCCTATGGAAAAATGTTTGGAAGTACCCATGCTCAATAAAATATAAATAAATACAAAATAAATAAGATAATGAGGGAGGGATAGGCATTTAAGAGGGTGACAGGAGGTGTAGGACAGACCAGCAATGTAAAACCTTGACATACCTGATGTAAAGGAGGAATGTAGGGCGCTGTGCAAGAACTTAATGGATAGCAGAAATTGAAGAACACTGATGAAGGTTGGAGATAAAAAAGGAAATTTGGTTGCTGACCTACGGACTGCAATTGTCTGAGAAAGATGGCAGCACTGGCCCAAAAGAGAACAGATTATCGGACTCAGGGCTGTTGCCGGAACTTTGGTGTAAGGCGAGGCAAGGGCAGGCCAGACTTGCATTGCAAGGGTCCACATTCCTCCGGGCAAGATGGATTGATGGAGTAGCACATCTCCAGCAGGTATGGCAGACTGCAGGGGAAGACCTCTAGGAAAATGTAGAGATCTGGACTGTGTATCAAGTGGAGGTAATCTAGAGATGGTGTCCACAACAGGTGAAAGGGGGAGAGAGTACCCTTGCAGGGAGTGTACCCATTCTAGGCCTCAAACTGCTGGTGAAAGAGACTAGGATTCGCTTCCAGCTTGATGGCAACACAGGGGTGGTAAGCTGCCGCCAAGCTCAGTTTTGAGACAGAGTGCTACAGAAGGTGAGAAGGAAGTGGGCACACCTTGTACAGAGTGCACTCAGTCTAGGCCTGAAATTATGGAGATGAAGAGAACAGAGCATTAACTTAATGCTTGGTTGAAGCAGGGAGACAGTAAGGTGTGGGAGCAATGTTTAACATAAGGGTATGTAGCATGTTGAAGGGTAGTGGGCACCCTTTTTAGGGAGGACACTCAGTTTAGGCCCAAGAATGCGCTTGTGAAGGAGACAAGGGTACAAGAGTGTCTGCCCCCAGCTTGATGGCAGTTGTGGGGGCACGATGGAGCAGCACCAGTAGTTTTAGAGAAGGCAGAGAAGGATGGAGTGGAATGAACACCAAATCGTTCATGGATATGGGGTAATAGGGCAAAGGGCCTGATGGTTTCAGCAGTTCATGAGACAGTCAAGCAACTGCGTGGTAGAAGGGTATCAGGCTACATATGTGCTGCATGAGGGAAAATCTAAAGGAAGGAGTATGAAGTGTGTAGCTTGTGAGTTGTAGTGGAGAGGAGAATGGGTTGAAAAGATGGCAGTGTCTAAGGAGGTGCGCCTCAGAATGTTAGGAAAGGTACGCAAAGCAATAATGGATTGCATGTGATTGCCTCGATGCTGAATGGGATTATGGGGAGGAAGTGGTGCTTGCCTATGGCTTGGGTGGGGGTAGTATACTGGATATCACCTGTGTGGACAGAGGGAAATATTTGAGAATGCTCTGTTATGTTATGTTATTCAGATTTGTAGAGTGCACTCTAACACCCAGGAGGTTACCATGGCGCTGAGCAGGTCTGTGTCTAGGCTCACCTAGGGCTAAATGGGACTACTCGAAAATCCAGGTCTTCAGATTCTTGCGGAATTCAAGAAGGTGTGGTGTGATGTCAAGGCAGTGGGGTAGGTTGAGAGTGATTCTGGCTGCAGAGTTCTGAATAGTCTGTAGCCTCCTGAAGTTGGCCAGCAGGTAAATGTGGTGCCAGGATTGATAGTGAAGAAGAAATCGAGAGGGATCATAGAACAGGGGGGCGAACATGGGATAACATACATATAGTTAGCATGTGTTTCCCCTTGGAGGAAACTGTTGGGGTGAAGTAGAGGGACACAGGTTGTTACGCAGTGATTCGGGGGGGTTGGGTGGGTGAAGCCGAAGGGAGCCTTGAGGACCTATGTAGTGTTGGAGTGGAGTGCTGGGATTTAAGGAAGACAAGTTGGAGCTGTACTTTCAAGGCAGATTGAAGGAGGAGGCCAGGGGGCCTTTGGCTCTGTGCACCAGATACAAGTGGGTTAGCAAGTCGCCTTGAAAGTTGGGGTGCAGCTAGACTGGGAGCAAACTAATGGGATGGTACAAGCTATGGAATTACAGGTCTGGTAAATTAGGTGAGTAAGAGGACATAAGTTGTACAAACAGAGTTACTGGGAGTGTTGGAGGCATACTCCTGACAATGGTGGGCATGACTTGGGTGAGCTGGGCAGCTGATGGGGCAGTGTCCGCCAACCACAATGCAGTTTGCTGGGAGTGGGATGATATAATCTTGCCAAGGACAGGGTAATATTGGGGAGGTGACAGGATAAGCAGACATGGCATGCAATAGGGCAGCCGTGATGGTATGTTAGGGTTGTTATATGAAGGAGCATGGCATGCCAAAGGTGGGCCAGGTTGATAATGCACCAGTGTTGTGTAGATTGACATTTGGCTGGCAAGGAAGCAGGCAGGCTGTGAGAATAGCTGGATGCCTGGAACAATGTTTAAATATTTAGCAAACTTTGGTGGTTTGGCAATGTCTAAGGGTCATTTTATTAACTGACTTCAGTTTAGTATTGGGATGACTTAGAGAGCAGGAACCCATGGGTATGAGAGGGCCTGTGCTAAACAAAACCCAAGCTGGGGCAAGATGATGTATTATAGGAGGTTGAGGGGGGACAGATAAAAATTTGTGACAGTTCAAAAACCTGGCAAAAAATGGATATTGATAGAAGTGTGGCTGGACAGGCGAGCCCTGTGGGCCCACATTCTTGTTAGTGCCAAACCTTGGACTGTGGATGAGGGTTTGGCAGCAGTGGCTGAAAGGTGAGAGTAGTTTTAACAAGAAGAGAAGAGAGAGTCCTTCCTAACAGTAGGTATGTGGTTGGAATTAGGGAGGATAAGAAGGCCCATGATTCACCTAGGGGTGAATGTCCTTATACAGTGGTTGGGAGTCAGTGTAATAGTGACAGAGATTTGTGGTGAAGTGTGGGCAACACAAAGAACACTTTGAGGGAGGGGAGGAATTTTCTGGCGGTAAAAGGAGTTCAAGGAGGGAATAGGAGACAGCCTTATCCAAGTGTGAGTAGTTAGTTAAGTAAGTTAGTAGTAATATGAAAACAGTTTGAAAGTGTCGATTAAGGGGTGAGTTGTTGTTAGGGGTTGGAGCTGGGTTAGAATTTATTGTTAGAACAATGTTTAAGGGTATTTAGTGTATGCAGCTAAGCTAAGCTGAAGGATTGTCAGTAATTGCGAGCTCTGCTTACTTTTAATAAGCTGCCCTTTCTACAAAAGCATCAAAAGAGGTACTTTCCCAAAGTGAGCCCTTCACAAAGGGGAGGGAACCTCCCTCTCTGAGCAGAGACATTGGGGAAGGCATGGAGGATGCACTGTAACATAATGTTGTGGGGCGTTTGGCCTCCATGTCATTGCTATAATACACTTGTAATCTGTACCAGAGGGGAAAGTGGGATAGAGAAATCCCTATCCCACTGCTCCCTCTGGTACAGATAATGTGGTTTTGTTTAGGAGCAGGCATGGTAGGATAGGTTATATAATATGTTATATTGGTTGTTGCTGGAAATAAACAGAAGAGAGAGCAAAAGGGATATAGCAGCACTATTCAGAGAAAAGGTATTGGTAAGAGGTCTAGCTTTCATATGCTCACTGCATTCACACAATTGCACTGCACAGCCTGCACTCACACATTCACACTTCTCACCTTGCAGTCACATAGGCACACCCCTCATCCTGCACTCATGCTTGCACACTGCTCCCCTCACTCATGCGGCCACCCTTTTCAATACATCACTCACTCTGCAGTTGCATGAACACTCCTCTCACCATGCACCTTCACTAGCACTCCCATCAACCAGTACTCACCCAGGTAGACTGCTCACTGTACATCCACACAGGCTCGTTGTTTACCCTGCACTCAGATAGGCACACAGCTTATTTTGCATTCACACAGGAGCTCCACTCACAATGCACCCATAGACACTCCATTCACTTTGTATTCACACAAGCACTTCCTTCACCCTGTACTCACAAATGCAGACTGCTCACCCTGAACTCACATAGGCACACCACTCACTCTCATTCTACCCTCATTCAGGCAGGCCAATCACACTGCACTCACAGAAACACTGCTCTCACCTCACACCCACATAAGCTTATCCTACACTCACATGCACTCTGCTTAATGTGCATTCACACAAACATACCTCTCACCCAGTACTCATCGAGACAAGCACCTCACTCTGGACTCATAAATGCACAGGTCCTCCTGCATGCACAATACACACTGCTCACTCTGTATTCACAAATACCTTGTACTCACACATGCACACTGTTCGTCCTGCCTTCCTATATGCCCTCATCTTACCTGGCAGTCATACAGAGACCTCACCATGCATTTACACAGGCTCTCTGCTCAACCTGCAATCATGCAGGTATACAGATTCCCCTGCAATCACATAGTCAGACAGTCCCCTATGTTCACACAAGCAGTCTTGTCACTCTGCACTCCTCAAGCACTCCCTTCACCTCTCACCCGTCATCCAAACAGGAAGACAGCTAACCTTGCACTCACACAGGCACTACCCCACATTGTACTCACACAAACTGTGCACCCTGCACTCATACAGGCATACATCTCACTCTGCACTGAGATAAACACTCTTTATCCACACAAACACTCTCCACACCCTTCATACACACAAGTTGACAGCTCACCCTACACTCACACAGGTACTCCTTCATCCTGCATCCAAACAGGGAGACTGCTCACCTTGCATTACCATAGGCACATCACTTACCCAGATCCAACACTGGCACATCACTCACTCACCCATCATGCTAACAAAACCTCTACTTACCCCGTACTCTTCGCACCCTGCACTCACACAGGCAGAACATTCACCCAGCATGCACAAAGACAGACCACTGGCTCTGCACTCACACACTGCGACCACACAGACACTCATCCTATACTCACAAAGACACACCACAGAGCCTGCGCTCACACAGGCATGTCGCTCACCTTGCACTCACACAGGCAGACCACTCAACCTGCATGTATACACACACTCTCTTCACCCTGCAATCACACAGACATACAGCTCACTCTGTACTCACACAGGCACAGCGCTCACCATGCATTCAAGCAGGCTCATTGTTCTTCTCATATTCACACTCACAAAGATGCACTCCTGATCTAGCAGCCATATTGCATGCCACCCACCTTGTACTCATGCAGGAACAGCACCAAATATGAATTCATGAAGGCACAGCATCACCCTACACGTTTACAGCACACATCTTACCTCACAACCACAAAGACACTTCATTAACTCACACTGGTAGACTGCTCACCATACTCTGACACTGGCACAGTTCTCCCGTACCCTAATTCAGACACACCTCTCCCCCTGCACTCAAAGGGATACTACTCACCTTGTACTCAAGCAGGGACACCGCTTATCCTGCACTCACACAGACACTCTACATACCCGTAACTCACAATACCCACCGCTTTCCAAGGCATGTTGCTCATGTGGCATTCCTACAGATGGACCGCTCCTCCTGCACTCATACATGCACTATGCTCATCCTTCACTCGTACAGAAAAATTTTGCAACTGTTCAGACGAAACAGCAGAAAAGCTGGTAGTAAGTGCAGTGCATTGTTTTGCCTTTAAGCAGCACTCCATATCGAACATGTTCTCTTGATATAAAAAATCTAGTTACAGAAAGCGGACCACAAGCAGAGAATCGGAAAATTCTAAATCTGCAATGGAAAACCACAGACCTGGAAGCAACTACCGACACTGTATGAATCAGGAATCATGTTTCCAAGAAGATGTTGGTAAAAATATTCAGATCTATTTCACACCGCTTGGAATAGTTCGGCATTCTCAATGTATCTTCCTATTTTAGATATTTTACTGAACATTATGTCATTGTAAAGGGAATTGGCTTTTTTCTCATGTAATTATATAGCTATCAGGAAACTGTGTCATCACATTTAATGACTGAGATGCTATCAAGATGACTTGTGATGGGTGTGGAATCCTAAACCACATCATGAGCCCAACCTCTCCCCCCCTCATTGTATCTGCTGCTAGCCCCAAAAATGTTTCAGTGGAGGGATGGTCTAAATTGAGAATGTCAAAATTTCATAGACGAATGTTGCAATAAGTTTCCAGAAGTGACGGTTTAGGAACAGAGAACTTGGCCTTTTTATTTTGAGCGCAGTCTGACTGCTGTAGGTGCAATTAGCAATAACAGTAACTGCTCTAAACAAGCATTTGCAATGCAATAGGTCTCGCATTTATAAGAGTTTGAGCTATTGGCATTGTAAAATTACAATGCCTTTTATTTATGTTTTGGTTTTAAAACAAATAAAGGCATTGTCATTTACAATGTCAGTAGCATAAACGCGCATAAAAGCAGTGTGTGGAGTGCAGCAGTGTGCGGTGTGTAGCAGTGTGCGGCGTGCAGCAGTGTGCGGCGTGCAGCAGTGTGTGGCATGCAGCAGTGTGATGCGTGCAGCAGTGTGAGGCGTGCAGCAGTGTGCGGCGTGCAGCAGTGTGTGGTGTGCAGCAGTGTGCGGCGTGCAGCAGTGTGTGGCGTGCAGCAGTGTTTCGTGTAGCAGTGTGAGGCATGCAGCACTGTGTGGCGTGCAGCGGCGTGCCGCAGTGTGCGACGTGCAGCAGTGTGCGGCGTGCGGCAGTGTGCGGCATGCAGCAGTGTGCTGCGTGCAGCAGTGTGCTGCGTGCAGCAGTGTCGTGCATCATGCAGCAGTGAGTAATGCAGCAGTGTGCAGCAGTGTGTGGCGTGCAGCAGTGTGCGGCATGCAGCAGTGTGTGCCGTGCAGCAGTGTTTGCCATGCAGCAGTGTTTCGTGTAGCATTGTGCGGCATGCAGCAGTGTGTGGCGTGCAGCAGTGTGTGTGTATGGCGTGCAGCAGTGTGTGGCGTGCAGCGGCGTGCAGCGGCGTGCAGCAGTGTGCGGCGTGCAGCAGTGTGCGGCGTACAGCAGTGTGCTGCGTGCAGCAGTGTTGTGCAGCATGCAGCAGTGAGTAATGCAGCAGTGTGCAGCAGTGTGTGGCGTGCAGCAGTTGGCGGCGTGCAGCAGTGTGTGGCATGCAGCAGTGTGTGGCGTGCAGCAGTGTTTCGTGTAGCATTGTGAAGCGTGCAGCAGTGTGTGGCGTGCAGCAGTGTGTGGCATGCAGCAATGTGTGGTATGCAGCAGTGTGGCGTGCAGCAGTGTTTCATGCAGCAGTGTGCGGCGTGCAGCAGTGTGCTGCGTGCAGCAGTGTGTGGCATGCAGCAGTGTGTGGCATGCAGCAGTGTGTGGCGTGCAGCGGCATGCAGCAGTGTGTGGCATGCAGCAGTGTGTGGCGTGCAGCAGTGTGTGGCGTGCAGCAGTGTGCAGCGTGCAGCAGTGTGAGGCATGCAGCAGTGTGTGGTGTGCAGCAGTGTGAGGCATGCAGCAGTGTGTGGCATGCAGCAGTGTGTGGCGTGCAGCAGTGTGCGGCATGCAGCAGTGTGAGGTGTGCAGCAGTGTTTCGTGTAGCAGTGTGAGGCGTGCAGCAGTGTGCGGCGTACAGCAGTGTGCGGCGTGCAGCAGTGTGTAATGCAGCAGTGTGTAATGCAGCAGTGTGCGCAGCAGTGTGTGGCGTGCGGTAGTGTGGGGCGTGCAGTAGTGTGCCGCGTGCAGCAGTGTCTGGCGTGCAGCAGTGTGTGGCGTGCAGAAGTGTGTGGCGTGGTTTGTAAACAACAAGAAAAGCAGACATCAAAGGAAGGGTGGGAGGGAACGAGCATATGGGGTGTGAGTTATAACGAAAGATAATTGTTGTAAGAGGGGATGCAGGAAGTGAGGCCGAGCGCGCGCTGGCGAAAGCAGTCTGCTGCTTTCAAGTCCGATGCCAGATGCCAGCTTCGCGCTTGAATGCCTCACATGCACTGGCCATAAACCGCACTCCTAAGGTCTTGTGCCCCTTACTAAATCTCTCTGAATGCGTGAGGCGGCGCATGCGCAGGAAGTAGCTGGTGGCAAATGGAATGCGCGTGGTTGTGTGCGTAACCGCCTCCGATCCGTCTGGGAAGCCTTTGGGAGCATTTTCTGAAGCCCCTACATAAGTCTCTCCGGGCGATCGCTTACGCGATAGCCAGGCGAGACCTAAAAAGACTCAACTTCAGGCAGGAGGCACAGCTCATCCAAAGGTGGAGGAGCAGGCTAAAGGCAGGCAACACATGCTGGTCCAAACTCATACCATGTTCGCTGTTATCATAACTCAAGGGCCCATCATCACCTTCAGAGAGTGCTCTCTCACTCACCCATCACCCACCATCAGAGAGTGTCTTACCTCACCTCCAGATACAAGCACCATTGCAGCTAGAGAGAGCTAGAGTGGCTTCCTCAGGGCTAGCCCCCACAGACCGCAGTGGCTTAGGCAATGCCTCTTACATTACTTCTGGGCAGGCTTACGTGGCGTATGGCTTCTGCTGTTTTTAGTGCCAGCTTTTTATTGGTCAATAAAGTGCAAAAAACAGAAAGAAACTTTATGCAAGCCATTTTGCTGCTGGATCACAAAACGTGGTAAACAACAGCCAGCGCATTTCGGAGCACAGTATCATAGTGGATTTCTTCCTGCATGCCATCACATCACCGTGCCTTCACATAATGGGCATATTAGTTGATGTGAGACCGTCCAACACCAATAGGTGTTGCAGTACAAGCACTCTTCTGGCACAAGTACACACCTTCTGTCCAATAAAATGATGTACTCAAGCCAACTAACATGTCAGCGGATCCAAAGCACCGCACTCAGAGGTACTTCTTGAAGTTCTTCTTCTGTTTATCACATAGGTAGGTGACAGTTGTGCTGTTAAGCCAGACCTAATTAGACATGGTAGAGCCATACACATGACCTTGCCAACATAGTATAAAACAGAAAGGTGACGGTTTTTGGGGGCATTGGCCAGTGAACCCTAGAGAAAGAACGGCAAACTATCATGCTGAGAGAAATTAAATTTGCATTTGAGACATTGGCATATACAAAGGGCTTGAAAACACAGTACATGAAGTAAAAACGGGCATATTGTATTGTCAATACCTGAAACGAGAAACCCGATGGCTATGAATGAAGTAAAGGAGGGCATGAGGTGAATTTAATTTTTATAAAATATCTCGCGTAATATTTTGATACATATTACTTTTTGCCAAGGGTGACCCAGCAGTTTGATGATACATGGCATTTCTTTAAGCTGTTTCATCATTCTGCCCACAATGCTGTGTGTGTTTCTCTGCTTCCAGTCAATGAGTGAGTAATGAAATGATTTGTGCCCTATGTTTCAGGTCCAATCCTCAAATGGACTGAGTTGGAGTAGAAGAGAGCTGTATGGTCGATGTCATTATTATGAATTGTGTTTGTATGCCCTGAGCAACATTTTTATAAAGAACCACTAGTCGGTAACTCGTTATTAAATCCAACAGCCAGGGCACAGCATATTTTTACTGCCTCTTGACTCCCAAGCAGAGACGTTTCCATATGAGAAAACATTGACTTTATATGTGGAGTTTGCAGCTGGTGAAATATATTACAATTTCAAAATTGGATTATGGTATTACCTAAATAGCTCATTACCTACATTCATATTTTCCTTGCTATGGTACGTCAGTGTTCAGTCTAAACGTGTACAATAAAGGGCTGTATTGAATAAATCTCGTTTTCCTTTCATTCAGCAGAGGGCAGCAAATCGAATGGCAGGCTGAAGAAAATGTCAATTCTGTTCGTCAGGCGGCGGCCCATGTAAACCGACAGCCATGTTTACAAGCCCCATTGCATTGCGATGCATCTCAAAAAAGAGATTTATGAAGACTCTCAAGGCCACCTCACGTGGCTCCATAAATCTCGAGTAAAGCAACGCGTTGGAAATCGCTGCGTTGCCTTACTCTGCGCTGGGGAGGCATTTCATAGGTGTTGCGTAGGTGTTCCCATGCAACTCCCATGGTTTTTGACGCATTCCCAGATTTACCAGAACTGGTAAACCTGGGAATGCATCATAAAGGTACGCATCCCCAGGTGAGGCGTAACGAGGAGAAATATCTTTATTTCTCCTCATTACTTCCTCTTTCTATGTGTGCTGCATTCTCAGGATTGTTTTTGTGCAGGAATCCTGTCATGGTGCAAAGGTGCCAGACCTTTTTTTGTAATGCAGCGCATCAAGGTGACTTACAGTGCTGCGCTGCATTGAGTTACTTTGCCATAAATATGGTCCCAAGTGCACATAATTTACATGGATCGACAATTCATTTTTTGAAATTGAAAATGTATCAAAAGGGACCATATAATAAATGTTTCTTTCATTTAAGCAACCCTGATTTCGCAGGTCATTTATATGCTGCTCACAATCAGAATACTTTTATCATATTCAGCCAATTCAGTTTTATTCTTTTTAAACCTTCTATGAGATATCATCGTGTAGACCATCTTTTTGCCTCAAACAACTACTATTGTAAAAATTCAATATTCTTTCGGTTTTAGAGACAAATGTATTTCCTGCGCCCAGAACTAGAGTGGGCTGCTCTATGGTAGACAACGCTGAAGGTGTAGTGGCCACCAGCCGCGGCCCGTGGAGGGAGTTCCGTGGGGCGGTAAGGCGGGGGAGGGGCAGGGTGGGGGGTTCTAAAAACCGGAATATGGATAATTGCAGGTAAGTAAACAATTAAATAAATAAATCAAATTTCCTAGCGCGCGCTGAAAGCCCTGACAAAGTTCCCGTGGCACTGGGGAACGAAACGCGTTGGCTGTGTGCCGGTTTTTTAAAACAAGATAAAAAAAAAAGAAGAACTTTTTGGATTATACAATTGTCGTCTGGTTGACTTCTATCAAGTACACCTTCCTTTTTGTGTGGACTCTTGGTTTAAAGTGGCATCTTTCAACAGCGGATGCCGGAAGTTGCTGCACTTATCTTTTGATTGATGAAACTGTAGAATTGATGTGCTTGCCCTTGGTCAGCTGTTGTGTCTCTTCTTGTAGTTCCAATATACAAGCTGCTCTAGTGTGGAAGGCATGTGAATAGGCAGATGTTGAGGATGAATGCCATAATTTGTATACATGACAGCGAGGTTACTGCTGAATGTTAATGCCTCCCACTGTTCTCTCTTACATACAGGGTCTCGCTTCAGGCATACATCTCACAGCGAGAGAGGTATTTCTTTTATATGAGAGTAAAGACCTAAGAGGCCTTCCTGTGGCATTCTACAGCATTTTATTGTTTTATCCATTTCCCTTTTCCCTGTATGTATTCTTGCAGGGTAGTGGTTTCCTTCACTCTCTGTGGGTTTTCATAAGGAGGAGTGGGGGAACTGTCATCGCCTCCACTGGTTTTGTTCCTGAAGGTTAGTGGCTTGTGTTTTCAGCTAACATGACAAACATACACTTTTTTGCAGGGAACTTTTTTCCCCATTTAAAATAAAACAACACAATACAACTATATTTTGGCTATTTTCTCTGTCCCCTCCAAGAGAAATTCACAAACCCTGGATACCCCTTAGAGTCCCCATGATGTTAGGGAAAAAGGATGCAAATTTGGCATGGATACCTTATGTGGAAAGAAGGTTATGCAGTCATTAGCACAAACTACCCCAAATACCAAAAAAAGGGCTCGGAACTGGGCTGGAAAAGCTTCAGCAGTTACAGGGTTAATAAAGAATTGTGATATAAAAAACGAAGTAGGCCATACAATCTAGCTACAAAGTTTCTGACCTTGGAACTGAGCTAATGGAATTCTAATGCCTGGTTTGGCACTAAAAACAAGCAGGCTGTGTTTCTTCGTAAATCATTTAATTTCATTCATTGTCCTTTAAGTGCGTTAATAGGTGTAAATGTGTCATGTTAAATATATATTACTAATTTCAAAAAGTAAATGGTGTGCTGTCTAGTGCTGTTCAAATAACATTTTTACTGCATTTCTGTATTTCATTCGCCGCATTTCAGATAAACACTTTTGTTCTAAGTGTTGATCCTGAAAAAAGAAAATGTTTTAATTCCCGGAATTTTTCTTTGGAGCTAGCTTTTCCCTGTTTCATATACATTTATATACACAACTACTAAATAAACATGTGATGCATCTTTAGAAAAAGCGTACTTTTTCTCCATTTACTCAGTTGTGTCATTTACTGGTCTATGATAACAACATATAATACTGATAGAGAATATAAATTCAAACCGAAATAACCAAGTATGGATATTTATTGTGAAGTGAGCCACCATGCCATTCTTTGCATGCTGTCCCATCTGTTTTCACTTCTGGTGGCTTTGCTCATTCACTAGGTCTCGAATCATTAATTCTGGCAGGCAATTATATTTTAATAACATGAAGGTGAACACAGTTTCGAAACTGTGAAGGCATTTTGTTTTTCTAATTCTACCCTCCACATTATATTGTTTGCTTTAGTTATATGGACTTTGTATAAAATAACTCTTCAAATACATTTCCATTATGCTCTCTAAAATGTTTTCAAACATAAGCAGCTTTACAGACTCCAGCTGTTTAATTTGATATTTTACATCCACACTTGACTTGCTTCAGACCCAGACACTTTAATTAGGCAAGTTTTATGACCACACCTGTTTTGCTTCTCACTTGAGTTCCATCTGTGGCCTTATTGATTCTACAACACATTGTTATTCTGGTGTTAAATGTTGTCATGCATGAGCAAGTGACACACAATGACAGAAAGGTCGCTCTTCATGTCTTGGGAATAGGACATACAACCATACAGTTCGTAGTGTATAGTGTCACAATCAAAATCCTTTACAATCAATCAATTCCCTTTATTCTATTTTCAATAGAAATCATAAAAGCACAATACAAATATTAAAAAATCTTCAGTAAATACATGATTGAGCCAGAAACTACAAATTCATATGTAAGCATAAAATACCCCCATTAAAACCTAGAAAGGTAGCAGCATCATAAAGTTGCAAATTGAGTAATGCTGGTCTAGCTTGTTTAAAATTTTAAGGCAATAAAAGAGGGCGGATATACTTGTAACGCAGACCAGCCCATTTGGTACACATAAAAACAATATGCAAAGTGTCCAATACAGAAATCCTATCATATGAACAACGGGGGTGTCTGATGGCTTATGCCATCCCACAGGCAGATGAGGGAATACATTCAAGCGAAAAAATGTTAGGAACTTTCTGTGCAAAGCCGGCATATCCCGTGTTAAATACAAATCTAATTTATTCATAGACTTTACTATCATAGACTGCATATAACTACTTTTATGCAGAGAGCCTACAGCGCTTGATTTTAGGATAAATGCCTTAAACGCTCCCTATACCCACACAATATCTTATTTAGTAATCCACTCTGGGGAGTTAAAAAGTTGGGGCTTACCCAAATCACTCAGAGTAGATTTTACAAAACTCACCCATGGTATATGCTGACTGTATTCCATGCTCATACAATCTTTCAAGATTTTCCTGTTAAATTCTCAGTCACTTTAGTGCCATATAGAGAACCATAAGAGTATGGGTCGCAATTGTATAAAATCTGCAATTAAGTCTAATCCCAGCTCATCATGCACTATCTCTGCAGGCACACTTAGGGGAATCTGCAACAATTTTAGGGGGAATTTAATCTCTGCCACCTGTGTGGGGCGACAGGATTTATACCCCCAGATCTCTGCTCCATAAGTTATAGTTGGAACACAGTTCACATTATAAAGATGCAATAAGGAGATTATATGGCTATGACCTAGCCGCTTTGCAAAGGCATCGATACAGTGAGCAACTCTTTAACAAAGTTGAACATGTGCTCTCAACAGAGGATTCCAATTCACTTTGTGAACCACCAGAATGCCTAAGTATCAGAAAGTATCCACAATTACTATACAATGGGCCTTTATTCTATAAATCTTGGTCTTGGCATTTTTTAGCCCAAATAACATGGTATAAGATTTAGTAACAGTTATTTTCAGACCCAAATTTTCCATAAAATCGTAAAAGCGATCCAATAACAACTGTAGACCCTTAGCTGTACAAGCGATAAGGACAGGGTCGTCCACGCATTAAAAAGCTGGGACCATTCTGTTTCCTGCCTTCTGTATATCTTCACAATTTTCACATGGATATAAATGCAAGCAATTGATATTGAGAATAAAAAGCATAGGGGCCAATATGCAGCCCTGCCAGACCTCCCTTCCTAGCTGAAAGTGCGTAGGGCATTTCCATGTTGGGTTATATCTTACAGAGGTTTCGAATCCCATATGCAAATTATGCAAAAAAGCTACAAGATTTTCATCCACCCCATGTCCCTCAGCACAGTCCACGGTTTAGATCTTACCTCTGTGTCATTTACATGTTACCACCGGAGGAATCCATGGCAATGCTTGACTGCAACGGGTTAACCATGTAGTTTGTGTGACTAAACTCCCACTAAAGTGTTCAGGAATTATTCCCTCCACTCAAAGGATTGATAAATATAGAATGTATGGGCAGATTCACATGGCTTCATGTGGGCACAAGTCAGGTAATATGTAGGCTATTCATTTTAGACATTCCTGTGAATAATGTTTGCAATGAATTTGTGCATTAATGAATTGATTTTGAGAAGCTTGAGTCACAGAACAAGAATGGTTTAAATAATCAATGACTAGTCAATGTTTCCCATTTAGAGGAGGCAAGGTGTAGTGTATATCAGATGTATGACACACATAAACCATTATCCCTGCTGAAATATGTTGCCAAAAGACCTGCTAATTTCAATGGGGGCATCAAAGGAGCAGCGTACCCGGTCTGAGGAGCAGAGATCAGCAATACACTCAATGCGGAGATGGTTAGATGATGGGGAAACAACCTTTACAACGCAGTCATTACATCACACTACATTTACAACGCAGTCATTACATCGCAACATCCATTCCAACACATGTCACTACAACGCAGCCTTTACATTGGATGTCACTACAACGCATGACACTACAACGCATGTCACTACAATGCAGGGATTACATCGCATGTCATTACAACGCATACCATTACAATGCATAGTACTCCTACACTATCCAACACTTACCCTATTGTTGCACCCCCTGGAGTTAGAATAGTAATTTTATCCCTACACTATCCAACACTTACCTTACTGTTGCACCCCCTGGAGTTAGAATAGTTATTTTTGCCCCTACACTATCCAACACTTACCCTACTGTTGCACCTACTGGAGTTAGAATAGTAATTTTTACCCCTACACTATCCAACACTTACCTTAAATGCAATGCAATGGTATGCGTTGTAAAGGTATAATGCGATGTTTGGAATGCGTTGTAAATGTAGTTTTAAAAAATTTGTTGTGATGGCATGCGATGTAAATGTATGCGTTGTAAAGGATGTTGCGATGTGAAAACTGAGTTGTAAAGGCATGCATTGTAAATGTATGCATTATAAGGTCATACATTCAAGATGATGACTTTAGTAAAAATATTTTTGATAACTTTGTGGCCTGAACTCCGTACAGGCCCCGGTGCACCCAGGCAATAAAGTAGTCTAGGCGGACATAGATTGGTAGGGACATTGTCCTAACAAATTGCCCTTGCCTCTGCTGTGCAGAACAGTGGTAAGAAACATAGAGACAGTACAGACAAGAAGTGTCATAATCAACCCTCCTGTGTTTACCTCTGCAGAAGAGAGATGCCAATAAAAGGGGAATTTCCTATCACAATGTTATTTTAAGGACTGGCATGTCATTGAAGGCTCATTATTTCTCTACTCACACTTAAATCAAAACCCTCTCACCAGGCTTTCACATGAATTCTTATCATTACCGTACTTTCAACAACTAATGCACAATGTGTGTTCTCTTCTTTTGTGTTTTTCAGGTCAAAAAGTGCCATCTTCAATATTTTCAAAGGATCATGCACTGAACGGTTTTGATCAATGTTATAGGCTAGAATCTTCAGAGAAAGCAGTAAAATTAGACCTGGCAATTTTTTATAAGGGCTTTGTCACAAACATTTATGACATGTTGTTTGTACCTTGGTATTATGAGATGTCAGTGCAATGTTCCACGGAGGTACTGGTTAAATGTGGAGGAAAGCATGGTGCATCAGCCTGATAATATCAGCAAATATTTCACTTCATGTTTCATTGCATGATTTAGCATGACCTTGCTACAAACTTTGGATTGTTTATTTCCTGTCAAATGTTTGTTTTTTCCAATTGTGGCTGTTCATGTTGGCATGCTGTGCACATTTATCGTCTAGCTTACCCTGGTTGAAAATCTAAATCAAAGAACCTTACCCCAAGTCGTGGAATATTTATCTTTTCGTGAAAGGACCTCTTCATCGTAGGACCTCTCAAGGTATGAGCAACTGCTGAGAGCTCTGGGGCAATGTCTCGAAGGGAGAGTGTTGTGTCCACTGGTGAGGTGTTGAGAGATAGAGCTTAGGGTAGTGGACTCAGAAGTCTGTTTACTGAGTACAGCCTTCTCTTCCAAGTAGTGGCAGTGTGCCATCTTGTAAGGGTCATGCAAAGTGGCACATGGATACGGCATATAGCAAGGGACAACTTTAATGTAAAAGCACTTGCTTTCCCAATCTAAGTTCAGTCTCATCAATGAATGCTTACATCCTGTTGTGAGGTACAAATAAATCAATAAAAGTGTTATTTGTGGTGCTAATACAAACATCACCACACATGGGACTGAAAGTCTTTTCACTCTGCTCTTTCCTCCATTAGTAGTCAATAAATGTCCGTGTATGTATCTCTCAGTTCTTGCTTCACAACAAATAAAAGGAATTGCTGGTGAAATTTCCATTCATTTAGGGTATGGATCATGGCTATCATTTTGGGGTGTCAACGTGTAAATTATATATTGGTAGACTGTTGAAAATGACAGAGAAAAATCACAGTTAGTGCAAATTATATTTATAAGTACCATACTAACATATTTATTTAAAGAGTGTGATAACTGACTAGGAGTCACCTTCACAAATAATTCAATATCTAACTGTAGTAAATGTACTCCTAGGTAACGACCAGCTTCAAGTCCATAGCACTGTCATGGTCTCACATGTGGTAGTTCTGATGGTTTCATCGAATTATTACTCTGTGCAACACCCAGTTTATCTCTGACGTCACTAGCAGCATGCTTTTGATGTGCACATTCTGAAATAATGCACAACTATTTTTTATAAAAGTGCTGTTATAGCTATACTTTTTATTTTCAGTCCCAAGGCACAGAGTTACTTGTTTAGCGTCATCCTGTGAGATAAAAAAGGATACTGAAGTTCTGGAGAGGGTTCCAGACTTTCTTCTGCAAAGTTAAAGAATTTTTCAGGTTTTACCATCACTGTCTCTTTTATGATCCATCTGGTTACATATAATTGTAAAGAGAGTCTCATATTAGCTATTCTAAAACAACTGTATTCTGCTTTAAATTTCCTGACAGCTGTCTTGTAACCTCAGCGTCCAATGAGAAGTGTTTTTTGCTATTTATACCGCACATCCCCTAACTTCACATTCCTTTCCTTAAAGACTATGGAAGTGACTCTCTGTCCTTAAATTGCACAAAATTAAAGTATATCAACCATTTATAAAAAAACATCCCCACTGTTGGAGGTTTGGTGAAAGATAAAAAGAGTCTTCGATCAGTCAAGCTCTGCAAAATGGATGATGACGTAGTCAGACAACTACTTATTGTAATTTGCACTACTAGAGTTATAGCACTTAGGAAGTTGTGATGCTCCTGCACTTTGAATACTTTTTCCTCTTACCAGAAATTCCTAAAGAATTCAAAGAATAAATATGGGAAGATGTGGCTGCTGCAGATTCCCATAAGTACTGAAATGTCTAATCATTTATGCACAAGGAAATACCTCAATGAGGTGTTTTTGCATTTATTTATTTCTGAAAGGCGTGAATACTTTTCTCCACAAAAAACTGTTTCCAGTACTCCCTGACTGATATTGATGGCGTTCCATCACAGTTCCCACCTTCAAAACTGATTTCTACCTGCCCTCCAACCATTTTCAAGGTCGGAATCTACCTACTGACCTTTGTTGAACACTCTCGAAATTGCAAGTGTGGGGGTGGTCACCAGGTTGGGCAGATGGAATCACCACCTAATGCCCACAAACCAACAACTGAAAGCAGACTTCCTCACACTGAACTTTCTGATATTCTGGCAGAAATTGTTGTTGTCTAATTATAATCTATGAGTGCTGCTTTCTGATTTGTTGAACTGGAAAATGGAATGTATACTCATTCATGAAGGGGATTATAGATAATTGATACCTATATATGCTAAAACCTCTGAATATCAGACCTATATGTAAAGTCATAGTAAACTCTCTGCTGTATGAGATGTGCACAACACCAATGTTGACTAAGCGATCTACCTCACCCAATAAATAATTTCAGATGACTGAGGTGATAGAGTGCTGCTTTTTGGAGCTCGCTGTAACTGCAATCTGTGAGGGGTAACCCATGCATGGTCCACTGTGTGTGCATGTGTAAGTCACTCATTGCATAACCACAGCCATATATAGGCAGGTCAGAGTAAGCCACAGCCCTTCAATAATGTATAGATCTGAACTAAAAAAATATGAATTTTCATACGTAGTTCTTAAACAAAGGCGTTTGAAAACAAGTGAATGACTTCCAACTGTAAATAAATCAAACAGACTTAAAATGCACAAAAGTGAACCTTAGTCAAGGTCGAATGTTCAACTTTGACATGCTCTGAAGACTCGCTGGAAAAGTAGCTCCGCTGCTGATAAAACCGTTCAAAATGCTTACCATTCTTTCTGACAGTCACTTGAGAGAGGTAGAAAAGATTAAATAAAACTGGAGACCGAAATATTATACCGTCCCTGGAGGTGACACCTACCATTGCCTCCTTCAGACGTTCTCAAAGAGCTGTTTTTTTCCCCCACGATGGAAATGTGCACCATATTTTTTCGACATTTTTCAGAATTATTTTCAAGCACTGCGCTCTTGTTTAAGAAAAAAATGAAGTTAGATGTTAATTTACTTTACTTGTCATAAGTAATTAGGCAACGGGATTGCAAGACAAGGTGCACTTTCACGTGCACCATGAAGCAGGCCTTGTTTTCCGCAGCTGCACTAGCACACCTAGACTAACAAAACAGCTTTCAACGGTCGTATTGTTCCAACAATGTTTAATTAGCTAAGAATAATATTTGGCAAACAAATAACTACACGGCTTGTCTGACATTAAGAGAGACCTACTGAAATCGATGGAAGCGCGCCTGTGTAAACATTTCTGCTTGAAAAGAAATTGTGGGAATTTATGAAACGGTTGAGAGAAATCCACACAGAATAAGATGGCGATCTCTCTCCCAGCAGTGTCAACGTCATCTGCGTATCTGCTTTGATTCCTTCCAAGTGACGCAGACCCAGAGCACTGTACTTTCCATAGCAGCTGGGGCGAGGCAGACCGGCTTCACCTGACACTTGCACTAAAGACAAGTGTCTATTAGGTAATTTGTTATTTGTGAGCATTAGAATGGATGTAAAACACCGAGGGGCAGATTTATAACGGACTTGGGCCACTTTTACGCCGCCGCAGCGGCGTAAACCCTGCGCCATGTTGCGCCCCATTTACAACGGGACGCATCTAGGTAGATGCGTCACGTTGTAAAGCTTGCACCACATGTGGGCGTACCTGCACAGGGGGAGGGCGTTCCGGCGCAGGAACGCCTCCGAAAAGTGGCTGAGTGAAATCTACAAGGTTTCACTCAGTCACTTTTCCGGCCATGCTTCGTCAAAACCCTGCGCCTGCTTGAAGCAGGCGTAAGGATTGATGCAGCATTGTAACGATAGGGCACCCCCGAGCCTTGCTGGAGCTGAGTCGCGCTTGCGACGCAACTCCAGTAATGCGCCAACCTTCCGCCATCAGATGCTTCACGCATCTGTTTATCCTTGCGCCACGATGCGCTGCATTGTAAATGCGGCGCATCAATTGTGGTGCAAGGGTAAACTTTTGTGACGCATCTTCCCTGGCGCATCCATGCTGATTTGCAGGGATGCGCCAGGGAACATAAATCTGCCCCCGAGTATTTTTGCCATAAAATGGATGGCTCCCATACTAATGTTTTTTGCCGTAGAACTGCTCTCATGTCTTGACAGAAAGAGTGCCCAGAATTAATAGAAATCCCAACATACATGAACGCGCAAATTGGCCTTGCCATTTACCTAGGCCTAGATTACAACTATCTCATTACATTGCGACACCCGTGAAAATCCTGGTTTGCACACGTGTCAGAATTAAAGGCCACATGTATCAATATAGCATTTTGCGATTAAAGTTTTTCTCTGAATCGCTATTTGATAATCGTAAAATGCTTTGTATGTAAGGAATCGCCAAAGATTTTGCAATTTCTAAATATTACCTAAGATCTCACACAGATGGCTCAGAATGGGTGTGTCCTGGCATCTATGTAACTTGATACCTTAGAGTCTCTTTTTTGATGCCCAATTCAAAATGTTGCACAAGACTTCCACAGATCTGTTTCACAATGCCATATCTAAATTAGTGACTTTTAAATATATATGAAAGATATTGGGCAGGATTTGGATGCCAACAACACCTATTTGACCAACACCTATTTGACCTGAACAAATGTCCCAATCCGAATGTCAGATGTTAGCAATAACACTATGTCTACTCTCACATATTTTTTAATTTTCCAATTGATAGGATTGGGAAGAGGATGTAGGCTCACGGCTGGAGTGGTCGACCTCAAAGCTGGGGAACCGGGTTCGAGTCTCGGCAACGACGCTCAACATCCTGTGATTCTGGGCAAATCACTTCTTTAACATAGCTGTCCTCATCATCTTATTTATCGTGAATCCACTGTTTGAGACTGCTGGCGCTGCAGTAGTTTGGCGCATTAAGTTAGAAGCAATAAGTTCTGGGCTGGAGGTAAAGTAGATTTGGCTGTAATTAACCAAAACCTTTAAAGTAACCATGTTGTTCTTGCTTACATTTCACATGCTTTAATTAATCTTGCATTACCTATGTTCGCTTTTTTATGCAGCATATCACTGTTGTCTCCCCTCCCTTATAACCTATGTCCAGGTTCTCAAGCGCCACAAAGTCTTGCAAATGGCAATTGTGCTACGCAAATATAATCACCCCACTGCAAATAAAAAGACAAAAGTAAAAAACATTGTCATTTTCACAGCCAAAAACTCTAACCTTCACAAATGCGAGACCTATTGCATTGCAAATGCTTGTTTTTTATTAGGGTGGGCAGAACTCTCAGAGTTTCACTCCGCAGAATTCCACAGGGTTACAAATAAACTGTGAGATTCCATGGAATTCCGCCAATAGGCAGAAAATATGCAGCGTGTACAACAATTTAGCGCTGGTACTGCAAGCAGCGCTGAAAATCAGTGCAAACGCCACCATGCAAGACCATCTGAGTTGATTTTGCTGCTGCTCCAGTAGGAAATCTGCATGAACTGCATCAAGTCTACTTGAACGACAGCCCTCTAACTGCAGGCGATCGCCGTGTTAGATAACCATGCTAAGGGAATGGGAAATCTCACTCGCCGCCTCACATTTTAGGGAGCCTGGTGGGAGAAAAATTCCACCACGTGGCGATTGGCAGCATTTAGCCATATCTCAGCATTAAAGATTGACGCAGAGTCGCCGAAGTTCTGCCAATTTCATGGGCGGAACGAAACATTCCATCCACCCCTACCTTTTATTCACAGCCCCTCAAGAGCTAAGATGTTGCTAAATCCCTTAGTGGGTGTCTATATTCAATTGCAAGAGATATCCCACTGCTCCTGAAGACCCCAACATTGCTAATGAAGGAGAGATTGTAGGTCATATGGAGGATGCATCGCACATCCATGTACTGTGCTTTTGTCAATTTTATAAACAGCTCCGTTCAGATGGGAATGTTCCCCTCTGTAAAAACCTAACCATTAGGAAGCACCAGCAGCGGTTCAGACTGCTACAAACCAACACAAGTCAGATTATGGTCTTTTGCCTGGCTAAGATTTTAATGGCAATGTGGATAAGACGTGTAAAGCCTCCATTTCTGTCTCACTTGTTGATCCCATTTTTCTTATCCTGCTATGTGGGGGGAGCTTTATTTTACGCATGCTGCTATCTTAATGTATTTAACAGATGTACATTTTTAAGATTTCGCAGAGGAGCTTTATCTCTTATATGCTGCTATTTATAGTGTTTTAATAAAGGAAAATGTCTAAGATTTGGTTGTTCTATGTGTTATGTAAATGTAGTGCATTTATATAGCGCTCCGCACACCCCGAAAGGGTCTCTCAGGCGCTGTGCACATACCGCTGTGGAACCCTTCCTGGGCTTTCCCTGTGAAGTGTCCACTCCTGGGCACCCCCAAGGTGAAGCCAGGTATCCTAGTGCTTTTGGGGCTGTTGTGGAGATTAAGCAAGCTATTGCCCAGAGTTGCACCCCATGATTAGAATAGGCACCGAGGCGAGAATTATCGGGTCCGGGGAAATTGAGCCCAAGACCCGCCGAGGCGGAAATTGAACCCTGGTCCGGGCCAGACCTCTGCATCAGGGTCTGCCGCTCTAACCATTGAGCCACACTTCTCCACTGTGTTATTTATATTTTTTTAAGTTTTAATGTAAATGCCTTGTTTTGAGTTGTATGTTTATGATCTAAGTGATCGAAATAAAGTCCTTTGATTGATTGGTTGTAGGATGATCTGACTTCCAACACATTGCTTTCTTACTCATCATGCAGTCTTCCTGATTGCAAGCCTCAAATCTCAAGGATTAAAGCCATGCATGGTTATCCTGTCTATGGAGGGTTTCCCTATCACTACTGCCTAAATTTCATTAACCTCAGATGAATCCCCTATGACACCTGCTCACCCACATACAACTCCCATATTCTCCCCACAGATACTCAAGTAAGCAGAGGGTCCCTCCCATACAAGTCACCAACAGCCATCATGTTACATTCCCAAATAAATCAGATGTCAACATGCAATCTAACCGGGTTGCAGCTCAGATAAGGTGTTAAGCCATTAGCTGGTCACTCACAGGCAGACTCAAAGTCTGGACACTGGCCATGACCAGGGGTTTTGGATGATGCTGTAGTGTCCAGTGTGAGTCTTTATTTTAATTCAGTCACAAGGAGATATTACACTGTACACAACAGACTAAGATTGTCTTTCACACTTCTTCTGGTGAGTACAGGAGTAGCACGTGTGCAATCAAAGCATTGCAAGTTGACTTGACGATACAAATTGATGTGCTCAGCAATACCTTTGGCCAGTGTGTTATACATCTGTTGAGGCATGGTGGTTGGATCATTGAAGGGTGTAGAACGAAAAGGAGATATAACATGCAGAGCATCATCTGAAAACTAAACATGGTTAAAAGAGTTACATTTGCTAAGCACTCTAAAATGATTACAAAATTATATCTCATTTATGAATACAGTCAGAAACTCTATGAGTGATCTGTTGAGGGAAGGGATGCCGTTTGCGGTATTCACCATAATGCAGTACCCCTGTTGCACTTGTTGTCCCTGTGGGACTTTGCAGCACTTGCCTAGAGGACACATCGCACCGAAATCCCCAGCAAAAAATTGACATGCAATTGACATCCTATCGGAAGGTGAACTTGCCATATGTTGAAACCCGGAAAGGCAAGTTACACATGAGGGAAGAGTCACTAACAACGAGGACAACTTGCATGTCAATGGAGTGCTCATTATGTCGATTACAATAATTGTGCACCTTGTGCAGATACGGATGAAGTGCGACATGGGTGCAATTAATATCATCTAACACATAGGCAATGGCACATGCATGACATGCTACCCTTTGCCTTTCTACACACACTGGGGCAAGGTGATGTACTGTTGCACTCAACTTTCGAGGCATTGGCAAGAATGGTATGGGAAAATTCAAAACAGATGACGAGGGATGGAGTACCATGCCACTACTTGCTCCTCTAAGACGCAAAAATGAGTCATCATGTACTTGCATATCCTTGTACTCTGGGAAGTCGAAAGTTCAGGGTTGACATATCTGTGTTCCATGCAAATTTATATTACTAATGTAACATTTTAATTAGGATCTGCTGAATGTGTAGCCTTTTTCTCAAGAAATATGCATTTTTAATACACCTGAATCAGGTGGACAATAATATCATCGATCGGGAAGTATTCTAGGATTATTTTTGCATGATATGCTACATAATGTGTTTATATTATGCAGCATAATGGGTTTACGTGTTGCATATTTTGTTAATCCTAGCACATACCTTTGTACTACTGCACAATTGCATGAGCCCAGCATATACAGGAGCTTTTGCAGAAAACCACACAAATCACAAGGCACCTAATTGGCCTCATAATAGAAATTGTGGTTAATTTTATCAAAAACCTGGAAACAAAAAAATAGGACATAGGCCTTCACGCCATACGAAGAAACCCCCAATGGGGAATATTCCAGGATATGAAATAAGCAAGCAGATAAACTTGCATGACAGGACCAATATTAGTCTTGAATATAGATGTCTTGCCCATTAAAAAAGATGTTGTTACTCCAATGGAAAAATAATGATTAATACAATCAATCAGTGTTATAGTTAGAGGCCTGTGGAGAAGTCATGAGGTATGTTGGTATGGGAATGTCCTCTGCATGGTTTAAAGTTCTGTTCCTCTGCTGGATTGGCCAATCGTAGTTGAGTCTCTGGTAATCTGTGCACAGTGGTCCAGGCATTTCCCTTGTTGGGGGAGGGTAGAGGAGGATAATGCCTGCTGTCATTTATTTGACAGTGGATAAGATCTTTGTTATGGGTTTAGCAAACAGATGGTGATGGAAACGTACTGTGTTTTATGAATCAGTAGTTGTGACAAAAATATTTTATCCGGAGTGAAGGTCAACTGACTCACTCTTCCAAAGTTCTGTTGCTGCACATGTTGTAGGGTAAACGTGTTGGGCCTCATAATTATTTTGTATGATTATTTTTACTTTAATTCAGATTAACTTCAGCTACCATATCCAATTTACTGTGTCTTCCGATGGATCTTGTTCTGTGTTGAAAGGGACAGGAATATTTAGGGGATAAGTGATTCTCGTATGAGGACCTTGAATAGATAATTGCTAACATTCAATAATAAAGCAATCTCTTATGTAAACCCACTATTAATTAGTTGATCATTAAATCAGTTTTGAATTTAGCCACAACCAAATAAATGAAGCAGAATCAGCAGAATATTTCCTCATAATATATTTATGTTTAAGAATCAAAGGTTTAGCATACAGACTAAATTTCAAATTAGATCAGGTTTAATAAGCATTCGTAAATTCTGCGAGATTGAGAATTGGGAGAACAATCTTTCTCCACAGAGGAAGAATTCATTGAATCTAGAATAGGGGATTAGCAGAAAATCAGTTGAGTCTCAACCCTCTAGGAAAGTTCAGCAAACACCAAATGACCAGTTCCAGTTTATAGACAGAATTATCTGCCTCTGTCTGCACTGCGGTGTCAATGCCACAGCTGCTCTGTTATGAACCCTTTTAGCCAAAAAGGTTCCACTATGATAGCATACCAGCCGGCAGCAAACGCTGTATTTTTTCACAGTTCATATTGTTTCTGAAAGTCCAAATCATCAGTCTCCTACTGCAAGATGGGTAGAGGGGAGACAACCCTAAGTTCAAATTTAGGCAATTATACTCCATCGGTTCCAGGTTTACACCCCTTTACATCACCAAATTTTTCAGATCACTCTGTCCCATTGGTTGCCCACGATAGGATGAGATGATGTAGTAGGTAAAAGTATATAAATCCGGAAGAACTAAGTAATCCATTTCCTCACAATTTCCTTAGAAACACTGTAGTTTTGTCATAAGATTGTTTGTTGCATTTAAGAAGTAGGCAAGTTCATGCTCTCATCTTTTTTCAGTCCATTCTCAAGCATTGCTCTAGCAAGTAACACTTTTGTTGCAAGTCTAGCCAAGTAAGATAAAAACATAAAAGAAATGATTGAGTGTTAGAATAGAAGTGGAAACTTCACAAAAAGTTCCCATATGCCTCAAAATAGTCAGATCATAAGATCATACTAGGAAAGGAAGCAAAGTTTGAGGCCTTCATGAAACACAGCTCATGCACGATGAAATTGTTCTAAAATATGAATCTCACATCAAATAGAAAAGTGCAATAATTCTTCAATTTAGCATCACTGCATTAAAAATCGAAATTAATTCATGTAAGTATAGGGTACAATGATAGCACTCACTATTATTTCACATATACTTTTGTAAGTGTCTTTTTCACTTTATACTGTTGCAGGGATTCTGCTTATGCACAGAACTATGCACAGGAAACCAGGACCTCAGTGAATTGTGGTGTACCAAAAACTCACCTCAGAACCCAGAACCCCTTATCCGACCAGAATCAGTGTCCCATTCGTTATCCGAGTTTTATCTCGGCGGTCCCAATGTATAGACAACCCAGAACAAGCGACTTAGGGTATTCTCAGGAATGGTGGGAATCAGAAATACCTGTTCGTAATTATTCTCATATCAGTCCACAACAGAATAAACAGAGACACGGTAAAGTTTAAAGAGTTTATTTTATAAACCTCGTGTCCTAAGATGCAGTACTTTGGCTAACATAAGCAGACAAATGATTAAGATCAAAACCATCAGCATAGTTACAATACCATAGAAAGTGAAAGGAGTAATCATACTAAAATGACAGTGGATATCAGCCACCTTCCTTTCGCTAATAAACTAATATTATTATTATTAGACTAATAAAAGGTCTCTAGGCCTGAATGGGGAACCCCATACCGTAAAGATCAGCTTAGTGGGATCACATCACAGGATCAGCTAGACTCTGCTCCTGGGAAAGCTCTTCTTCTGAATGTAATGAAAAACATGCAACACTGCAATATTAAAAGCACCCGATTTTCAGGTATTTGCAGCGGTGTGCGTGTTATGGCTAAATAGTGGGCCGATCAACCTGAACCCAACAACATGCACCGTCTAGCGACCCAGACTGTTTCTTTACACAATGTTCAGACCAAGGTCGCTGCTCACTGTTTGGGATGTGAACAACAGACAGTTCTCATGTGAAGCAAAGTCGAGCAAGCATTTCTCAATTAATAACATGTAACTACAGTGTGGTGTGCAAAAGCAGCAAAAGCGGCAAGATGGCTTTCTAAAATCTAACGCGGTTGTGCTAACTTAGCATTGTACGTACATAGATAGCAATCTTCAACTACACCCCCCCTTGATCGGACCACTAACCAGTAGGGGCGCACTTGCAAGAACGCAGAGTTCAAGTTCGATAGAACGGAACCAAGGGCATAAATTGTAAGTCCATATAAGGTAAGTGAAAAAGTTCGAAGGAAAAAAACAAAGAAGAAATAAAAAAGGATTGAAAAAACCCATTTAAAGGAATAAAACATCATTGAAGGACGTATGACGAAATGAAGGGGCAAAAAAGTCAATCCATCAATATATAAGCACAAAAAGTTGCAACAGCTTCCAAGAGGAAATCATTGGAATGTTCTGCAAAATTATTTGCCATCCAGTTCAGCAAGGGGAAGGAACACACATGTTCCTCGACAACCGGAGCCTCCAGCACCATTCGAGGACAACTGGTGTGGTCTTCAAGATAACTTCTTGCTAAGAATTCAGCTGCAGCCGTTCCGATGTCCCAATTCCCAAGGACTCCATGTGCTGCTCCACAGGCCATAATCCTGACGCCAGAACAGTCCAACTCATGAGCCACTAAGGGGCTCATTAGCCGATCATAATCCGGGGCAGGAGACACCGAGTTCGACAGGCACAAATCCAGAGCCCATTGGAATGGACAATCTAGGCAATGAAAGACCGGCTGCACACAAGTAAAGTAGGGAAACCGGAAGGACAATCCATAGGCTATGCTTAAGGTCGCCAGTGGTACAGTGCCATAGTATTCAAGCATCCGGTTACGAAGATGGAGCAGCCGGGACATGCTGCCATTTGACGCAAGTTGTGCATCCATAGCGTAGTGCGCAGATCAACAAAAGCACCCCAGCTACGAGGGCGAGAAGCAAAGTGAGACCTCCGAAGACGCTGGAAAAAATAGAATGAAAAAATGCCGGGATCACACCAAAAATAGTTTGAAAGGAGGTCACGAGGCCGGAGCCCACAATTTTAAAAAAATGAGCCAGGCCACTTGTCGACGAGGCATTAAAGATAGTCTGAATCAGGGCCCCAAAATGAAGTGGGAGATCAGTATTCAAAAGCGCTTGCACCTCTGTGCGCGTGTTTGCTACATGAAGGACAAATGTTTCCCGGGACGAAGTCAACGTGACTTCTTTTTGAGACAAAAGAGCCCTTATTCTGCTCATCTTGTTAAACTCTGCTTTCAAGGTTGGAATGGAAGGCCAGATGGATACATCGAGCCATCCATGCGGGGGTGGGAAAAGGACGTTATTACTGCAGACTACTCTCTGTGATACAGTCACTATGTAGGGAATCCCCACTAACATCCCACAGCAAGCTTCATTATTTAATAGCAAATAACTACCGTTAGCAAGCAGCGTAAAAGACGGTGTTATAACTGACACCGGAATCCCTTTCAGGACGCAAGCTAAATTAGGAGCGTGCACATTACATGCACCATGCAATTGAATGTGCCTACACACTACAGAGTGATCCGGAGTGGAAGTGCACTCTTCACCTTTTAAGTATACCTCTTTTTCGTCTCTCACACATCTATATGTGAATAGGAGTGACCAAACTTCGTGCAGGAAGGCAGTACCAAGTTTTTCATATCTGCCAAGGGCATAAAGATTCATGCACGAACTGAACTTAAACAGGGGGAATGGTAACGTTATCAACCCGTGGATGAGCCACACAGCGGAGTTTAATTTGGCAACAGAGAAAGGTAAAGGTTCTAACTTTTCAATATGCAGCAATGAATATGTTGCATCTTTCATGGACATAAATTGTTGTTTCGCAGTTAAATTAAAAGGGAGGAACAAAGATGAAGTATTCATGTAATCCCAAGGGACTTTCCCAGCCTTTAACATTTGCAATGTCCATGCAAACTGCATAATGGAACGCAATTGATTCTGACCATGATACAAAACAGACAAATCATCCTTCACAATGTCTACCACAGATGAAACAATATTATCTAAGGTATAAATTCTGGAAGACAGGGTGTTAATGCTTTTATCTATTACAGCCAATACCTTTTCCATATTGGCCTGGTCAATAGCTCGTAATCTGTATGCAGCTTCAATCTGTGATAGCTTCCAAACTTCGTTGTAAATAGCATATACCCATCTTTTGGACCTGCCAACCGCAGGACCCTTAACAAAATCATTCAAATCTATTTTGTCGTTCAATTGTGATAAATGAAGTTTAACAGATGCTAAGGTGGAATGTTGCAGCCAAGATTGGCATAACTTCCCTACTGAGTAGGTAGTTACAGTGTGAGAAGACTCAAAACGGGGGTCTACACGAACTTGTGTATACCCCGGTGCTAAATCCAGAAACCGATGTTGACAGGAATCTGAGCTCGTTTGCCACACTAACCACCCTTCCGGATTCAATTCAGAAATATTGAAGGATGTGTTGGAAATGTATGACTGCAATGTAGCAAGGGACAGATCTGTATGATTACCCCAATTAGGATAAGCACCCAGGCCCGGAGTGGTGGGAGAATTTAATTTTTTAGAAGTAGCCAATCCAAAACAGGAGGTCTGAAAAATTGGCGAATTTAAAAATAACATGTGGTTCGGGATGAGGCTGGCACGATGCAAGCTTCTTTTACCTGTACCTGCCACGGTTTAGAACCCCAAACCGACTTAAGATCGATAGTAGCTTTCCACAGATCATATCCTCCAATTGCCACCAACTTGTCCATAAAGGACTTGGAATACAACAATTTGGTGTGTGTCAGTCTAACCTTAGATGCAGACTCAGCCGCAACCTTAAAATAAAAGGAGGCCGGGTTCGACACACTGAAATCAGAAAAATATGTGAATTTGTCCACTAACGTGGTGGAGCTGCCCAGCCTAGGGGCTGGACAGTGTTCCCATTGTGTATAATTTACAAAATTTCTAAACGTATTTGCTTTGTGTAGGAAATGCGTGCCATAATGTTGATAGCAGAATTGCTCATCATAATTAGCAGTATCTAAATACAAATCTTCAGCATCAAATGCAGCATGATATTTCAAATCAGAAAACCGTGCTTCTATTGCTTGTACATCCCAATCATCTGAGTGGATGTTCTGCTTGACTACATTACCCATAGAAACACGAAATACATTTGGCACATTAATTACTTCAGTGGGGCCATGAATTTGAAATTTTACAGCATCCCAAGCGATCCCATCACGTACAGGCCAGTCAGTAATGTTCACAAAAGTCTGGTCCCTTTTCAAGATATGTGATGAGGAGTGGGGGGCCAAAGTTCCATCAATTAGTCGAATTGTAGATCTTTCTTTCAGGTAGTTTCCATTGATAAGTCTAAAAAACACTACCACAAAGCCAATGGACATAAACAAAAAAATACATATGAGCACCAGCCAAATGTAAGTCCAATGGCGAATTAAAAAATGTCTCTTGAACCAGGCCAAAAAATCTAAACTTTGGACGGGGCAATGGAAGTCATTGAATTAGTGTCAAAAGAGTATCGTGACTGGGTAACTGTGGTGGATTGTAAAACAGGCAATGGAACATCCGCAGGATAAGCATACTTAATATCTTCAGGTAGACCACCAGGTGTCAGTGGCAATAAAGGACCAGTAACTGTATGCATCTCGACGGCAACATCAGGCAAGGTGTCAGAAGCTGGGGCCACAACCGAATTTCTCAGCATCGAAGGGCAAGAAACTGCCGGAGTCATACTAAGAAGAATCGGCCACTCTCTGTAGCTTGACATTGTCAATTGAGATGTACCTGTTATCCTTACGACCAGGAAGTGGAGTTAAAATGACTGTACGTGTACTCTGTACTCCAAGCACCGGAACTGGTGCACGATAAGAGGGGCCAAACTCCTTCTTGTTCTCCACCTTCTCACGGACCAGATCACCAACTCGAGGTAGCCAGCCGACTTCCGGAATCTGAAGCGCAGCATCAGATGTGGAGGGTACGTGTTCCTTCGCTAGACTGTCTCTGGCTTCTTGAAGATTCTGCAATACAGCACAGTGATCATCTACGTCAAAGGGTGCGGCCGACGCCGCCATGTCTAGACCATCAAGGTCCAGGACAAACATTCGTATGCCAAAGAGCATCATGTATGGGGTCTGCCCACCCAGAGACCTTCTAGGGAGATTATTAAGTGCACGTTGCACGTCATATAAGTGGGCTAGCCAGTTCCGGCCAGTACCTAAAACCCTGGCTGTCAAAGATTGCTTTAAGTCACGGTTCATCCACTCCACTACACTATTACCCTCAGGTCGGTATGGAGACGAAAATTTGACTTGAACCCCAAATTTCTCATGGCTTCTTTGTACGCCTTAGAGGCGAACACAGGGCCCTGATCAGAATGAAAGGTACCACATGCAAAACTTCCAACAAAGACACGCAAATCCTTGATGACAGTACGGGCATCAGCACTCCTTTGTGGCCACACCCACAGAAAACGTGTGCACGAATCCACTGCAACCAAGATGTATTTGTACGCAGTATCAGAGGTAAATGGACCGCAATGATCTAAATAAACACAACCCAGTGGTTTATTAGATATGTACAACTGAGTTTGTGGTGGGCGCGCCGCAGTTGAAGGTTTTATCTGCTGGCAAATGTCACAATTAAGAACATAAGCACGCGCTTGTTTATATAAACCGCACCACCAGTAACGTTGTTGTAACAGAGATACAGTAGCTGCAATGCCGGCATGCGCGGACACCATGCCCTCGTGAGCTGCTAATATCAAGATGGCCTGCAGTCCGCGTTGGGAATCAATCTGTCACCAACGTCATTAATCCTCACTAATGGGACGTTATCAGGACTTAAGCGATAATGGTAACAAGAAGGGAAACCTCTTGGATATTTTGTTCCCTTCTCTGTAGCAGCAATAGCTGCCAAGATGTCATCATCGATCTTACTTTGTGATCTTGTAAATGCTGATACTAAGTATGTTGCCACTGCTGTTTTTGCTGCCTCGTCAGCTAGGCTGTTGCCGACAGCATGGACACCAACTCATTGGTGACCAAGAGTGTGAATAACATTCACGAGAGGCAGATGTTCTTTAAGTTCTGCCACTCGAACCCAAAGCGTTTTATGCTTAATCGTGCTACCTTTGGAATCATGGTAGTCATTCTGAGACCAAAAATGAAGATTGTCGTTATATGATTGGACACAATAAAATGAGTCACTCACTATAAGAGTAGTGACTCGGGGATCAGCAAACTCTAGTGCAAGCACCAGAGCACGAAGCTCCGCCAACTGTGTGGTACAATCACCCAATGACTGCGTATGCACGACATCGGATTGGAATTCACCATTCACGAAAGTACCGACCACAATGGCGCAGGCCGCTGAATAGGCATGCTTCGATCCAGTTGCCGGTTGCGCAGAACCATCAGTGTAAATGACACAATGGTAATCCTCGAGCGGGCGCAAGGACAGAGGAGCTGGATGAACGAATTCATACTGCAAAAACTCCTGAGTCTGAAGTGCCGCGTCAAAGATATATGTGACGTCAGGCGATGTCAAGGAAGTGGCCCATTGTATCCACCTTGGATGTAAAGCCTTAGAATTAGGTACACTTGCTTTCGTCACCGCCTCAAGGGCAGGATATGGTGTTACCACCAACATGCGTTTACCTTGCGATAGCGCTCGCTCTTTCAGAATCGCCATCTGTACTGCCGTCAGAACTTTCTCGACAGCGGAAAATCGCAGCTCAGCCGAAGTGTACAAGTGTGATTTGTAGGCAATGGGGATGGTGTCACCCTCATTGAACATTAAGTATGTGAAACCCACTGCGCCTGGTACAATTCTTATCACCAGGTTAGTGTGGTTATCACGCGTCAGTAAGTATTTTGAAGCAAGAAGATCAGCTTGCAATGCTTGCAATATAGCTGAATGCTCTGGCAGCCAACATGATTTGGAAAAAGTAGGTTGTACCAAGGCATAAAGCGGCTTGATACGCTGGGCATAATCAGGAATGTACGTTCGACCGAAATTCAGAAAGCCCAGCAGAGATTAATTTCTTCAGTGTCGTAGGGGCACGTAGGCATGCGTATTTCTCTAGGAAGTGCGGAGCCAATCCTCGACCTTCATTGTTGAGTTCGTATCCCAAGAACAACACTGTATATTCCGCAATGTGAGACTTCGCAAAGTTGAATTTGTACCCGAAGTCAGCAAACAAAACAATAATGCGATCAACGCGACAGAGATGCGGTCCCAACTCGTCGTCTGTGAGATTTGGCTTCAGACCTGCACACGGCACGGAGTCTGCCCTGGTGACCGCCTTAGACGATCTTCGTTCGCGGGCCGACACTGGTCGAGCAGCCTTTTTAGTGCTGCTCGACATGTCGGCCGCATTCGACACGGTCAACCACGACATCTTGGTCAGAAGACTTGAGTATGCAGGGGTGAAGGGCTTGGCCCGTGACTGGCTGGTTTCCTATCTGGGTGATAGGCAGCAGGTAGTGGCCCTGCTACCTTTCCAGTCGGAGATCAAAGCAGTTAAGCAGGGTGTTCCGCAAGGGTCTGCCATCAGCCCTATTTTGTTCAACCTCTACCTTTGCCCTCTAGTGAGTCTGATTAAATCATTCGGCATCTCGGTTATTAACTATGCCGATGATACACAGCTCATTTTTTCCATCGAGGGCAAAGATGCGGTGCCTTTGGAGACCTTCCATCAGTGTATGGCGTCAACTGCGGAATGGTTGAGGCAGAACTCTCTGCAGTTCAACGGCTCCAAAACAGAGGTATTACACTGCTCGTTGGATCGGGTCCCCCGGCCGCTGCCTCCTGACTTTTGGCCCGCCTCTTTTTCGGATGCTCCTTTGGCAGCAGCCTCTGCCAGGAATCTGGGTGTAGTGCTTGGGCCCAATCTTCAACTGGACCTTTTTGTAAATAAAACTGTAGCCACTTGTATGATGCTGCTCCGTATGCTGTGGAAGATCTTGCCGTTGCTGCCGACCTATGTTCGGCCAGAAGTAGTGCGTTGCACCATACTGAGTAGGTTGGATTACTGCAACGCACTGCTTCTGGGAGCCCCAGCCAATTTGGTGGCTAAATTGCAACGTGTGCAGAATATGGCGGCCAAGTTGGCCTTGTCCCGGCACCGTTCCGACTCTTCTTCCAGGGCACTAGCCGATCTCCATTGGCTACCTGTCCCGCAACGAGTTATCTTTAAAGCACTTTGCTTAGTGTTCAGAGGATTACATGGACAAGGACCGGTTCCGTTGCAAGAATTGTTCCAGTGGTATGTACCCACTCGCTCCCTTCGGTCGCTCTCAGCACATTTTGTGGTAATCCCTAAGGTAATGAGAGCTCGGATGGGTGGGCGAGCTTTTGGATTTGTGGCCGCTAAACAATGGAATACTCTCCCCTTGTCGCTAAGAAGCTCCGGAGACTTTTTCTCTTTTAAGAGGGAACTCAAAACATTTCTCTTCCCTAGGTCTGATTAAATCTCTTCAACTACTCTGTGTGGTGTTGGTATAATTGTCTGAAGCGCCAGGATACCCTTCGGGTGACAGTCTGCGCTATACAAGTACGCCATACATACATACATACATAAATATCATCCACATACGAGAGCGCATCAGGGCCTATGCTCTCTAACAGAGAGACCACACGAGCGGCGAAGACACCAGGGCTGTTTTTATAGCCCATCGGCAATCTTTTGAAATGTTTCTGTTTGCCACCCGAGGTAAATGCCGTTCACTCACTACTAAGAGAGGACAGGTTATGGCTATAAAAGCCATTGGAAATGTCAAGTGTGGTTTTAAACTGTTTTCTCACGAGACTATCGACGAGAGCTGAACTGTGGGTATTCTGTACTGCGCATGTCCGGCAATGAGAGTTTAAATGCCGGTAATCCAAAACTACGCGGTACGACCCGTCAGGCTTCGTCACAGTGAATAAAGGATTATTCATCGGTGACACACATGTTTCAATTACACCTTGATATTCCAATTGTTCAAGGATAGCCGCGACGTGAGGACTTGCTTCGCGACGCATGGGATATCGGGGGTTGTGGCTGGGGCGTGGACCGCAACGGAATTTCATGGCTGGGGGACAATTTATCCCAGCCTACCTGATTACGATACAGCGCAGGTGCAAGCACCAGAGCCCACTCCTCGGCGAACTTTTTAGCTTGGTCCTTTGACACTGTGTGCGCGAAGGACGGGAGGATTACCTCCTCCCCTCTAGGAGTATCTAAACCGAAAGCCGGGGGCCAATCAGCCTCAGCCTATAGAATATCATATGAAGAGGTCAGATTATCCCACAAAATCCCTTTAATCGTGCGTTGTATGTCACCTTCAATTAAAAGGACTATATTATATAGTCAGTCAGGGGGAGCCACTCTAGTGTCAGCAGTTTCTACAGTTATGAATATATCAGTTGCTGTCGCCACCAGATATGGACGCAGTGCTTGTCGCACTACTGTAACTTCCGCCGCGCTGTCGAGCAGCGTTAGTGCCCATGTCAGGTTCTGAAGCTGCGTCCGCACCATCTGTGGCATACCTCGCTGTTAGCGCAGCAACTTTCTTCTTCTGAAACGGGGGTCGTTGACGTGCAGACTCGTCCTGCTTGCCTTTGCCATCTGTCTGGCGGGGTTGCTCACGACTTTGGACACCCCTTCCTTTCCCACGGTCTCCGCCACCGGATTGTGAAGCCGATGTTTCCTGTGAAGAACGAGGAGAGCGTTGTTCAGAAACCTGAAATCTATCAGGTGACTTAATACGAGATCGATCGCGCAGATCATATGTGCGTTCGCTCGACGACTGCACGGGCGAGGCAGGACGAGACCCCTGTTTCTGTTGCTGCTTCCCCTGTTTCTTTGCTCGCCAACTTTGTTTAGGAAAATATGGGCGTTCGTCTTTAGTAGACGAGCTCACCTTAGTTTGCTGTACTATATCAGGAATTACCACGGCTGGTTTAACACCCAACGCACTACGGTCCATGGTCCTATAGGCTTGCGCAATTATTTTAGCGAACTCCTTGGGCCTGTCGAGTTCATCCACGCGGTCCAGCTTATTAGCTACTTGGAACTGCATGGCGTCGCCTTTGAGGTTGCCCATTACCATGGAAGCCACCACATCGAACACTCCGACAAGCCTCATTCCTAATTCAACAGCATCCTCCGCACTGTGATTCTCTTGAACACGTTTGATGACGGAAGGTAGTACAGACATAGACGGAGTGCCGAAGCACTTCGAGTAGGTCGCGGCAAAGACCTTGCCCCAGTTTGTGCAATCAGCCATATCTGGGACTAAGTCTTTCGGCAAACTAATGGTGAGAATCCTGTGTTTCTCCACAGGAGTGGTATGCGGAAAAACCGCCTCCAGTTGGTCAAATTTCTCAGCAAGCCAATAAGGAAAATCATCCTTACTTTGGGGGCGCTTGCCCATTACCGAATTTACCATAACAGGACTAATAACCACCGCGTGGTGGTCCGTTGGTTGTCCCGCAACAGCAGGTGCCCCCACCTGCATGTTGCGTGACACGTACTGCACTAAAGCCCTATGAACTGTAATCAGGGCTGTGTGTAGTACCTGCAACTCAGCCACCGCCACCGTGAGATAGCGGGGATGAGGCGTAAAGCCGGCCAGCACCGGCCATGTGGCCCCTGCAATAGACAACGGGCCCATTCTCGCCGGTGCAACCGCATGGGGAAGGGCGGAGATAGGGATTTCTTGTGTCCTGTATGGGGTATAGACCGCAGGTAGCTGCGTGGGAGTAAAGGAATGAAACGTACCATCATCATCCACCGCCGGAAAAGTCACCCAAGAGTAAAACAACTCATATGGGTAAGACGCATCAGCACTCACCACAAAAATAACAGCTATCCCATCATCTGGCACCCCATATGTCGTCAAATGACGGCGTAGAGGTGTACGACTATGCGCGGCTATCTCGACCGGTATTAGGACACACTAAAGAATATTGTTAGAATCCGGGTTCTCTGGTTGGCACAGGTAGGTACTTGTGACAAGCAGGGAACCTTTCCTCTAGTCAGGAAAAGGGGTTACACTACTAAAACAACCCCTGCTCACCCTTTAGGTAGCTTGGCGCGAGCAGACAAGGCTTATCTCAGAGCGTTATAGTTTAAGCATTTGTGAACACATACAGTAACCAAGTGACAACACTACAAATGGACACCACACAGGTAGTTATATTAAAAATAAGGATTCTTCATATAGGATTATCACAAGACCATTAAACGATGGAAAATACACAATACGGTTGCTTAGTTGGTAGAAGATTGCTTAGTTTCTCTTAAGTTCTTAAATGCGACACTTTAAGTCAATGTACCTTAGAAGCGACACACAGGGCAACGAAAGTGTAGCAGCGATGCAGTTGCGTTGAAGTTCTTGGTGCAAAAGAAATAAAGACGGGATCTTCCAGATGCGTTACGCTTCTCCGATGTTGCGAGAAGGCTCGACTCGATGCATCAGCTGCAGCGGCGTCACCCTTGACGAGATGCGACGACAGCGGCCTTGGCAACGGCACTCTTCTCCGACGTTGCGAGACGCTTCCGCTCGATGCGATGCTGCAGCGGCGACACCCCTTCTGCGAGATGGGACGACAGCGGCTCCGACGGCGGCACGCTTCTCCGTGGATGCGAGGTGCTTTTCTGGATGCGGTGCAATGCGACAACTACGATGGCTGCGATGGCGACACGCTTCCTCCTCGATGCGAGACTCTTCTCTCGATGCGGTGCAATGCGACAGCTACGATGGCTGCGATGGCGACACGCTTCTTCGGCGTTGCGAGACACTTCCGGAATGATGTGAGACGCTTCCGCTCGATGCGATGCTGCAGCGGCGACACCCTTTGCGAGATGCGACGACAGCGGCTCCGACGGCGGCACGCTTCTCTTCCTTGCGTCGCGCTTCCAGCTCCTTGCGACACGCAGTCCCTCAGAAGGCCCAACAACAGCAGCAGGCACTTCCAAAAGACTCTGGGGAGATGGGGGTGAAGTCCACTGGTCCTGGGACTTCGTTCAGGGGGCAAGCTCAGTTCAAGCCTTTGGAGATCTTTTCAAAGCACAAGTTGAAGTAAAGTCTTTAGCAGTCTTTCTCCTCTCCTTCAGCAGCAAGGCAACCACTGCAGGCCAATCCCCCAGGTCAGGGACAGTTACTCCTCCTACAGCTTTCCCAGTTCCTTCTCCTCTGGCAGAGGTTCTTCTTGTTTCAGCAGGATCTCATTTCTTGGGAGCAGGGTCCCAATACTTATACCCCTATGTTCCGGTGTTCCTCTGGGGTTGAGGGGCCTTTGCCCAGTCCAAACCAGTTCTTGAGCACTCTGTTGACATGACTCTGCCTTTCTATTCAGGGTGCAGGGCAGAGCCATCAGCCGCTCCGCAGAAGGTGGAACCAGCATTGTGGTAGCAGAGCACAACCCTATTCAGAGCCCAGGTGTACTCCTCCCACCCATCTGACTGCCAATCTTCCTATTCACCACCAGGCTACCTAGCCCTGCACCTCTGGGTTTCCCCAGCCCTGTCACTCACACAACCAGACAGGCAGATACACATCATAGCAGAGGCGGGCTGAAATGGTCAAGCAAGCAAATACCAACTTTCTAAAAGTGGTATTTGCAAACACAGAATATTAAAATAAACTTTACTAAAAGATGTATTTTATTATTTTGAGTTCAGGCATACTAAACTCGAATTTCTACCATGTTCCCTGGGTCTGTTAGGATCATAGAATGTAACAATTCTGGCCTATGGAGAACAGGTAGCCTTACAATAGTGAAAAACGAAAATGGCTGTAATTCACTATTAGGACATGCCACACACATCAGGGCTTGTCCTACCTTATGCTTACAATGCACCCTGCCCTTGGGCCTACCATAGGGGTGACTGATATGAAGTTAAGGGAAGGTTTAGGGACTGGCAAGTGTGTGCACTTACCCAGTCAGCATGACAGTACCAGACTGCACGCAGGTTCTGCAATGGCAGACCTTAGATACATTTTACCAGGCCGCTTCTGTGGGTGGCACAACCAGTGCTGCAAGCCCACCAGCAGCATTTGTATTTACAAGCCCTGGCACTCCTGGTGCACTTTACTGGGATCTGACAGTAAACCAAATAAGCCAATCATGGAATCCAACCAACATATACATTTTAAATAGGGAGCACTTGCACTGTGGCACTGGTTGGCAGTGGCACAGTGCTCTGAGCAGCTAACACCAGCAAAACACATGAGGCACAGCGACAAAAAAGTGGAAGGGAGACTCACGCCAAGGTGCCAGGTCTAACAAATATCAACGATATCAACAGTAGCACTGGAAATGAGATCCTGTGCACACGGACGGATAATTATCGGGTTCTGTATGTATTCAACATGAGCCAGAAGGTGTGATCAGCTTACGATTCCAGGGTGCGCACCCTGGAATCGTGAGCTGATCCCACATCCGAGACCGCTCCTCAACCGGCTACAGATCCTGCTACTTTAGCTTTTATCCATTCGATCCCAGTTCACGCCGTTTCCTCAGCGGGTTCTTCCTTCTCCTCATGTGACTTCGTACTAAGGTCATTTCCGACATAACCACCTTCCGGAACAGCCCTGATGAGTCACAATAGCTACACGTTGTGACGAAACACGTGTCGGCTGATTAATTTCTTTTGTATATTGAGTTGAACATTTCATTAAAGGAAATCTTGCACGCAACACGCCTGATGTTGACCAGTGTTTATCCATAAATAAGAATTTTCTCACACCTTCTGGCTCATGTTGAATACATACAGAACCCGATAATTATCCATACGTGTGCACAGGATCTCCTTTTCAGTTATTGATGTGGATCTTGACCTACGCATTGCAGGGGTCATTTCATTGGGTTTGTCCCCCCTGACCTAGTTGCACCGGACACTATTGTTCTCTATACTCAACTACGTACACGCTTGAGCGCCAAGCTTCCTCCAAATCAATCAAACCCTTACCACTGCCAACAGTAGCACTGGGGTTTAGTAAAAATAACCTTTTTAATGATCAAGCTTGAATGAACCTATTAGTCGAAACACAGGTAGGTTAAACCGTCACTCCCGTTAACCGGAAACCAGAGTGAGGGTGTTGTGGACTAATATAGGCACTACTAAGGCGTTTCAAATCAATAGACCAAACGTTAGGTGCACCATTTTGCAGGGATTCTGCTTATGCACAGAACTATGCACAGGAAACCAGGACCTCAGTGAATTGTTGTGTACCAAAAACTCACCTCAGAACCCCGAACCCCTTATCCGACCAGCATCAGTGTCCCATTCGTTATCCGAGTTTTATCTTGGCGGTCCCAATGTATAGACAACCCAGAACAAGCGACTTAGGGTATTCTCAGGAATGGTGGGAATCAGAAATACCTGTTCGTAATTATTCTCATATCAGTCCACAACAGAATAAACAGAGACACAGTAAAGTTTATAGAGTTTATTTTATAAACCTCGTGTCCTAAGATGCAGTACTTTGGCTAACATAAGCAGACAAATGATTAAGATCAAAACCATCAGCATAGTTACAATACCATAGAAAGTGAAAGGAGTAATCATACTAAAATGACAGTGGATATCAGCCACCTTCCTTTCGCTAATAAACTAATATTATTATTATTAGACTAATAAAAGGTCTCTAGGCCTGAATGGGGAACCCCATACCGTAAAGATCAGCTTAGTGGGATCACATCACAGGATCAGCTAGACTCTGCTCCTGGGAAAGCTCTTCTTCCGAATGTAATGAAAAACATGCAACACTGCAATATTAAAAGCACCCGACTTTCAGGTATTTGCAGCTGCTTGCGTGTTATGGCTAAATAGTGGGCCGATCAACCTGAACCCAACAACATGCACCGTCTGGCGACCCAGACTGTTTCTTTACACAATGTTCAGACCAAGGTCGCTGCTCACTGTTTGGGATGTGAACAACAGACAGTTCTCATGTGAAGCAAAGTCGAGCAAGCATTTCTCAACTAATAACATGTAACTACAGTGTCGTGTGCAAAAGCAGCAAAAGCGGCAAGATGGCTTTCTAACATCTAACGCGATTGTGCTAACTTAGCATTGTACGTATATAGATAGCAATCTTCACTACAATACGTTAAGATAACATACAGAATTTGAAAGCGCACTTGAATTAAACTGTTTACAAAGTGCATAACATAACCTTGTGTAACATCTACTTTTCTTGTCTGTCAGTACTCACGTTACACATTCTAGTGTTATTATCTGGTTTCCTAAAACATAATGCAACTCTTTTTTTAAATAGACATTTTCTGTGTTATCGTTTAATTACCACATTCATCTAAGCATAAGTGTACATGTCACTAAATTGTCAAATTGCATATCAGCTTCTTGAGGTGGTATCAGAAATCTACTTCTAACATTCTGCATGCTTTTCCGATGCAGTATCTAAATCAGAATCACAGTTGAAACCTAATAAACATCTATGTAATTACCACGTAAAATAGTGTCACAATCCATTTTCTGTGCAAACTTGCTGTAAAGAAATGAATGACAACATCTCTTCTCTACTCCATCAATTCCCCCTTTGATGGTGAATCAAGCCATCACACTCTTAACTTTATCTTTATCTGATGTCACATTTATAAGGTGGATGTCTTCATAAGCTTTAGCCTGGTTTGTTCTAAGGATTTTAATTCATCGTAGTACCCACATTGTCTATCCACTAATTTAATTTCTGGTTTCTTTTTCTTTATCCCCCTAGTCTCTTTCTCAGTTTTTGTACGTCTATAATATCGATGATCGTTGTTATTATTAGTACGCAATGCGATGCAATGCAGCGCGCGCAACAAAATTTGTTTTATTTATTTATATGTTTACTTACCTCCGTTCGGCCTTATGCATAGTTTACTACCCCCACCCTGCTCCTCCCACGCCCCGCCCACCGCCCCGCAGCACTCCCTCCAGGAGCCGCTACTGGGCGTCAATATTCTCCCCACTAAACTACTTCCCAAAGTAGCAAACAATTTTTCCACCAAAGGAAGTTCTTTGCCAATAGATTCCTACGCATCTTTAGCCTTTAATTGAGTCGAATCTTTTCCCAAATTAGTAAAATTGCTGATATATCCTCGCAAATCTTTGCTTTTGTCACGGATATAAGTACAGCACTGTTGGACCTTTAGAATGCGACAGACTTCGCCATCTTTTTAAGTAGGATGTCTAACGCAAGTCTGTTTTGTAGCACTATAGATTTGTTAGCAACCATTTCAGTATCCTCCTTCTGTATCGGTTGATAAACGATAAACGATCTCCCACAGTAAAACGTTTTTGAATTTTGGGAGAATTTAGAATCACCCCAACTGATGGTATTATTGCACCAAAAATATCCCCAATTATTTCGGCAGCTTTTATTCCCCTATTTAAATGAGTGTGTTTAAATTCATTGGTTCCACTAGCGTGTCCCACATGATTTTTTGGAAATTCTATTCCCATATAACAGCATTCATACCAATGTTTTGGTGACCTATAATAGGCATTTTCCCCACAGATATAAAATACTCCTGAAAAAGCTGAGTCAGATCCTCCAAGACATAAACCCCATCCTCCACCGATTTAGAATGTGTGATCGCATACACTGGAACTAGCAAACGTATTGGTTAAATTCAGTTCTGCGTCTCCATATGCATAGCTTTCATTTGTGTTGCCAATCCAGAGCCATAGCAGAGTGTGCATCACCCTTTTTAATTTCACACTCTTGGTGTGCCCAAGGTGGAATCTTTGATTATGTTTCAGCCATTTTCCTTTATTTCTCCACATCTATCTTCAACTGCATTAATAAAATCATTTTCGAAGGTATGCAAATTACAAGCCAGATTATGCCTATGTGCATATACTGTGTCTATACTTTGTGTTGGTTGGAAGAATTCACCTATTATTTCAGCAGTTTGCGTGTTTGGTACAATGTTCAAATTCTTCATACTTTGAAATTCAGAAAAGATCAAATCATAATTTGAATAATAATATTAAAATTGCCCTTTTGCAGTAGAATAAACTTGTTGGTACACTTCAAGAAATGCCCTAAGTAAGAGGTCCGTGATGGTAATTCACCCCCTCTGATACCGAGGACGGTAGTTGCATGCACACATAGTAATCTCTAGAATTCATAGTATCGATGTATCCATAGAGAAGTTTAGTAAAGACATTTAAGGACAAGTCATTAATAGATTGCACACGATGTAAAGTCTTAACAGTTAGATCATTAGTTACAATTCCATCATTCCTTTCTTCCAACCGTTTAGTAACAGGGGTAGGGTTAATGGCAATTCTCCACATGAACATGATGAGGGATAATTGATTTAATACAAGAATCAAAGAAAAAGCGGCCAAGAAGCAAGCACATATACGTTTGACCTGGATTTGTATAGTTTCAGAGCAGCAGCAAATACCCACCATGAAGATGCTAGTTCAATGCAGACTAATGAAATATTAATGGACTGACGGTCACTTAATGTGATATCTGTTGCAACAGCCCATTGTGGCTCTTTACTTTTGATGTACCTGTCTAAACCTTTTTGTTTTCTTCATTCAACCCTATGTACAACGCTCTGATACCCTTGGGTCATGTGCACGCTTTATAAAACACTATAAATAAAAATAAAATAAATGCAACTATACCCGGGTTTGGTTTCCATCTCTCTAGAATGGGTACTCATGCTTTCTGTTTACATTTGAGAATGCTTTATCGTATGTCTTTGAGCTCTTGGAACAACATTTTCCTTGTTTTTCCAACTGTTATAGTTCACAGGTTTCAAGTTTTGGCATAATCCAGTGTATTTTGTCTCTTCAGTTATTCATAGGCCATTTCTTTTTGTTTTTCTGCCTTGCAAATGTCCCTTATTACAACAGTCTCTCAAGGTGGTTTTTGTGAGTTTAAATCCTTGAAGCCAAAAGCTTGATATGCTTTATCTCAGTCATTGCTACTGCTAAATAAGTCCATTCAGGTGCAGCATATCTCCGACTTGGTACTTTAGCTCGTTTCGATTTTCTCACTGTTGGTCCATCCTCATCCGTATCACTTCGCTCAGATGGACTTGAGACTTTGATTACAGTTGGGGGTACTTTGCCCTCTGCCAAGATTGACCACAATCTGTTAGTTCTTCTGGACCAACAGTCTCCACTTATCATTCGCTTTTCACTTGCACTCTTCACAACAGCTGGATCAACACTTCACCTCGTCAGGTCCCTCGCTGCATGACCCTCATTAGCGACAGGGACTGACTCTCTTGGACCCTTATTTAAACCAGTGCTTTGAGACCCAGCAGCTGACGCCCCCTCTGCTCGGTGACTGACCTTAGTTGGACCTCTCACTGTAACCACCTGCACATTCACTGCAGCTACTGCATTTTCAAGGGGACATGAGAGTCTGCGAGTGTGGGCAGCATGTACCCAGTTAGGTCGACTACCACATTTGACAGCAGTTTGGTAACAAGGATCACTTGATATGCCCTCACCAACGAGGCTCCAAACAGAATTTGCGCACATGCTTCTTTACTAAGACCCAGTCACTGGGACACAGCTCAAGGCACTGCTCCTGTTGTGGTGAAATGGCAGGTTCCCCAACCTGCTAAGACACAGAACAGAACACATCAGCCAATCCTTTACAGTAATTGAGTACCAAATCATCAGCATTTACCAGCTGATTGACTGGTACTGTAAGCTGTCTCATAGCCCTCCCCATTATGATTTCGTGTGGGGACAGTCCAGAACTTCTGTCTGGGGCGCTTTTCAAACTCATCAACACCAAGGGCAAAGCATCAGGCCATTTTGGAGACAAGGACACACACACCTTTGCCAGATGGGATTTTGGTGTTCCATTCACTTGCTCGACCACTCCAGATGCCTCTGGTTGGTCTGCATAGTGTAAATTTTGCTCAATGTTGTAATGATGCACATTGTTAAAATGGGTCCCTCTATCTAATTCCAAGGGGGTCAGAAATCCAAACCATGGTATAAGCTCTCTAAGGTGTAATTTAGCTACAGTTAAAGTGTCATTTTATGGCAAGACCGGAGGCTCCTATTATGCTTTTCTTTTCTAGCTTTATTCAATAGCAGCCAGAAAAGTGAAAAACACTACAGTTCCCAGAGGGCCAAGCGAGAAGAACTGGCCAATGGGAACGCAAAGAAAACGGAACAAATAACCAATCAGATAGAAGCTAACAATAAAACGTCACAACTGACTGCGGAGCTTCCTCTTTTCTTGCTGCTCGCAGTCAGTTAAGTGACCTTATCTTTTGCTCCGCTATTGCATGTTTAAATTTACTGTCAATTTTGGTTAAATTGCTCATTGTTTAGTTTTTTGGCGTTTCGCCGTCTTTACATGTGGTACCTCTAGCGTCTCCTGCCTTTTGCAGCCTTGCGCAATGTTCTCTTCCCCCCGCCTTCGGGCGCTAATGGGCTGCTCTCTCTCCGCGCGACTTCCCGCTTTCTGTCTTCGCATTATTCTGCCGTTTTGGACTCGCGCGCAGCGTGCTTTCACTCGGACTTTGTTTTTCCTCTCACGGAACTTGTCCTCTCAGCCTTCCGTTTTTTCCCCTGTCTGGCACGCCCCTGGGAGGTCTCTGCTTCTCACGCTCCTCCCCCTCAGGAGAAGGTTTTTCATCATTAACCCTTTCCTTCCTTTCAGTTCTCACACTGTATTGTTATGGAGGTTGTCAGCTCTCCCGAATCACTGTATAATAATGAGGAAGGCGAAGCCTTCAAGAAGGACTTGAATAAATTCATTAATTCCTCTGTGGAAAATGCGGTTGAGGTGTCAATGAGACGTATGTCCAAGGGTATGGAATCGTCCATGTTAAATATTTTGTCCAAAGCTCTGGCCCATTCTGCGGGGGATAGCAGAAAAAGAAAGGTGGTTTCTTCTGTCTCTGGTCATGCTTCTCATTCTGCGTCAACTTTGACTAGCGGGGTCTCCTCGCGCCTGACTGAGGACTTAGTTCCTCCAAGGCCTCCTACTCAGGAGGGGTTTTTTGGTTCCGAGGGCAAACGCAAACAAAAATTAAAGCATGCAGAGTCTCCCAAAAAGTTAATAATTTCCACCATTTTGGACACGGACGATGACCAAGACGACGCAGATGACCTGTTTGACCTTTTTGATGTCTCTGACCCTCATTCTCCTCCCGCTAAAAAAGCCAAATTTGATTCCTTTTCATTTGAGCCAGTTTATGACTCAGAGGGGGTGCCCATGTTTGACCCGTCCTCCATTCGCCATCCTAACTCGTCAGAATGGTTGCCTTCCCCTCATGTTGCAGATTATATTTCTGCTAGACTACGTCTCTCTCTGGAGGTAGCGGTTCGCGCTCGTTTAAAATCAGAGTGTCCCAAGCCCTCTTTCTCTGATAAAATTACCTTAGTCCCTTCCATAGACCAACCCTTACTCACTTTCTTTTCAAAGTTCGGCAAGGACCCCCTCAAGGGTGTTGATAAGGCCTGGTCCTCATGCCAGGATAAGTTGCTGGACGTGGTCGGTCCTTTGGCACGCATCTTTGACATGTCTGAGACTGCTCGTCTCGATGGGTCTGATCTTTCGGCTGAAGAAGGCCTTTTGCTTACTTAGCAACGCTAATGCAGCCATTACCCATGAGTGGGGTAAGGGTCTTCTCATTAAGTTAGACCCTAAACTAGCTAACTTAGCTCCCCAGGATCCCGGTGCCAAGGCTAACGGTTTACTTTTCGGAGACTCTCTGGTCAAAGACCTTAGTAGGTTCGTGTCTACTTTTGCATCCTTGGACAAAGCCCAATTGTCTATAAAAAAGGTTTTCACACCTCAGGATTTTGGACGGGCCGGCAGAGGCAGGAGTTGCTCTTCCGGCCGCGCCTACTCCAACCAAGGCTCCAGAGGCTCCTACAACAACAATTCCTCTCAAGAATACAAACCACAGTTCTACCCTCAGCGGGGTAGATGTTCCAAAGGTCGCGGACACAGAGGTTTCCGCTCCAACAACTTTAACCAACAGGGTAAGTCCATCTCCTCTTCCCCCTGTGGGAGGGCGTTTAAAACTGTTTCTTCAAAATTGGCAAACAATTACCTCTGACCCCTGGGTCCTCAACACTGTTCAGGGCTATCTTATAGAGCTCTATTCTCCGCCTTTCCAAACTGTGTTCCCCCCTCCTTTGGTCTTTTCAAACAAGATTTCCACTCTAATTTCTCTAGAAATCCAGTCCCTTCTTCAAAAACAGGCCATTGTAATCTCCCCTTACGATCTATCAGGTTTCTCGTCCAGAAAAAGAACAAAAAATTACGCCCAGTTATCAATCTCAAATGGTTCAACCACTTCGTGGTCTACCGCCATTTCAAAATGGAAACCATCCTCCATTTACGGGACACCCTTCGTCCTCATGATTGGTTGGTTCATTTGGACCTTCAAGATGCTTATCTCACAGTTCCCATTCATCCTTCTCATTCAAAGTTCCTCCAATTTCAGTGGTTAGGCGAGACTTTCCGTTTCACTTCCCTTCCCTTCGGTCTTTCTTCTGCACCTTGGTGTTTCACAAAACTCTTGAAACCAGTCATACCTTTCCTGCGTTCCCTGGGAATCAGAATGATCATCTATCTAGACGACATTTTGCTCATGGACACGGACAAGCAGCTGCTTCTTTCCCATCTTCACGTCACTCAGTCTCTGCTCAAGAATCTAGGATTCTTAATCAATCTCGAAAAATCCATGCTTCTGCCCTCCCAGAGCATTGAATTTTTAGGCTTTAGAGTAGATTCAGTCGCAGCTTCTCTGTTTCTTCCTCAAGCGAAGGTATCTTCAATCAAAGCAGAAATTTCTCACATCCTTCGGTCTTATTTCCTCCCTCTCAGGGCTCTGGCAAGAATAGTCGGTCTTCTTTCCGCTTCCATCCAGGCCATCTTTCCGGGTCCCCTTCGCTATCGCGCCCTTCAACGTCTAAAGATCAGGCACCTGCGCCTAGGACTAGCCTACGACGATCTTATCGCCTTGGACCCAGAGTCTCGCGTCGAACTACAATGGTGGATAGACCATTTAGATGCGTGGAACGGGCGAACGATTTTCGCCGCGGCCCCAGATCTTGTGTTAGAATCCGATGCCAGCCTGGCGGGATGGGGCGCCCGCTGTGGTCCAATATCGACCGGCGGTACATGGTCTTTAGAGGAGTACAAATTGCACATCAACTGTTTAGAGATGCTTGCAGGCTCCTTTGCAATCCAAAGCCTTTCAAAAAACAGGGTTCGCTGTTCTATTCTTCTCCGCATGGACAATGTTTCTGCGGTTCGTTACATAAACCATCTCGGTGGCACAAAGTCCAGACCTCTTGCGGAACTGGCGAAGAGTCTTTGGGAATTTTGCCTGTCAAATCAACTTTCCCTGACGGCAGAGTATCTTCCAGGAGAGCTCAACTCTGTAGCGGATTGGCACTCTCGCTTTCTTCTGGACTCCAGCGACTGGAGGCTTCTTCCATCCGTCTTCCAATCCCTCTCTCACAAATGGGGCCCTTTCTACATTGATCTGTTTGCTTCTTGTCTCAATACTCAGCTACCCAGTTTCTTCAGTTGGCGACCAGATCCTTTGGCCCTGGCCACGGACGCCTTCCTTCAGGATTGGTCTCGACAACTCAATTATGCCTTTCCTCCTTTCCTCATGATCAACAGAGTTCTTTCCCAAGTACGGCGTCAATCGACCTCCCTAGTCCTGGTGGCTCCCTTTTGGCAGTCCCAAGTTTGGTTTCCGTCCCTTTTGGAGTTGGCAATGGACTTTCCTGTCCTCCCTCCGAGTCGCACGGATTTGTTGGTGAATCCTCAGGGTATGCCACACGATCTTATTCTGAACAACTCCCTGGTTCTGTCTGCCTGGAAAGTTTCCGGCCTGTCCCTCCTGACGACTTCATTTTACAAGAGGCTTCTATCTTTATCAGCAAAGCCTGGGATCCCGGGACCTCCAAAGTCTACAAATCCGCCTGGTCTCTTTGGGCAAGCTGGTGTCTGGAACGGCACGCCGATCCCTTTTCAGCCCCTCTAAACTTTGTGGTCAATTTCCTAGCCTCTGAAGCTAGTGCAGGTAAGTCCTACAGAACAGTTAACCTGTATAGATCTGCCATTTCCCTTAATCATTCCCCCGTTGATGGCAAACCGGTTGGCTCTCATCCTCTGATATGTCGACTGTTGAAAGGAGTTCGTTGTTCTAAACCTCCGTTGGCTAAGTATTTTAGTTTATGGGATGTTTCTGTTGTGCTTAAACTGTTTTCTGATTGGCCAGATAATAATGCTCTTTCTCTCAAAATGTTATCAGCCAAACTTACCATGCTTTTGTGCCTGGTCTCTATTAAATGGGTTTCTGATGTTAAAGCGCTGGACATATCAGCTCGTCAGTTTTCCCCTACTGGGGTCCTTTTTCAGATTCATAGACGTACTAAGACTAATTTAAGTTCAGTATTTTATACCTTCTTTCCCTCGCATCCAAAACTGTGTGTTGGGCAATGTTTAAAAGTGTATGAACAAAGGACGTCTGATCTCAGAGCGCCCTCTCATTCTCAGCTCCTCATTTCCTTTCGCAAACCCCATCTCCCTGTCTCTTCTGCTACCCTGGCCCGGTGGGTTTGTTGGGTCATGTCCCTGGCGGGTATTGACGTCTCCGTCTTCGGAGCCCACTCCACGAGAGGTGCCATGGCGTCCAAAGCCTTTTGGGCAGGTTCTCGCCTGGAGGACATTCTGAGATCAGCGGACTGGACCAATAATTCTGTCTTTCGCATGTTTTATTGTAAACCTATTGATACTGTAGCTTCTCTAGTTATAAATAGGCTTTAAACAAGCATAATAGGAGCCTCCGGTCTTGCCCTAAAATGTAGATTTTCCTAGTTTCTTATGACGGAAAGTCTTAATTTTATTAAAGACACGGAGGCGAGTATTATCCCGCCTCATCACTACTAACGTTTGTTCTCTTCCCTCCCTTCAGCGAATCCAGCTCTGCCGTCAGCATCTTCATGAGCGTCTTCTTCAACAGAGACGCCCTTCTCCAGCTCCATTTGTTCCTTCTTCTGGACGTCTTCCACCTCTGGGATTTCCGGCTTCTTTTACCTCATGGTTGCATCTGGTTCAAGACTTTTGCTCCTGGATTTTGGCTATTTTTATTGTTTTTTCCATTGCTCCTTTATTTGCTGACTTTTACTGATCTGCTCACCTGCGAAAAGAGGAAGCTCCGCAGTCAGTTGTGACGTTTTATTGTTAGCTTCTATCTGATTGGTTATTTGTTCCGTTTTCTTTGCGTTCCCATTGGCCAGTTCTTCTCGCTTGGCCCTCTGGGAACTGTAGTGTTTTTCACTTTTCTGGCTGCTATTGAATAAAGCTAGAAAAGAAAAGCATAATACTCGCCTCCGTGTCTTTAATAAAATTAAGACTTTCCGTCATAAGAAACTAGGAAAATCTACATTATGCCTGGTTGGATAAGCTTCCACCCAGTCAGAGAACAGACACACAATCACCGGAACATATATTAGTCCATTGCAAGGAAGCATCTCGGTAAAATCAAGCTGCATCCTATTAAAGGGTCCTCCAGATTCCCCTACATGACTCATGGCAACTAGTGTCTTCTCTCCCACATTTTGTTGTTGACATATTATATACCTGTGGCACAACACCTCTGCAACAGCTCAGAATGCGGTGTTAAACCATGTCAACCAAAAAAGATACCATCTCTCCCAACATGTGCAGGACCGTGGTAGTTTCTTGCCATTGGTGACAACAAACTATCGGGTAAGACTGGTCCTCTATCTGTGCAGTCCCACAAATCATCTTCTTGCCTACGTGTGCAACCTGCTTTGATACTTCCCTGTTTTTCTGTTTCTGACACTTCATCCTGTAATGCTTATATTTCCTCCCATGTTTCCACAAATGAAAACATCAGCCTGCATTCTGTAACACCAGGTTGTTCTTTTAATGGATCTCCATTGAAGAGGTAAACATTTAGGGTGCAATAGTGTGCGGTCTTATCTGCATAGTGGTTTACCGGCTGTCACATAATCATTTCCCTGTCAATGGGCTGAGCATTCTACCTGTACAATTTAGGCTGGCAGTTGTAACAACAGAAGTAGGTTTTTTACACCCTTCCCTTTTCAAATGGGTGAACCCGAAGAGGTCATGAACCCACGCTGCGACCACAAGTGCCCAAAATCATGGACGACCCTAAATCCATATTGGCTACCTGTGAAAATGGTGACTCTCAATTGTTCATTAATGCTGCAAGCCATGGTCAGCCAAATAAGCTCAGCCACCTGGGCTGAATACACTCCTTGCAACCATGAAGTTTCCAACACTCCCACAACTGTACAGATGGCAAATGCAGCTCTCACGTTTCCTCCTGCATCTCTCAAACATGATCCATCCTCAAACAACAAATGGTCTGACTCAGGCAACGGCATCCAGAATATCCGGATGAGGCTTTGTGCATAGCTCAGTCACATCCAAACAATCATGATCTGCTTCGTCAATAACAACTTCATTGCCTGGCAAGGGCATAAATGTAGCCAGATTCAGACTCATACATCTGACCAATGACATAGTCTCAGCACCCAGAATTACCTGCTCATACTTGGTTGACCGGCTACTTGTGAGATGTTGCTTTCGAGTATGGGTAAGCAAGATCTCAACAGTGTGGTACATGCACTTTCAGCAGGTGACCCATCACAATGCTCTCACACTGCTACAAACTTACACATGGGGCAGCAACTGCCTTTAGAGATCCAGGTAAGGCAGCAGCTACAGAATATAATGTAGCTGAAAAGTATGCAACAGGTCTGCTTGCAGGTCTTTGCATGTGCTTTATAACTGACAATGCGCAGCCTTCATGCTCACTGCAGAACAGAGTAAAGCTTTTGTTAAAGTCGGATATTCCCAAAGCTTGATCTTGACACAGACTCTCCAGCAGTTCATTAAAAGAGTGCATGCATTCATCACTCCATGGAACTGGATCTGACACGTCCTTGTGTGTCAGCCAATGAGAAATTTGGAATCCACTAGCGGCAATAACCAACCATTCCCAGAAACATGCTAACCTCCTTTTGGGTGCTTGGTGGATTCATCTGCAGAATGGCAGTAATCTAATACTGTAACACATTTCTGTCTCCCTTCTCAACTTAATATCCTAGGTAAATGATCTCCCTCCTGCAAAACTATAACTTTGTTGGTAACACCTTATGCCCTCGTACTGTCAGATGATTCAGTAATGCAATGGTGTCACATCTGCAAGTCTCCTGAGTACCTGACGCTACCAGCAAGTCGTCAATGTACTGTACCAGAACAGAATGATTTGGCATTACCAATGATTCCAATTCTTTTTCAATATTTGATTGAAAATGGAAGGTCTTTCTATATACCCTTGTGGAAATCAGCACCATGCCAAGACACGGTTTCCGAACCGGAAAGCAAATAAAAATTGCCTATCTGGCTGCAAAGGGATAGAGAAGAAAGCTTGACCCAGATCAATGACAGAAAACCACTCAGCCTCATATGGAATCTGAAATAGTATCACGGCTGGATTTAGCATGATTGGACAACAAGGTATCACAATCTGATTAACTTTGCACAAATCCTGCACAATCCTATTTTTTCTGTTGGGCTTCTGAATTCCCATAATAGGTGAATTGCATGGGCTTCCCATGATCTCTCTCAAAATTCCTTGTTCAATCAATGACTCAATCAGAGGTGTTATACCCGCAATGGTCTCGGAACTCAGACTATATGGTGGAATTCAAGGAAACTGCATTTGGTTTCAGAGTGATTCGTACTGGAGCTACTCCTTTAATCAGTCCATATCTTTTTCCGTGAAATCCAAAATTCAGGTAGCACAGTGTCCCTCAATTCTAACATTAAATCATCACTGGTTAATAAGAGGAATAACCCTTTGATTTCAGTCTTTTGGTTTGCCGTTACAGAATACAATATCTTCATCACTTGTATGAAACTCTATTCCTTTCGGAGTACAATAGATAGAACAATTCAATTTGCATAACAGGTCTTGACCCAAGAGATTACGGGGATAGAATTACATATCACAAATTTTTGCAAATCCTCAAATGATCAATTTGTACCTTAACAGGTTCAGTTACAGGGGTTGACATTAATCGGTTAGAAACTCCTACAAATTGGAATCTTTCTCCCGAAAGGGGTAGGTTGGGAGCTTCCGCTGTTTACACAGCAAAAGTGCCGACAAGACACGAAATAGGTGTTCCATTTACCTTGCCATCGACATCAGGACCACTCTGGTCTACATCTAAGGATGGGTCAAGCATGCATTCCTCCTCCCATCTCAGGCACCATCATTGGGATAAGTCAGAATCACTGTCATCAACCTGTATCAACTATTGTTGGGCTACGTTCGGGTTTGTGTCAATTTGATCATTTGTATGGAATCCCATGTTCACATTATATATCAGTGCCTGCCCATTCATGTGGGAAATAGGAGCCTGTGGCATAGTCAAATTTAATTGTTTCTGCCTTCGAGTCTGCTGACTCTGCACCATATGCTTGGGCCTGAAAAAATTTCATCTCTGCAATATTTTGCATACCGAATAATCTCTTCTATGGGCTTTCTTTGCCAGCAAATCAAATGCTGCTGTAACATTGCACTTATTTCAGGTCTTAATCCATACACAAATCGATATACAAAATGTCCCATATCTTTCCCTGACACATTTTCCATACCACTATACTGTTTAAATGCCTGCAGAAGCCTCTCATAATATGCACTCACTGTCTCTTTCAATTCTTGTGTTGGTCTATCAATCTTTACCCAATCAGTTTCCTTTGGAGAAATGTTTTCCCTCTAAATAAGTAAGGATCTGATTATATTTTTTCATTACTTCAGGTGAGTTTTAGTATCCCTTGCCGGTTCTGTCTCTGGCCATTCTACTGCAATATTACGCTCAGTCCATAAATCATTCAGGACCACAATGTCAACCAAGGTATCTATATTTTTCAACAAAACCTTTTGAAACCTTCAAAAATCTCTCAAGCTGCCTATACCATTCAACAGTTTTTGCTCTTACCGTTGGGAAATGATTTGTAAAGGGCAATATGTCTGGTCTAGTCCAAGAAACATGAACATACCCTCCTCCTGGCACTTCTCTCATTGGAAATATTTTAATTTCTGAATTTTTGGTTTCCCCTCCAAACATTTGAGACATTGGCATTGTTTCCTTCTTCGTTTCCTTCTTTTCAGCCCATCTGCCTTCCAATCTTTCTAACTCACCCCATTTCCTAAGTGTTGACAGTAATTCCTTAATCTGTAATCTCTTTACTGATAGGTTTAAACTCTCAAGATCTTTATCACTGAAATACAATCAATACGTTTTTTGCAATGCTTTCGATTTCTGTATGCCCATCCCATATTTCTGTTCAGCCTCAGCAGATTTTTCATGGGTATTTCTATCTCTCCTGGTAATATCTTTGCATATGAACAATAAATTCATCATCCTGATAATTAAAACTTCTTCCAGGACTGATAGTACCCATTATCATTTCTTCCATTTCTACCTTAAGCTTTGCTACATCGAGTGAGTTCTCACTCAAATTCCGCATCCCTGCAGTTCCCTGCTCTTTTTCACCCTTGTCAAAACTAGAAGGTGCAATATCTTTAATCCATTCATCAAGTTTTTGTGGGGTGGGCCCTACTGTTTGACCTGTTACACGCTCATGTGATCCTCCACTGGCTCCCTCAATCTGTTCTGCAACAGGAATTTCAGAACCTTGTGTTCCCATTTGCAAAATTTTCCCAGCGATAGCCTGTGATCATCTGTTAGGAGTTTCCGTAATACCATATGTAGTATTAGAAAATGGAATTGGTCTCACTTGATTATGTGACACAGTAGTTCGAATGGTACCTGCACTGACTCCTGATTCATTCCCTTGTTGAGAGGAATCTACATTAGGAAATGTCAAATTAGAATATGTTTGTCTCTACACAATTCCTTTGAATCACTATTCATTCCCCTCAATCCAGTGGGAACTGTTAATGCATGTACTTACTGGCCTCCCATACTTGATTGATACAAAGGAACCACGGTCCTATGGTTACTGGAACTGAAAGAGAATCTTGAGCATTCGGTATAATAGGGTTATTAAACCCTACTCCTCTAGGCATTTGCTCTTCAGTCAGGGAAGGATTTACAGAATTTAAAATATTTGGCAATGCAGGTGCATCTGGTTGAATTCCCACAGATGGATTTGACCCTGTATGTGACTGTTCTTCAATATATGGTGGAAGTCGATTAATCAATAATTCACTCAGAAATTCATCATCAGTCTCATCAACACTCATAAGCTAACGTGAGAGCTTGAGGGTTTTCTCGATGTTTCTCCTTCTCTTTGCATTTTTCTCCCTAATTCTTTTCTACGACTAATACAGGATACATTTGTGCTTCCTCTGCAATATTCCTTCTCCATATTCTCTGCTGTGAGTCCCACTTAGCCTCAATTTACTTACTGAAATTATTCTTATATCTGCCCTGATATTTTTCCTTTTCTTTCTGATGGGCCACATGTTCCCATTCTTCAAGCACTTCAAATTGCATAGGTCTAGGTGATGGCTTAAAATCATTTACCTGTCTCCTTAAATTTTCAAGAATTTGGACAATAAAGGTACCATATTGAGGGAAGGCTAAAGGTCCATCCTTCTCAGTATATTTCATCCAATTTCTAACCAAGTATATGTATGATATCCTTTCCCTGAAGACATGTACGAAGCAGGCGTGCCTTCAGGTGCTATTGGAACTCCTTCTCTAGTAGGCACAGGCACATCCCCATGTATCAATATTTTTAAGCTCTTTAGAAATTTCATGATTTCCGATTAAAATATTTGAATATCTTTTACAATTATTTCACTCTTATTTCAGGAGAAATACACTTCCTTATAATTGTTTCTAGCTTCCAATAAATGTGCGGTTCTATCTGACACCCTCAACCAATTCCAGCGCACCTCTATACCAACCATCCTATCACAGCGTGAAACTCTATGAAGTCAAACTAACTCCTCACAGCAACTGACCCCTCCTTCACAATTCAACTTCTTCAATTACTATCTTAAACAACCCACTGAACACAAATAAATTCTTGTCTGCTCCACTAAAATAAATTATAGATCTCCATACAAACAAGAATTTGTTCATCCAACCTAAGCAAAATCTCGAGCAGCGTGACTTCACCTGAAAAATCCTTACGATTAATCTCTGTGGACTTGAGAAAAATCCCACTGATTTTAATCTTCACACTCTCACAAATTTCCCTTCTCTGGCGGTACTGCTGATGAGGTTGCTTGCAGAGCACCTTCAAAACAGCAGACAAACGTACTCAGCGTATGCCACTCTGAGACCACCATTAGCTGTATATTCCACTTCGAACCTGATAATAACCTTAATGCAACAAATTTTTTCTAAACCAAACACTAAAACAATTTCTTTAAAGATTCTCATTAGTAACACAATTAAGCAACAATATTTCACTACCCCATTGATAATCACACCACTTGTCTCGTCTTCAGAACAGGCATTAGGTTAATGGATCACTGAACTCTGGGTTTTGGGCAAATCTGTAGTGATCTTATTACACATCCCTTTATATCCCAATTTCTCAGACAGTAAACCATCCGACACGCCACCAGACACACTAACCCAAGTCCTAATCCTGCTGCATGTTGACCTGCATGTATGTGTGTGGCCTGCGTAGTGTATGCATTGTGTGTGTGAACAAACCAAGTGGTAGAGGCTTGTGGGTTATATTTTGTTCATCTACAAAAGATGAAGGTGACATTATTTTCCCAGTCAGTGAAAGTGTAGTGTTAACATTTTTGAAGATGAATGAAGGAGACCTAGACACTGAAGTGGGAAAAGATGAGACAGAGCTCCCTTTAGAAATTCAGTTAGACCCTTTTGTTGCAAAGAACTGCTGATTAGCCTCTCTGAGCCTTGCCATCTGTTAGATGGTAAGGCTGAAGGGTGGGACTGAAGTCTCTGTTGTTCAGAAAGTGAAGGGTCCTTTAAGGGAGGTCAGCCATTAGTTTCTTTTCCTGAACACTGTTTATAGTGGCTGTTGATAGTTAAGTGCAGAAAGCTCACATCACTGTGTGCCTCTGTTTTGGGTGCTTCAAAGTGGAGACAACCCTACTTTCAGGACGACAAAGGTTGTGTCTGGAAGACAGCTCGGAAAGAACACAACATTAAAGAAGAGGAAGACAGCCTAGAAAGGACACATGAATTGAGAACCATCTCAAACAGGTTCTGAGAGTGCACATCCCCTGTCTGCTTTATCTGTACAAAAGTGGAAGTTGCTGACCCATTGTTTTGATGAAACTCCAAGGTCCTTTGACCACAGAAGGGGTTGCACCTGAGAGACCTACTGTACAACTGACTCTGGTGTCTTTCTGACAGCCAGCTTCCCAGAGGTGAGGGAACATCACATGAAGTCTGATGTTGAAGAAAAGGTTTACCCTCTGCCTTGGAGCTTCTGAATGCTGTCCAGTCTATGAGAGTGAAAACCTTGCAGGAGGTGCTGACTACCAGGGTGAGCAGAAGCAGCTGACCCCAGAACTGAATGTCTGTTCACTCAGGGAGACCTTGTCAGAGCTCAACCTGCATGCTCACTTATCGTAGAGTTAAATATTTGGCCTGATATGGATGCACCGCAGTACTGCCAAAGTGTGAAATTGTGACTGTGAAAGCAGCCTGTACCAATGACTGCACCACTGTGACCCTGAACATTTTGTCCCAAAGCAGACAATGCCATTCATTCCAAGTTGGGAAGTGAGGCCAAAGAGAACTGTACCATTGTGATTACTGACAGGAACTAGTTGGGCTAAGTCATTGTCCCATCACCGTGAATGGTGTCAGAGCTGTACCACTGCACTGAGAACTACTTTCCTTTTCCCCTTGACTTCTCACCCACCCAATCCACCCTGTACCTGGAAGAGGGTCTGCGAATGACTGAGACCACCAGCAATGGCAAAACCTACCCAAAAGACAAACTCTGGGTAGTGGCCTCTGCACCTGCTGCTTCCATGGACAGGACCAGAATACCAACACACTCACAGCCAACATGTTTTTCCCCCAGAGGTGAGAGGAGGAATAAGACTTGTGCTGTGGGTCCAAGCCACAATAAGCAGAAGAAAAGAACTCAAATTGGTGAGATTTACACAGTGGGAGTAAGACTGTAAAACTGAGGGCACAAAGTCTGAATGAGAGGAGAAACACTGTAGCTGTGTCTGAAAATTATCATACTATATCTTACACCTAGTTAGGGAAAGGTGGAGGAAGGGGATCTTGAACCCTGGTCCATTGACCCCATACCAGCAGATATTCATATCTCCATAATGTAGTGTGTAGTGGTTTTGTTTTGAGTGTATTAAAGTACTTTTTTTAATAAAAGATAAGCACTGGTTTAGACAATCAACTACTGACTGCTGTATTACCCCCACATTGCTTCCCTTAGAAGCCTGTGACTTTTCAACATTGCTATCTCTGATAGTGAAGTGCTGAATGGATTGTACTTGGCCCAGTTTGCTGAGCCTAGTGGGAGGGACCCCGGGATATCAGAGGCAAAATTACCTCAGCCCTAATGACTGAGGCCCAGAAGCCCCTGTTTGGTCCAAGGTACCTGAACAGGGTTTGACCAGAGACGTTTGAAGGCATGGGCAAAGTGGGCAATTGCTCGGGGCCCTCACCTTGCAGAGGGCCCTATGGGAAAGTGAATATTCTCTCAATGTAATCTCTCGCTATCCTATTTATGTATCTCAAAGTCTCTCCCTCTCTGCTTACCTCTACCTCTGTCTCGCTACACTGTCTCATTTTAAGGATATATTGTGTACTGAGCAAAACATATTTCAACGTTTTTGTGTGAACCTGTTAAAGGTAGGTCATTTTGCATTGTTTGGTATCATGTGGGCTTGAATTAGCAAGAAATGAGTACTAAAATACAAATTTGTTCCAGACAGGGGCCCACAAATATATCTTGCCCAGGTTCCCATAAATCCTTAAGAAGACACTAGGTCTAACAAAGAATGTACACTATACTGCATTAAGTGAAATGTAAATTCAGGAACAGAGATACTCAGTCAATCTGTATTTGTCCGCAAGATCAATTACACCAGATAATTTACAAACTACTACAATGAAGACAAAAACACTGACGTAATACCAACGAGATAACTAGAAAGGGATCCCTCAAGTGTCACCTCTGGAATGGAACATCCGTGCGCACATGCTTGAGTGTAGGATAGAAACGCATTACTGCTCTAAAGTGAAAATGTCAATCTAAAAATGAATGCACCGACAAATTCAAGTAACTTTAATGATCACATGCCCGAGGAGAAGTAGCACTGAAGGCAGAAGACCTCACTAAACCGCAACAGAGGCACAACTGCAAACATTCAGTGACCCAACAGAATCGCTGTGTCTGTTTACATCTGCCTCAATGACAAACCATATGTAAGTTGTGGGGAAGCTGGAGTTAAGTACAAGGTAATTGCAAGAGTACCAGTGTGAAACTTGCAAGAAATTGATGCTTGGAAGCTGTTTCTAATGTGGAGCACAAGTGGATCATTCATAGAAAAGTACTCTTTCTAAACTAGAGTAATGCTATATTGATGGCAGGAAGAACATGACGTACCTGTCTTCGAGCCTAAACATCTGGATGCATCAAGTGCTGGAAAGGTTTTGCTGGAGCCTGCACAATTTCTACTAACAAGGATAGGATGCTCTGTGATGCCTGCTAGAGTCTCAACAAAAATGAACCTGCATCTATGTTCATTGCACAGCACACATAAGAGGCATCATGAGGATAGATACATGTACATGAAACGAGTGGCACATAAACTATTAAAAGCACAATGGGCAAATGCAGTAGTGCCTGACAATGTGGTGTGAAATCTACAGGTGTCCTAAATGGCTAGCAATGTGTACAGTCGAAACATACAGCAATGGTCAACCACTTTGACAAACACATCATTTCTGTTTACACTGTCATAATCAACCAGTACTGTACTTATTTTGATTATTTTTGACCAATAGTCAGGGGGACATCATGATGTACCGAAACACATATGCATCAAATATGGACCAGTGCCAGGAAACATAACTGCAGAATGTCATGTCACCTATGGCATTCCCATGGTGTACTGATCTAGAGCCTAACAGTTTTAATGCCCTAGTGTCAGCATTACATTGTCACTGGCAAAACGTCTGTGTCAGGGTCTGTTTGTCAGTTTCATATTTAAGCATGTGATTCGATCTCCTTGCCCTTCATCCTCCTAATGCCATTGCCCCAGTGTCTGTGTCACAGTTTGATTTCTTTTCAAATCAGTGTTAAAGTGCTTACAACCAGTTGTTTCGCCAAAGTGCTTGTGTGCCATTGTTCAAATCTCAATTTCAATGTCCAGTTCCAATTGAATTTAACAGCATCCTCATTCCAATATCCATGTCCTAGTACCAATGATCCAATATCTGTGAACTGTGAGGAACAGCTTTATTCGAGACAATTCTCATAAAAGCACATAAAATCAACACAGTTATACAATAATACATTATTACGGATTAAAAATTCATTAAACATAGAGTACAGCTCATACAACATTTGCATATAAAAACCATATTTACAAATAGTATTACATTAATCATTGTTGAGAGGAATACCTTGTTACCTGCTTCCCCCCAGGGACCGTCTTCTAATTGCCCATGCCCAACCCAGGTATTTAGCTACCCCTATGACTATCGAATCCTGAGTTGTTGTACGTAGGATTCTTAGAGCCACTGTGCTGTCTCGTGTCCCCAAGTTTTTGCATACCGGCGAGAGCCATTTTCTCCTCGGATTCACATAAGCGTGGCATACGAAAAGAAAATGGCCTATGCTCTCCTCGGCATTTTCGCATGCTGGACATAAGTTATTGGTGGGTCTGTGCCAACCAGATGTCAGTTTCTTGAGGGGGATAGATCCTGATCTTAGCTGAAATACAAGTTTCCTGTCCATTGGTACCGTGATGTTGTCCCAGTAATTTTCCAGGGCAGGAAAAAATTTTATCTCCAGGAAGCGACCAGTCATAGAGTCGGCCCTGGTGTCATTCAGCATCTTACCGCCAACCCAATCCCAGTATTGTTCTTTAAGGGCTTCTTTGCTAGGGAAGATCTCTCCCTCAGGGTTATTCCAAAGATTTGAAAACCCTAAGTTTACTAACATGGACTTCAGATGTTTTAGCCATTTTATCTTATGGAAGGTATCTTCCTTGATAATCCATTGAAAACCCTCCGCATATTGTCTTATTTCTGGAGTCGTCCAGAGACGTCTCCAGTAAAGGACTGGGCGCAATCGGGCTCTATCTACAATGGTGCGTCTACCTAACTCCAAAAACAGTGGGGTTAAGGGGGTACTCTGTGGGAGTCTTGTAATCCCTCGCATAAACTTGTTCTCTGAAGTCTGAAGAGCCGCTAAACCATCCCAGGCCCATAGCTCCGCGCCATATAATGTGGCACCCAAAACCTTCGCGTCATACACTATTAATGCGGGTTTTATGGGTTTTGTTTTGGATTTGCGGTGTTCCCCCCTTAAAGCACCAGAAAGCTGCTGGTGCTTTAAGACCACTTTATCTACATGATGCGTCCAGCCAATGCCCTCTGCGATCTGTACACCCAGGTACATAAATTCTTTGACAATGTCTAACCTACTGCTGTTTAAGGTTACCTTGGGGTAGTTCCTGCGTCCGGGGGAAAAAGCCATTAGTTTTGTTTTTCCCACATTTACCTCTAGCCCATGCTCAGTGCAAAAAGCATCAAAAATGTTTAATGCACGTTGCAGCCCCATGGGGGTCTTAGACAAGATAAGAGTGTCGTCAGCGAACATCAGGATCGTAACCCTGGTGTCCGCTAACGATGGGGCATCAACACTAGCCTTCAGCATCCTCTCAACGATTCCGTTAATAAATAACGAGAAAAGTAAAGGGGCCATGGAACAGCCCTGTCGAACACCCCTTTCCACTGGGAAATCCTCTGTTGTCTCTCCGCTTCCACCCCACTGGACTCTAGCGAAGTTGGATTCGTGCAGTCGCATAATTAATGTTAGCAGATCAGCAGGGATCCCCAACTTTTGCAAAACCAACCATAACTTAAACCGGGGGACTAGGTCGAACGCCGTCCGCAGGTCGACGAACGCGACGTACAGGCAGCCCCTTCCCAGTACAACGGTCTTCCACCTTAATATGGTAAAGCGGAAGACCTGATCGATGGTACTGGTTGCTCGCCTGAATCCCGCTTGGTATGGAGAAAGGGCGTTGTTGACTTCAACCCAGTCCATAAGCTGGTTTGTTACCATTCTCCCAACTACTTTCTGTATGGTGGCTATTAAGCTTATGGGCCTATAGTTTGCAGGCAGTGATCGATCTCCCTTCTTGTGGATGGGGATAATGGTTGCGCCTTTCCAGAGGTCTGGGACCACTTCCCCTTGGCTAGGGCATTCGCTACAAGGAGGATATATCTCGCCCATCTGGTCATATCGTGTTTAAAAATATCAGGTGGAATGCCATCTGGACCTGGCGCCCTCCCACATTTCGCGGAACCAATGGCAATTTCCACTTCTCTAAGGGAGAACAAATCATCGGTTGCATAAACCGGTGTTATACTATCAGCTGCCACAGGATGGTTAACTTCCGCGTACTGAGGTCTGAAGTAATCAACCCAAGCTTCCTCTGCTACATTGTTGTCTGGCTTCGCAGGACCGGCTCCACTACCCCACTTGATGATTTTCCAGAATGCCCTGGAGTCTTTACTATCAGAGGCCTCTTTTAGTTCGGCCCAGTGGCCTTCATCCCAATTCTTTTTTGCACGGTAGATGGCCATCTTGTACAGTTCCCTATTCTTTGTCACAGCGGCGCGGTCCCTATTCCTTATGGCTTGTCCCAGGGCTAATCGTGCTGATCTACAATGACTATCAAACCACCTTCCCACTTCTTTAGATTTCTTCCCTTTCCTTTTTTTAATGAAGAAGCATGGTCTCAGGAGGGAGAATAACTTATTGTGGATTTCGGTGATTCCACTATCCCCTGGAACCACTGGAACCGCTGTTTCCATCGCCGAAATTGCACAATCAACAGCATTATTGATGTAAGTCATAGTGGCCTCGTTTGCCAGTACCTTGGGCCATTTTAACCTGCGTTCATCATTACTCATAACAGGGGTTTCATCGTATATCACTAGAGGGTTACCCGCACCAGTATTCCACCACCTATGAGTCACACAGAGGGGGTTGTGGTCACTTTCAACCCGGGGCCTAACTGTCATGTCAACAACCCCTTTCCACAGTTGGAGACTGCACAAAATGTAATCGATTCGGCTCCTGTTGATGCCATTGTCAAAAGTGTAGCTGCCCTCCTTGTCCCCAGGTGTCCTCCCGTGCAGTGCTCTTAAGCCATGTTCCATACAAATTCCATTCAGTGATAAGATCTCTTTTGTCCATCTCCTTACAGGTTTTAGGCATAGAGGTGGTACTCCCCAGAGATTGTCCTCTTCGCTCTCCAAGAGGTCATTTGTACAGTCCAGAGGTTCAAAAGTCCTGTTGAGGTCCCCTACAATTATCGTTACACTTTCCTGGGACTTGGTCTCAATGGCAGTAGACAACAGCTCAATGGTGGGTAAATTGGTTACGTTGCTACCTCTCACGTAGACATTGTACAAATCTATTAGTTGACCCTTTGCTACGGAGATTCTTAATAATTGCAAATCACAATTTCCCAGGTCCAACATTTTGATGTTGACCTGCAGGTCCTGTCTAACCCAAACAGTTAAGCCTCCCTTGGGCCGCCCTCTTCCCCCTTTTGACGCTGGTATACAATAGTTCAAATAACCAAGACAGAAAAGGGGATCACAAGCCCAGGTTTCTTGGAAACAACAGATGTCATACCCACTTATAAAATCCACCCAGGATTGGGAATCCAATTTACTTGCCAGCCCAGCGACATTCCAAGATAAAAGCGTACCAATGCTAGCATCTAGCCCATCTCGGGTGTTAGTCAATGGAAATACTTGGGCTAACATAGGGCTTTCAGTAGAATTAGTCTGCCTTTCTTGGTCATCTGTCGGATCCACTGTCGTATTGGCTGGGTATGTTATCTTGGCATTTGTATTTAGGGTTCCCAGTCTAAAACCACCTTCTTCGACCAAACCCCCCGTCTCGATGTAATTGACCAATGAGTTTGTAACAGTTGTATTACCATGAACATCACATTGCCCTTCTGGCTCGTTAGTGTTCCCTCCTAAACTGTCAGTACTGGTTTGTCAATATCCCCATCCCAGCTCCTGCCATCCTACATGAGGGTTGTAATATGTGTAAGTGGTATGATTATGACCTACAGGAGGAGGTGGTAAGGGATTGACTGGCCATGATACAGTAGGGGGAATAAGGGGTTCATTGAGTAAACTAGTCGTTACACTAGTCGGTCGGGGGTAAAAAAAGGTAAGGTCTACAAATCCGATACCTCCCTTATTTGTTCCCCATCCCTGCCTTGTTATCCATCCCGCCACCCTTGGGTCTTGGAAATTGACCACTATGCAATCCCCACCCAAGGTTTTCGATGTATATCCCATCCAATCTATTCTCCTTACCCCTATGATTAGCCCGTCGATGTCACCAGGCAGAGGACGGTTTTCCTTTAGCCAGTGCATGATCTTGTTTTTGAGCATCTGGAAAGTTTCTCTCTGTCCTGGGGGTAATGGTGGGACGTTTATAAGAACTGCTACATAGGGAAAGGAGTCTGGGGTGAGATTAATTGGTGGTTTTCTGTAGGGTTGTTTTGCCACGGGCGGTGGGATAGATTTGGGAACTTGGGGGACATATTGGGGGACAGGCTTCAGCGCCTGTTGTTTGTTATTTATTTGGGACGGTACTGAAGTTTTACCTACCAACAACCCTGTGTTAGCCCTATTCCCTCCCACCGGAATATTCTGAGCTTTCTGCGTGCTATTAGTTACGTTTGCGTTTGTTGGTACTATTCCCGCTTGGTGACGCACTGTAGCCTCAGCACTCATTGAGATTGGTGGATTTTGTGTCGGGGGGATTGTGGGCTGTGTAGGGTGTATTATGGTCGACTGAGGTAAATCAGGGCCAACGTTTGCTCTCTCTGTTCTGTCTGGGGATTTTGTAATGGCTTTAACTGTAGGTTTGCTCAGTTTGGGAGGTAAAGGAGAGCTATTTCGGTGATTTCTTCCCTTATCCTGAATAACAGGGTTGTTTAGGACCTGAGAGTTTGTGCTTACTTCCACCCTATTCGCTTTAATCAGTGATTTTGTGGAATAAAAATTGTCTAAGGTAGTCTGTTCAAAATGGTTTAGCCTATCTACAAGCTTTGCAATTCTATCCTCAATGGGGGTGAGTAGTGATCTAAACAATTTTTCCAGTTCAGGGAGAACAATTACAAGTGATTGCTCCTTATCTTTACATGGTACAGTGGAGTCGGTACAAGGATTGTCATCTCCGTCCTGGCTGTTCAAGGAGACAAGATTAGTAGGTGTAACACTTTCTGTGCTTTGAGTTTCGTTAGTAGCTACCTCTCCTGTGTTCACGAGTTTATGTAACTTCCTGAGTTTTTGAGGGGGTTTGACCACCCTTTTACATTTTCTTACAGATGCTGGCCGTTTCCGTTTGGACCCGATTTTGGGTTGGGCCAATATAACCTGGGCGCCAGAATCAGTGAGCGGTGCTGGTAGGATTTTGCCGCCACAAGGATTATTTAGTTCTATCACAACATCCTTGTTTGGTTTTTGGGCCTGGACCTCAAAATGGTCGTTTACAACTGGCAGGTTCACTGATGACAGAGGAGTTACCAGGGTGGGGTAAGCTAGATTTGAAAACTTATCCGTTGAATTCTTAAGTATTTCGATTGACAGCCTACGCTCTGCGCGCTTCTCTGCCAAGGTCAACTCTTTGTCTATTACCAGTGAACGATTAAAGAAAAATTTATCTAAGGGGCCAATTGCCAGTGGACCAGACTCTACAGGAGGAGTTATTTGATGGCTATTTACAGAGTTTGTTGATGTAGACGTTGCCATGTTAAACACTAAACAAATCCAACTTTTCTAAGCCACTTACTGGAGGTGATACTATATGTCACTAGTAAGGGGGGTGGCCCAGCCCGGCCTCCTTCGGCCCCGGACGGCCACAGACGGTCCCGCCCTTGTCCCGGGCTTCTCCCGCGCGCTCTCCCGCGCTGCGGGAGTACTTGTGGCTTAATAAGGAGTATGAACACAATAGGTGGAAGGGGTAGGAGGGGTCGGGGAGAGCGGCCCAGGTGTAGCTGATCAGGGCTGGTGGGTGCTCCTGGGAAATGCAGTCCCAAGGAGCTCACGCACTCGCTCGCAGCCCCGTGCAAGTACTTCCCTCGGTGTCCCCTTCAAGGCGCTGCGGTCAACACTCCTCACGCAGCGGGACCCGCGGAGCGGGTTCCGCAAGAAGTAGGCTGGCAGCAGGCGATTCCAAACGGGCAGAAACAAAAGCAGCAAGGCGTCCCACTCGCCGTCTCAACGAGAGCAGATGATAAGGGCTCGGTGGAAGGGTAGGAGGGGTCGGGGAGAGCGGCCCAGGTGTAGCTGATCAGGGCTGGCGGGTGCTCCTGGGAAATGCAGTCCCAAGGAGCTCACGCACTCGCTCGCAGCCCCGTGCAAGTACTTCCCTCGGTGTCCCCTTCAAGGCGCTGCGGTCAACACTCCTCACGCAGCGGGACCCGCGGAGCGGGTTCCGCAAGAAGTAGGCTGGCAGCAGGCGATTCCAAACGGGCAGAAACAAAAGCAGCAAGGCGTCCCACTCGCCGTCTCAACGAGAGCAGATGATAAGGGCTCGGTGGAAGGGTAGGAGGGGTCGGGGAGAGCGGCCCAGGTGTAGCTGGTCAGGGCTGGCGGGTGCTCCTGGGAAATGCAGTCCCAAGGAGCTCACGCACTCGCTCACAGCCCCGTGCAAGTACTTCCCTCGGTGTCCCCTTCAAGGCGCTGCGGTCAACACTCCTCACGCAGCGGGACCCGCGGAGCGGGTTCCGCAAGAAGTAGGCTGGCAGCAGGCGATTCCAAACGGGCAGAAACAAAAGCAGCAAGGCGATCCAATATCATTGACCCCGTGTCAATGTTTAACATCTGTTTCTTTGAGTCTGAGTTCTCAAGTGCATATTCATGCCCTTTATCGATGTATGAGGTCCATGTCCTTCTTCCAGTGCCCTTCTTCAAGCAGCAGGCTTCCAGTATTCAGTTTCATGGTGCGTTAGAGTCTTTGTTAATGTACGTTTTGGTTTTCTTGAATTTGTTTCACACAGTTGTGTCTATTTTCTAGTGTCAGTGTATTAATATAAGGTTCAGAGTCTATTGTTGAGGATTTGTACTTCTATATATGTGTTTTGGTTCCTTCTCGCATTTCCTTTGACCCTGTGTGTTTGCCCACACGTGCAAGGGCCTGTGTCCTACGGGATAAGGCTCCAAAACATCATACCATTGTTCATATTCATGTCTGTATCCGGGTGTCTATACTTTACAACTATGTATGGTTTTCAGTGCCCAAGCCTCAGTTTCCACATAAGGGTCAGTGTCTGTTGTCACATATGAGTTCCCATGTTCATGTCCTGATGTCTGTGTTCCCTTATCCATATTGACATTCAAGTCCATTTTCCCAGTGTCCTTGTACCTATGCCCATGTCCTTTATTGTGTCACCTTATGTGGCCGTCCTGACCACCTAATTAGGATGCGACAGAACACTGTTCATCACATTTCTACATTTCCTTATGGGAGAATGCTCCCATGGGGAAATGGAAGGAGGTGTTCATCCCTGCTCTCCGTGGCAGGCACCACAAGGTGCTGCCAAGTGGTGCAGGGATGAAAAGGGGGACATCTCTCGGCCCCCAACAGAAGGCCGCACACACAAGGGGGCCGTGCTGGGGGCCCCAAAACACGCTTTCTGACATGGTTTTCATGTCGGACAGGCCGGCATGGAAACCATGCCGGAAACCGTGCATCGTAATCCCATGGGCGGAAAGGTCCACTCTTTGGGATTATGGGCCTGTTCTGACTGGCCGATGGGCTCCTTAAGCCCGTCGGAATCCAGCCAGAATGACTGGCCAGTTTGAAATCCGATAGGCTGATACATAATCAGCCAGTCAGAATTTGAACTGACGATGACTTCCATCGTAATCGCCCCCTAAATGTCACAGGTGAAATTCAGGAACATCTAACCAAGTACCGGCAACAATAATAACACAAAACAATTCTGAGCCCTTATCAACTAACCAGCCTATAATTATCACGCACTGGACACACGAAGTATTACTAAAAACAACAGGATTCTCTTCCTTCAATCATTGTCAGTTGCAGCTCCTGGTGGGAGTGCTGCGGGCGGGGGAGGGTCAGGGTGGGGGGTAGTAAACTCCGGCATACGGCTGACCAGAGTTAAGTACATAAATAAATAAAAATAAAAAAATGACATTGCGCGCACTGCAACGCCATTTGCATTGCAGAGCGAGCAATGTAATTCGTTTTATTTATTTATTTTTGCACTTAACTCCGGTCGGCCATATGCCGGAGTTTACTACCCCCAACCCTGCCCCTCCCCTGTCCCACCGCCCTGCAGCACTCCCACTAGGAGCCGCGATTGATCATTATTCAACACCCAACCCGACAATAACTGTTTATAATTAACAGTTTACAATTGAGCGACCCCAAAGTTTGGGTAACCATAACTTTCACCAACAGCAAACAATGAATCACTGATGAATAAGGTGCAGCCCCTTGCCTAAGTTGAATGGGAAACCATCAAGGAGATCTCTGCAATTTATAAAAATGGAAGAACAGATGATCCCTAGGTGGAGATGGCCTTCCAGCTGCTCTTTTAGACTCAACCATTGCTTTTGGTCAACCTTGTTTACCCAACTCTTCAACTAATGTATTTATTTTCAAACAATCCCAGAATTTTGGCACAACTCAACCTGCAGCTAATTGACAAAAGAGGATGACACAGCCAACCTTTCAAACTACAGGTTAGTAGCCTTGCTTAATACAGAAGCTAAATACTTTTCTAAATATTACAAGCGCTAGAAGAGAGGATGAATGATCAGAAGATAATCTCCTTCACACAAACTGGCTTTCAACGTGGTATGGGAAATGATCAAACATTTTCAGTGGTAATCTCAAAAACCATGTAAACAACCATTGGCATAGCCAATAGGTCTCGCCTTTGGGACCTTATAAGTGTTTAGCCATGCAACAGTTGATGTTGTTGCACCAAGTATATTGTGCTGGATAACTAAAAACGTATAAGGTCCCAAAGGCGAGACCTATTGGCTATGCCAATGCTTGTTTAATATTTAGTCCGAAGAGCGTTGTGAGTCCTTCTTCGGTTTCACGTATGGCAGAGATCTCTTCCTGGACATAAACTAGAACAAACCGTCAACCTCCTCTAAAGCATGACAGCTCGCGTTTGGTCATTTTAAAATATACAACATGCTTATATCAAGTAAATATGCTCGAAGTGTAACATTTTGCAAAAGGATTTCTAGCAGGCTCTACAGTTTTATCCATAAATAACCAATCAGCATCTTGCTACATTTAGCATCAGGCAGAAAGATATACAGAGAATAAAGATGATGATATGGCATCCATCTTTAACAAGACGGCTTTGAAGCATAAGTTAGGCTTAATTAGCCAAGCCAGAAAAACACACTTTAACAAATGTCATAGCAGGTTTGTTTCAATTGAATTAGCTTCATGTCAGTATACGAATGTGAATTAAAGTGTAGAGAAATTGTTCTGTGCACATTTTGATTTAAATGCACAAAGTTTTAACACTCTGATAGGAAATGTTGCTGTCTGGTACCGGAAAAACCGCACTGGATTTACATAAAACTTGGCAAATCTGCAGAAACTGGATTGTTTTTCTCTGTCAAAAAATGCACATTAAATCGGCCGCTGATGTACCCAGAGGTGTGGAATAAATTTGCAAACAAAATTTGAAAATTCATTAAGTGGATGGCAACATGCTAATTTGCAAAAAGTTGTGAGCACAAGGAAACCATTTATCATCAGAAACAGATACCATTTTCACAAGCACACACATTTCTGTGCATTTGCCTGTTAAATGAGCAGCAGGGATTGGCTGCAGCCATGAGAAAGCTTCGATAGTGGGCACCTTTAAAAAATACATTAATTTAAAAAAAAGCTGTGGTTAAAAATTAAAGAACAAGAAAATAATCCTGAAATGTGCCGTTACAATGTGTAACATACAATGTGCTGCTCTTCTCTTTTACCTGTGCCTTTGGCAAACGGGTGCACTGAGCAAAGCAGGGGAGTTGGTGCTGGGTCTGCAAATGCATGTACTGAGCATGGCTGAGGAGTCGGGGTGAAGTTATTGTGTACCATAATGGCAAGCTTCTGTAGTTGTTTTTGTTCTCTGACCCGTAACTTCTCTTTAATTGTAGTTTATTGAGTGAGCATGCCTAGATAAATATTTATAAATCTATATATGTGTACGGTGTCGGTTAAAGTCTATCTGCACTTGTCATGAGGGCAGAATAATGGATCCTATATTTCTCAGGTGTATAGACATTCTTCTGGATAGATATTGCCATTGGTGGAGATGAAACAATGACTTCCTGATAAAATTATTTCAATGAAAAAGCCCATGGATGCAGGTGAAACTTTGGGGCCAGGACACATTTTTCTTTACCTTATGTGATACATTTGCACTTGTGTATCTGCCCGTTGCTACCTGCGCTGAAGCTTGAAGCTGCATTGTGGGTCTGAGCAGCTGTTTTGGTGTGTGCATACTTCCTACGTATTTATTTGCTTTTTCTGTGGTGTCAGTTATGCTGCATCACAGAGGGTGGAAAACTAGGAAAGAAAGTATTGCGTTTTATTCAATAAACATTGATGATAATTGTAGTAGCCAATGCATATTAACCAATGCAAAGACCTTAATGGTGATTGGGCGAGGTTTCTTTACTAAGGGGACAGTCAGTTGTTAAGCAATTTTGATAATTATATTGAGGCCATATATGGGCAGGACATTGGTGCAGTAGGAACAAAGCTTTATTTCTAACTGTATTAGGCATGGAAGGTCAGCATGTATTTAAACTACCTTCAGTCTGTAGTTTATGCACAGGAAGAAGTAATTTGGGCATGTGCATAGTGAAGCAGTAAAGAAGTTTGAAGCACACTTAAGAAGTCAGAGAATGTTATGGAGAGGCATAATAGTATAATTTGTCACAGACATCGCATGAGATTGACGTAAGGGCAGTTAAGCCAAGAGGTGATGTGAGTGTCCTTGGAAGGAAGTGGTCTGGGAAGGCGAATAAAAGCATGAGTTTAGACCGAATAGAGAACAAGCATTGGCCGCGCGGCAGAAAAAGTAACGCCGTGCGGCTGTAAAAGCGAAAATCATCGCGATTGCTCGGAGAGTGAAAGTGATCACGATCGCGATGACGCGCTAAAGAGCACGAGTTTTCAAAGTGCTGCTGAAGGCTAGCGGTTCGCGCGTGCAAGCTCGCGTGAACGCAAGCGCTAGGCCAGCCAGCAGCACTTGGAAAACTACCCTCCAAAATGTCTCTCCGAGACAGCGCATGCGCTGGGCTCAGCGAGACCTAAACAACAACATTGTTTTCTAGCTTCCTCAACCTTAATTTGGCTTCTGACAAACTATCATACAAGCTTCTATGGCCGAAACTGTCTGAACTGTGATACCTATCCGAATTTTGAAGGTTATACAACTCTTATGTATGGAGACATGGGTCAGAATCAAAATCTGAGATCAAGGTTCATTCCGTATCTACACCTCAAACAGGCTTTAACAGAGTTGTATACTGGATCCCACACTTTCCAACCTCTTCACAGCAAACCTGACAGACACCCAAAATTAAGTAAAATCAGATCTACTACGATTAGCTCAAATGTATCTACCAATCTTACAATACTGCTTACGTGTATACATTGCTAACAAACAAAACCCTGATCAACTTACAACTATTACTGGATAAATTGATAATTTATTGTACCAACAACTATTTGGACAAAACTAAAATCATGATGGTAGGATCGAAAATAATGAAACAATGGGCCTGGTTCATTAATAAACATTAGGTTGAAATTGTAAGATCATATGAATATCTGGCCGTTATGTGTGCTCACAGTGGCATCTTTCAAGAGCCTAAAGCTTTCTTGAAGGCAAAAGCAAATGTCCTGATATACGCATTTAAATTGTTACACTTCCAACTACAGGAACCATTTCTGAAAATCATTAAATGCTAATAAGATCCAGCTTTAAACTATGGCCTGCTCTACTTCTTACTAATACTGCCTGTTTTTAACATAACAATCACAAAAATATACAGAAACTTCTTATGCCTCCCTTCAAACACTTCCTAAGGTCAACCCCAGCTGGAATTTTGGCTCCAGAATCAGTTCATTACAAGGCAATTAGCATTTGTTTAAATAATGAATAGCATGAAACAATCTAATACTAAATGTTTCAGTTATTGCACTTGGCTTGAAATTTCCAACACCTTTAGCATGCAGAGAAATCCATGTCTTGACCTACTAACCACTCCATTGAATACGTTGGGCTCACAAGACCTGTTGTGCGGCAAAATAAGCCATAAATTATTCAAATATTTTGGCAGCAGATTCGTTAAAAGACGTTCCTTTATTGAGGACAAAATGCTTTTTTAGCAAACGCTCTAGCGCATAGTCTGTTATTAATTCATAGAAACAATTCAGACCTCAAGACAACTTGCAGAAAATTTACTCAGCTAGAGAAAACTTTTGATTTCTGCAGCACCAATTGGGGTCATGTCCTCAAAGGATGGATCGCCATAATAAAGGCCCAAAGACTGCGACCCAAGCTGTAAATTCTGCCTATACCATTTAGAAACATCACCTCACCTTATATGCACATGTCCCATATTTAAGGTCAATAGAACCGGCCTTTTAAAATCACTTTTGAACTCGTTGAAAATTAAAATTTGTCATCAAGAAATGGTTGTTTGCTTAGATGGCACCAACATCCAGTTAAACTGCAGGTTCACCAAATATCCCACAGTAATAGAAAAGAAAATACACATCAAGGACATTCATCTGAAAGTTCTTCACATCATAAATGCAGTCTCACCCTCATCATTAAAACTTAGCAATATAGTTTTTTAATCAAATCTTCACTTAATTTTATGTTAATAATGATTAGACAGAGGAATAATTTTGGATTTTATAAGCAGCTCTCATCTCAAGAGCCTGGCCTTCACAACATGGCTTTCTTGCCTATATATGGACTTAAATATGATTGCAGTCTTTTGAAAACCACTTTCAATGTTAACGTACATTAAGTTCATGTCATGTAGATGAAATAAACGTATTATTTTTAAATAAGTGTGTAGTATCCTACTCATGTTCCTGTTATGCCCTTTACTCCCCCTGCTTAGAAAGTGTGTTTGTGTGTGTGCTGCTCGGAATGTTGGAGTGATGATGGGATTGGAATGTTGGGTGCCTGAGAGGGTTGGAGTGACAGTTGAGAATGGGCTGAGCAGCAAGCAGGCTGTTCCTGGTGTAGCTGCTTCACGGAGCTTTACAACCTGCTCTACAGATCCTATCTACCTGCTGTACATTTAACTATCTACATGTATCTATCTTCAAATAAAGCTTCCTGAATTTCATCCTTTCTGCGTGGACCTCGTTACTACATTTATTTGGCGACGAGTTGGTGACAAACCTACGTGATACAAGCGGATCTCAGGGACCTGGCGAACAAAAGAGGACCTGAAGATGGCACAAACTACAGAGCCTACAGATTCTGCCAACACAAAGCACAAGATGAGGTATCCAGAAGAAAGGGAAACTCCAATGGAGACTCAAGGAAGTTCTACACAGAACAGCAAAGACCTCCAAAAGAAACCATGGAGTACTTCACTAACAAGCAAGGATGTTCATAAGAAAACCAAGAAGATGAAGTACTACGCCTTTCAGCCCCACCAGTGTCCTCACTATCGGACAGCCCTAGCCCAGGTGTGCAGTGCTCAATAACATTATTTATTTGGACTTTCATGCTACTTCCACTTATTCCGTCATCTAGTCTTACAACCTACAACGTTTAAATTCTTTTGGGTCACGCTTATCCATTTCTTGCCATGTCCTGCATGACCCTGCGGACATACATAAACAACATGGAACATGAAGAAACTGTCCAGTCAACAAGAATTGGAGGAATGGTACCTGCCCAAAATCCTCTATGCTTTACGACACAGAGTTGGTGACTTCTCTCTATGTGGGATTTTTTTTTTCTGGTTAGTTATGTAGGAGACGTGTAGCTGCAGTAAGCCTTATTGTGCACATTTGTTTGATCGCAAGCTGTGGATCCCGATGGTTGTTTGGATGACTATTCTGGCGATCTGGCATTTCATCAACATGAAGACTTGCTCTAACGTCTGCCTACTAGCTGTCCTTACTCGTGTCAGTCACCGTGGTAATGTTGTTACTGACTTTCTTCCCCATCAAGTAGAGGCTGTGGCGTATGGTGCTTTCCCTGATCGGAGTCTGTTTTGGGGGGAGCTTGACACTGCTGGTTAGTCGTTTTTTTTTATCTCCTCATCAATTTTTCGTTCTTCAGAGACCCGGCTTCTCTGGCCATTAAACCGCTGCTTTGCAGTTTGGAATTCTAACGATTTAACATTTGCAGCGTGCTCAAAATTACCTGCGTTCCTCGTCGTGTGGAGCCTGGGATTCGTCATCATTGTTGCTAAGCAGATTTCTTAGCTGCTGAAGGACGCTTTGCAACCCATACGGGTTGAGAGCCTCCCGGCGCTGCGTACTTTACGTGCTGCCATGTTTTATTTCAAGATCAACATCGAGGGAAACGTTACGGAGCATTTTCTATTTCTATCCTACAGAGGTTTTCTCTTATCTTTGCTGCATACTGTTTCGTCAGCTTCTTCAACTGAATAGACTATATGCCTATAGCGGATGGATATTCACGACAGTAGGTACTGAGCCTAACATTTTTTTTTGTTCTTCTAGTCCTCGACTATAAGTGTACTCTTCAACAAGGATACAAGATATGTCCACGATATAGACGCGCTACAAAGTAGTGAAATTTGAACAAACTAACTACTCTGTCGCTTTTTTTCACCCAGCTCGTTTCTTGCTCCATAGACTCATTGTGCATTGGCGTTCGCCAAATTTCTGACTCTGGTTTTAATGTTGATGATCTGAAAGTCGGAAAATAGTACAGACTTCTAGTTAAATTTGAAATGAGTCACAGAGAACCAGTTTGTAGGTTATTATTTAAGTGATTAGTACACTAAAAAGTCTTTGCGTAGTCAAAACATGATTTTATTCTACCTAAAAGAAAAGCTATTATTATTTATGGAGCTGTGCTTATGGACAAAATATTTATGAGAATGCTATTTGCATGCAAACAATTCATTGACGTTGTATACATATGTTTTACACTTTTGACAAGTTGAATTGTAGCTGGAATTACGATAGGGGTTTTACTTGCCCTCTAATTTGATTTAGCCAATCTACCCTTACAACTGGGTAGCCCTAGCTTTTGTGTGGGTGACTCCTCCTCCTGTTTAAAAGTCACATTCTCTCCCTCACATTAGGGATGGGAATGGGTACTTTCCCCATTCTCCAATTCTTCTTGCCTACACAGACTGCTTATGCTACTTATGGTTTCACCCTCACATAGGGCGTAGTTGCATGGGTGTTAGTCCCATTTACATTTGTTAACCATCCCTATGCTTAGGGATAGTTTATGGGTACAGTCCTATTTATAGTAGCTACCCTCTCTGACGTCACGGGGTAGGTCATGGGTTTTAGCCCCATTTTGTCTTACACTGTCACCCTCTTACTGAGTGTCCTTTATGGGTTATAGTCCCATTACATCATTTCACTACATGTGACCTCTACTGTTGTAAATTGGCAGCGATTGGATTAGCATTAGCAGAATCCATCTGGTATTTAGAGGCTATCTTGTCCATGTTGTAGAATCCATTTTGTATTTCTGGCAGCCATCTTGTTTGCCATGTGCTCACCATGTGCTTTGTCCTCCCTTAGTGTTGACTGCTCTTGTAATCTACCTAGAAACAACTATATTTAGTATCTTCTACTTCCGCACATGCCCAGTTGAGTTTGCAGCTGCTAGTATCATGTAACTGTCAGGATATGTTTACCAGTGTTAGCAAACTGTTAACTCCTCCCACTTGTCGACTCTGCAGTTTCTGTATGACCATATGTGTGCATAACTCCTCTCAAGTATACTTGTACCGTCTTCTTTTAGCCCCTGTGTGGGTATAAAAAGGACCATAGCCCTGCTGTTCAGTGTGCTACTTCATTCAATACCGAAGGGTGCTGTCTGAATGTAGTTCCACCTCATGAGGTTTATTAAACTCTGTATTTTCTATTTCAGTTTCTGTGCCAACTTCTTTCCAATAGTCTGAGGACTCTGTGCAGAGAAGGGCGAACTCCTTGCACTGGTAGGCCTAGCTGAGGCCTATTTTCTACAAATTGGCGCCCAACTCGGGGCTCATCGACAACTCGGATGCCCGAAGGATTGGTCGCGACGAAGGATTGGAATCTCGCTCTGGACGTGATCACTGCCTGATAAGACCCGAGTCTTGGCATCCGCGGCGGCTTTTCCTTTCTTTCTGATCTGACCATCCAGGTGGCGCCGGTCCTCGACTGAGATCTCTTCTGTTGATTCGCCGTGCAGTGACCATTTGGTCGATTCTAGAACTTGGCAGGATGAATCTGGACACCAAGTGATTGGTAAGTGTCCTTCTGCGGCGCTTGCTGTTGGTTTTGATGCCTGGGATTGGTAAGGTAGTTTAGTAACGCTTACTGTGGCTTTGAGATTGTATATTTGTGTTGGCCAACTTGGTTTGTTTTGACATAAGTGACTTGCAATTCACATAGGCAGGTAATGAGGAGAATTTTCTCTAACTGAATTGATTTGAACGGCACATCGTACTAAAGGTACCTTAAGTTCTACTTTGCTTATAATACTGCATATTCTGCACTATTTTTGGCATGCCTGTCTTTAGCACACTTGGTAGGATGTGTTGCTTTTGTAATGGTACCACTTTGAGTCTTAATGAAGCACAACTGGCCCCCCGGAGGGGACGCCTAATAGGGATATGTATATTAAGTATGGTCTTTCTTCTATAAAGTACAGCACATTATGGAATAAATACACGCGTAAGGATCCTGAGTTGCGTTGGCCAATGTATGGGTCATTTGATTTACGAAAGATTGAGTATGTGGAGCAATGTATGTTTAAGCGAAAGACTAGGCACGATATGTTTGATTGTGTACGAATGTGGGAGAAAGAAGTGCGTGAACGGATGAAACGTGAGCAAGCCTTGATTGGAAAAGAACAGCGAAAAAACGTTTATGTGAAAGCATTAGAGTTAAAGAACAAAGAAATGAAAGAGTTGAAGGAGAGAGAAGATAGGGAGCGCGCTTTACAGGTAACTGGCCAAAACCCTGTTCGGAGGCCCCTTTATCCTATACTTAATAAACCACAAGATGATTCCTTATTATTAGATCGTCCTCCACCTCCGTACACTGTTCCTTCTGCCCCCCATGAGTTAGATGAGGACTCTAGTTTGGAGGAAGATAAGACGCGAGAAACTCGTTCTATGTTAACTACTGCGTGCTCGTCTCAGCTTCGATCTGCTGCTCGTAAGGCAGCTCATGGAACTACCACCACTTCTGAAATTCTTGATAGTATGAGAGGGTGGTATGAAAGGGAGCATCTGTATTTTACTGAGGTGTTTGCCGGAGAGGTCCTTGAGTTATTTAGGAAATATTCTGAGGAGTTAGAGCCTAAGGACATAACAGATGATTATAAGCAAATGCGTGATGGTCTTTTTGTTTTCTCCCAGGTGGCTGATACAATCAGGCGTTTGGTTAAACTGCGCGTTGATGCAGTCCGTTTGCGAGAGGAGAAAAAGACTGCAGACGGGGCTGCGCAGACATCTCAGACCGGCATGGCACAAGCTTCTACCTCCGGAACAGATAAGATTATGATAGTCCACGCGAAACCTATGCGGGAGGCTGCGCCCTTGTATGTTCCTCCTAAAGGACAGGGTACAAGCGACGATAAGGCCTCTCTTGATGCAAAGGGTTATTTTATTTATAATTGGGTTTACACTCCTTGGAATAGGACGGATGTTATGGCACTTAAAACTGCACTGTCTGATCCGCGGAAAAATCCAGCCGCTTTTTATGAGGAAGTTGAAGGTGCTATTAGTTCTTGCACTATGACTTTGCCTGATATTGATTTATTTTTCGGATTGATATTACCACCTGATATGTGGAGAACTGTTCGTAAAATTGATGATCATGCAGCTTTTGGGGCATTATGGAGAGACTTAGAACGAATGGATGTCGAAAGGGAACCCGCACAGAAGCCAAGTCAGTTAATTTTAGATCTTCCCGCAGCTATATTAGTTAAGATAAAAACGATTATTCCTCCTAAAAAGATAGATTGGACTGTTTTAGCATCTTGTAAGCAAAAGGCAGATGAATCGGTCTCTGATTTCTTTACACGCTTTGAAGAAGCATTCCACGATTTTAGCGGTCAGTCTTTGACAGATGACACAGGCAGACATCTGTTTGTCGATAAATATGTCGCAAACCTGTTGCCAGGAATAGCTAGTCGCCTAAAGGCCAGTGAGAGTTCATGGACTACGTCTTCCCCGGTCTCCCTTTTGACTATGGCTCAGTATTATGATCGCCAGGAACTAGAGGCTAAGGGTAATGAGGATAAAAAGACTAAAGAATTGAAAACGAAGATTATGTTGGCTCAGGCTTATGGTCCGTCTTTCAGAGGTAGTGATAGAGGTGGACGTGGGTCCTATGGTTCATCTTTCGCTTCTTATACTCGTTCGAATTTGTCTGCTGACCAGTGTGCATACTGTAAGAAATTTGGCCACTGGGCTTCGGATTGCCCAGCACTACGTGCTCCACAGTATACACGTGGTCGGGGACAAATGAGAACTCGACCAGGATATTCAGGGCCTAGAGGAAACACAGGTGATCGTGCTAGGTTTGATACTAATATACGTGGGCAGGATGGGTTTAACACTTTTGATAGAAGGAACCAGTATCAAATGTCTGATTATGTGCCATCTGATTTTCAAGATTCTGCTCATGCATAGGATTGCCTAAGATGGGGTAAGGAATCAGTTGAAGTTCCAGTAGATCAGAGGGGTCCCTATGTTACAGCAAATGTCTTGGGCTCCACTGATCAGTTTCTGGTTGATACAGGAGCTACTCGTAGTGCCTTGTCTAAACAATTGGTCCCAAGGGCTCCCCTGTCTGGCTTAACCATTACATCGATAGGTTTCGATGGAACCCCTTCCCTTAGCCCATTGTCGCAACCACATGCATTCCATGTGGATACATTTACTGCTCCATGTCCATTTTTGCTTTCCCCGAATACACCAGACAATATTGTGGGTCTTGATATGCTTAAGTATTTCAGGGCTACGATACGCAGTTCTCCAGAAGGTGTCCGTGTTATCTTGAATGACAACCATCCGGTGGCGGAGAGAGCTTGTCTTGTTAAAGAGGATATTGCATTAGCCTCACTTCCTAGTACTTTGTGGGCTACTTCAGATACTGATGTAGGGCAAATGGTTATTCCACCAGTACATATTAGTGTCAAGGAGGGCGCTGTGTTGCCACGTTTGCCTCAATACAAAATTTCACAGGAAGGTGAAGAAGCACTCACATGTATTGTCCGTGATCTTATTGCAGTGAGGGTTGTTGAGGAAGTTCCCTACAATATTTGTAACAGTCCGATTCTTCCTATTCTGAAAAAAGATACTGACACTAAGGTCTATAGATTCATTATTGATTTGCGAGAAGTTAACAAGATTATAGTACCACAATACCCCGTGGTTTCTGACATAACAACACTTCTTACTTTGGTCCCCCCCAACTGCGACTACATTTTCTGTGATAGATTTAAAGAATGCTTTCTTTTCGATCCCTATTCATCCTGATAGCCGATATTTGTTCGGTTTCACTTTGAATAATCGATCGTATAGATTCTGTAGAGTTCCTCACGGCTATTCTGAGGGTCCTAGTCTTTACAGTCAAGCATTAAAAAGACAACTTGATTCTTTCGTTTTGCCTGAAGGAGTGGCTCTCCTACAATATGTCGATGACATCTTGTTGGCAGCCGACACCCCTGAACAGTGTGAAAAATGTACTTTGTCCTTGCTGTCATTTCTTGCTTCCCATCATCACAAAGTATCACGAAAGAAATTGCAATATTGTAGACCGAAGGTAACCTACTTAGGTCACCTTCTGTCTAAGGAGGGACGTGCACTTACACCAGATCGCATTCAAGCCATTTTAGACACACCAGTGCCCCGTACTCAGAAAGATGTCCGTGCATTCATTGGCCTTACTTCTTTTTGTAGGCAATGGATATTAGGATTTTCACATATTGTTAAACCCTTGCTGGCACTTTTAACCAAAGACACCCCAATGCCCCTTCCAAGGACAGATGATTGTGAGACTGCTTTCCGACAGTTACAACAAGCTCTTTGTTCAGCACCAGTGTTAGGAACTCCAGATTATTATTATTATTATTATTATTTAGGTTTTTATAGAGCGCGTAGTCACCCTCGAGTATCCCAGCGCTGAAACCTCGAACTCCTAAAGGGGGGGGCAAGGGAGATTTCAGATAAATCAGGGAAAGAGGAGAGTTTTGAGGGATTTCCTAAATCTTAGAAGGTTTGGTTCCGCTCTAAGGTTCGGGGGAAGTGCGTTCCATTTTCTGGCCGTGTTTACCGAGAATCTGCGGCCGCCAAAGCGGGTTTTCTTCACCCTAGGGACCACGATAAGGTTTCCCTGTTCAGACCGGAGCGCTCTCGGTGGTCTGTATGGGGTGATCCATGTGCTCAGAATGGGGGGGCCAGCGTTGTGCAGGGTCTTGTGGGCCAGGCAGAGGGCCTTGAATGCGACTCTTTCCCTCACGGGGAGCCAATGGAGTTTTCTCAACGCTGGTTTGGCCGATGTTCTTGATGGGGTGTTTGTGAGCAGGCGGGCTGCGGCATTTTGGGTTTTTTGTAAGATCTGGTAGGTGGCATCCGGTGCGCCGAGGTAAATGGCGTTGCTGTAGTCTAGCCTTGCTAGCACTAGACCTTGAATTAGCAGGAGGCGAGACTGGAATGGTAGTAGGGGAAGTACCTTTCTGCATGATCTCAGAAGCCCATAGCAGATGCCGGCAGTTTTCCTAGCCTGAGTCCTAAAGGTGAGATCTGTCTCAAGCCACACTCCTAGACTCTTGACCTCTGTTTTGGGGGGGGGGGGGGGTCACCCATACGGGCGGGCCAGATGTCAGGTGGAAGACTCGAGGATTTGTGGCCGAGGAGCAGGATCTCTGTTTTTGACCCGTTGAGCTTTAGGTCAGAGTCGCTCATCCATTGGTGGACGGTGGAGAGACAGTCACGCAGGTTGGAGGGTTTTAGCTTGGGGTGTGAGAGAGTCACCACTAGCTGGGTGTCGTCAGCGTAGCTGACGATCGTGACTCCGCATGGGGCGACCAACTCCTCCAGTGGGGCCATATACACGTTGAAAAGCGTGGGGCTCAGTGAGGAGCCCTGAGGCACTCCACACCGGAGGGGAATTGGGGGGGAGCGGCTTTCTCCTTCCCAGACTTGGAAGGAGCGTTGGGAGAGGAAAGATGTGAGCCATCTCAGCGCACTGTCTTGTATGCCTGTGTTGTCTAGGCGCTGGGCTAGGACCTGATGGTTGACAGTGTCGAAAGCCGCGCTGAGGTCCAGGAGGACCACTGCCACTGATCCTCCCGTGTCAATGATTTCCCTCGCTTTTTCTACGGCCGCCAGGAGGGCGGTGTCTGTCCCCTGACCTGGTCTGAAACCGGTTTGGGAGTTTTTTAAGAGAAGGTTAGCCTCCAAGAAGTGGGACAGCTGTTTATTTGCAAGCTTCTCTGCAACCTTCCCTATCCAGGGGAGGAGCGAGATGGGTCGATAGTTGGACAAGTCCGTGGGGTCTAGTGATGGCTTCTTCAATAAGCCTTTGACCACGGCCTCCTTCCAGCTTTGAGGGACTTCTCCTTGGGTAAACGAGGTGTTAATGAGGGCCGTGAGTCTAGCTACAATAGTCCGAGCGATGCTTTTTATGAACCGTACAGGCACTGAGTCGCTGGGAGCGCCACTTTTCGTGGCTGCTAGGGTGGTTGCCACTTCTTCTTCCGTAAATGGTCCGAATGAGGCTAAACGAGGGAGTTCGGAAGAGTCCGTGGGATTTCTTGATGTGAGGATACAATCCTTGGCTGATCCGGGGGGGGCCTGATTGGTGGTGGGTAGGGAGGAAAGGATTTTCTTTATTTTATTATCAAAGAAATTTGCCAGGTTGGCGCATTTTTCCTCGGCTGCTTTGGGGTCCAGGGCTATCTGCGGGGGGGCTGGGACATGGAGAAGCTCTTTAAGGATGGAAAAAGTCTCCTTAGCAGAGCACGCTGAGCTCTTTATTCTTTCCTCAAAGAAGGAGCTTTTTGCGCTGTGGAGGGCTTGTTTGTATGCCTTCATGGTTGTTTGGTAGGCGTTTTTGTTCGTTACCGATTTATTTTTTCTCCAAGTCCGCTCCGTCTTTTTGCACTCCTTCCTGAGGATGTTCAGGGCCGGAGTGTACCAAGGGGCATGGTTAATCCTTTTTACATGCTTGAGGGCGCATGTTAGTGGGACGAGGCTGTCTAGGGGGTTGGTGAGCCAGCTGTTAAACTCCCTATCGGCGGTGTTGGGGTCAGTGGAGAGGGGACCGTCGGATTCCCTCAGCTTCATTTCCCATTCTTCTGGTCTTAGCTTGTTCCAACGTCTGGTTAGAATCTTGGTTTTCTGTTTAGGAACCGTGGCGGGCTGATAGGACCAGTGCATGGGGACCAGAAAGTGGTCGGTCCATGGAAGAGGGGTGGGGTCTTGTGTTTGAAGATTTTTGATGTTAGAGAAAACTGGGTCAAGGAGGTGCCCTTTCTCGTGCGTGGGTTTCGAGTTCAGGAGCAGGAGGTCAGCTGACATGAGGTCTGCTTGGAGATTGGCGGCCGTGTTATCTGCTTTGTCTAGAAAGTGTAGATTCAAGTCCCCTAGAAGGAGGAAGTTGGGCGTTTCTAATGTTTTTAAAAGGATGTGGTCCATCAGCGTGCTTGGGAAATCACCTATCGCGCCTGGTGGTCGGTATACCAGCAGACCCGATAGTGAAGTGGTGGGGGAGATCTGGAGGGTGAAGTTACCGTTTTCACAGTCCTTGACCGTGCCCTCGTTGATCCTGCAGCTGAAATTACTTTTATAGAGAATGGCGAGCCCGCCACCCCTTCCAACTGGTCTATCAAGGCAGCAGACTTGATAGCCGGGGGGGGTTGCATTGACCAGGTCCGAGCCGTTGCTGGGGGTCAGCCAGGTTTCGGTCAGAAATAAGGCATCTAACGAGAGGGTTTGAGTGAGAAGGTTGATCTCATGCGAGTGTTTTGCTAGCGACCTGCAGTTCAGGAGGCCCAGTCGAAGCATATGGCAGGGTTCCGTAGCTTTGTGGGTGTCGCACAGGGGACATCCTATGAACGGGGTGTCATCCTTGAGAATGAAGTCGCACTGAGGACTTTTCTTAATGTTCCAGAGACGGAGGGTATCCGGGGAGTAGGATAGGTGGGGCTGTGATTTGGGCATGGTGTCTGGTCCTGGGGCCGGCTGGGCCCGGACGGGCCCAGACGGGCTTGCCTTTGGCGCGCCTTCGGCGCGCTGACGGCGCGCCCGCTGCGCCCGTCCGCTGCGCGTCCGGTGATTGCACATTTTTAATGGGTGGAGAAGGTGCGGGTGGGCGTGGCCTCGGGGTAGGCGTGGCCTGTTTACCTCGCCGTCAATGGCGGCACAATTGTTAGTATGCCGGTTCCTACGTTGCAGCGAAGGGTCGCTGTTCGGCGCTTCTATCGCCTGTTTTTCGTGATGGCAGGGGGTGAGTGCAGTTTTAAAATGCAAATAATGCGCAAGGTGAAAAATACGAGAATACAATTTTAAAAACAAGATGTCTCCCGGCTTCCGCCTCAGGAGAATTACAAGGTCTGATTTGGTGGCGCTGAAGGCAGCGTATTTATACTGTGGAGGGCGGGTGGGCGTGGCCTCGGGGTAGGCGTGGCCTGTTTACCTCGCCGTCAATGGCGGCACAATTGTTAGTATGCCGGTTCCTACGTTGCAGCGAAGGGTCGCTGTTCGGCGCTTCTATCGCCTGTTTTTCGTGATGGCAGGGGGTGAGTGCAGTTTTAAAATGCAAATAATGCGCAAGGTGAAAAATACGAGAATACAATTTTAAAAACAAGATGTCTCCCGGCTTCCGCCTCAGGAGAATTACAAGGTCTGATTTGGTGGCGCTGAAGGCAGCGTATTTATACTGTGGAGGGCGGGTGGGCGTGGCCTCGGGGTAGGCGTGGCCTGTTTATCTCGCCGTCAATGGCGGCACAATTGTTAGTATGCCGGTTCCTACGTTGCAGCGAAGGGTCGCTGTTCGGCGCTTCTATCGCCTGTTTTTCGTGATGGCAGGGGGTGAGTGCAGTTTTAAAATGCAAATAATGCGCAAGGTGAAAAATACGAGAATACAATTTTAAAAACAAGATGTCTCCCGGCTTCCGCCTCAGGAGAATTACAAGGTCTGATTTGGTGGCGCTGAAGGCAGCGTATTTATACTGTGGAGGGCGGGTGGGCGTGGCCTCGGGGTAGGCGTGGCCTGTTTACCTCGCCGTCAATGGCGGCACAATTGTTAGTATGCCGGTTCCTACGTTGCAGCGAAGGGTCGCTGTTCGGCGCTTCTATCGCCTGTTTTTCGTGATGGCAGGGGGTGAGTGCAGTTTTAAAATGCAAATAATGCGCAAGGTGAAAAATACGAGAATACAATTTTAAAAACAAGATGTCTCCCGGCTTCCGCCTCAGGAGAATTACAAGGTCTGATTTGGTGGCGCTGAAGGCAGCGTATTTATACTGTGGAGGGCGGGTGGGCGTGGCCTCGGGGTAGGCGTGGCCTGTTTACCTCGCCGTCAATGGCGGCACAATTGTTAGTATGCCGGTTCCTACGTTGCAGCGAAGGGTCGCTGTTCGGCGCTTCTATCGCCTGTTTTTCGTGATGGCAGGGGGTGAGTGCAGTTTTAAAATGCAAATAATGCGCAAGGTGAAAAATACGAGAATACAATTTTAAAAACAAGATGTCTCCCGGCTTCCGCCTCAGGAGAATTACAAGGTCTGATTTGGTGGCGCTGAAGGCAGCGTATTTATACTGTGGAGGGCGGGTGGGCGTGGCCTCGGGGTAGGCGTGGCCTGTTTACCTCGCCGTCAATGGCGGCACAATTGTTAGTATGCCGGTTCCTACGTTGCAGCGAAGGGTCGCTGTTCGGCGCTTCTATCGCCTGTTTTTCGTGATGGCAGGGGGTGAGTGCAGTTTTAAAATGCAAATAATGCGCAAGGTGAAAAATACGAGAATACAATTTTAAAAACAAGATGTCTCCCGGCTTCCGCCTCAGGAGAATACGAAGTCTTTTTCATTATATGTATACGAGAAAGATGGATGCGCATTGTCAGTTTTAGTGCAGACACACGGCGACAAACAGCGTCCCTGTGCATATTTTTCAGCAGTTCTTGATCCTGTTGCTCGTGCGTTACCTGGGTGCTTCCGTTCAGTTGCAGCACCAGCTGTGTCAATACGTCAGAGTGAAGGGATAGTTTTGTCACATAAGCTGTTGTTGTTAGTACCCCATGTGGTTGATGCCCTTTTAAATCAGACGAAGACGCAACATTTAACTAGCGCTCGTCTGACAGGATATGAATTGACATTGTTGGCCCCTCACATTACACTAAAGAGATGTGCGACATTAAACCCAGCTACTTTGTTGCCATACCCGGTGACTCAGTCTCAGTCACAGGAATCTCATGATTGTATATTCCTTACTGAGGAACAGACAAAGGGTTGTGTTGATTTGCAAGATACGCCCCTTTTAAGTGTTGATGGGGAGCTATGGGTTGATGGGTTCTGTTTGAAGTTACCAGATTGTACAACGTCAGCTGCATATGCAATTACAACACTTCAGACGGTAGTTGAGACAGCTCGTATCCCACAGAAGTCAGCTCAGGCAGCTGAGCTAATAGCATTGACACGAGCGTGTGAACTCAGTACTGACTTATCTGTGAACATTTATACAGACAGTCGCTATGCCTTCGGAGTGGCTCATGATTTTGGGCTACTCTGGAAGGAGAGGGGTTTTCTTACATCCCATGGGGTGCAAATAATGCATGGAGAATTAGTGCATAATCTCTTGACTGCTTTAACATACCCAAAGAGAATAGCGATTGTTAAATGTAGCGCACATAAGAAAATAGTTGATAAGATAGGGCGAGGCAATGCTTTTGCAGACCAAACAGCCCGTGAAACTGCCATGCAGCGAAGCACCACGTCCATGTATGTAGTGAAGTCACAGGCTGAACGCTGGCATGATACTAGGCAGGAAGTGTTAGATATGCAGAGATCTGCTTCTGCAGAAGAAATTGAGCAATGGTCCAAGGAAGGAACATTGGATGATGAGGGCTATTGGAGAAATAAAGAGATGAGTAAGTGGAGATTGCCGACAGCTTATTTACGACCTATGATTCATATGGCACATGGGCCGGCACATGTTGGAGCCTCCTCGATAACGAAATTGCTTACGCAAGTTTGGGAGCATCCAGAAATTGCCGGCACAGCTAAAAAGATGGTACAGTCCTGTCTGATTTGTCTTCAGCATAACCCTGGAAAAGGGACACAAACTCCAACAGGAGGGTTTGCTACACCAACTGCACCTTTTGAAGTCTTACAAATGGATTACATTCAGCTTGAGCGCTGTAATAACTTAAAGTATGTCCTAGTAGTGGTATGCGCCTTCAGTAAGTGGATTGAGGCATACCCTACGAAGGACAATACAGCTCTCACCACTGCAAAGATGCTTTTGAAGGAATTCTTTCCTAGATTTGGTGTTTGTAAATTTTTATGGAGTGATAACGGTCCCCATTTTATTGGGCAAGTTGTCGAATATGTCTTGAAGGGGTTAGGAATAAAACAAAAGTTCCACGCCCCCTTTCATCCGCAATCAGCAGGGTTAGTGGAGAGGTATAACGCCACACTTAAATTAAAATTGGCAAAAATACTAGCCTCCACATCCCTGAAATGGCCAGGCGCGTTACCTTTGGCACTGTTGTCCATTAGATCAGTGCCACATTCGCGGTCTGGCCTTACTCCCTATGAGGTGGTGTTCGGCAGGCCTATGAACATTTGGGGAATTCCTAAGCCACGTCCCCTACACGACGTACCGTGTGTATTGATGAGTGACTATTTAGCACAATTGACTGACAGTTTGGTCTCTATTCATCAACAGGTTCGAGAAGCTTTTCCGGACAGGTCTGCAGGTGAAGGCCATGGACTTCGGCCTGGAGATCAGGTGATGATCCGATCGTTCCAGAGGTCGAGCAGCTTGGAACCGAGGTGGCGCGGCCCGGAGCAGGTGCTCCTATCGACGAGAACTGCGGTTCAAGTAACGAATAGGAGGAATTGGGTGCACTCCACCCACTGCAAGAAAGTGCCGTCTACCTTGGTGGATCCTGTTGCTTTGATCGACCATCGGGACATCTTGGATACAGAGAAAGGCCAGGCCATATCACCTGACGAACCTGAGGAAGTCTTCCCGGACCACACGATTCCTGGAGTATCCCGATACCAACTGAGACCACGGAAAGAACCTGCATCGTCGAAAAGGACTGGTTGAGCAACCTCCCTGGGTTAGTGAAACGGAATGCCGATGTGGCAAGGGGGGGATCAGTTCTGTGTAGTGTAGCGACACCCGTCTTGACCCTCGGTGAAGAAATCAACGGCTGCCCAGGGATAAGAGCTCCAACGGTTGCTTTGACAAATAAGCTGATCATGTCTACAATGAGATCCACTGTTTCTAAGAAGAAGATCATTTGTACTATAGGGTTTGTTATTGTTATGGTGGCTGTAGCAGTAACAACTTGGTTCATTGAGAAGGTGGCTCCTGCTCGAGAACTTTTGATTGCCACTACTCCGGTACCAGTTGAACACCACTACTTCACGCTTCCCTATCATGAGCGGAAGCATCGACAATCCTACTTAAATAATACCTTCATTCAGATGTTGCATCATACTCACAATGCCACGAATACTACCAACTGTTGGGTGTGTAGGATGATACCTGCACATCAGAAGAAAGGAGGAACACCTTTTATTCCTCTTCCCTTTTCTCATAATGGTTCTTGTCAAGCTTGGTATGCGCTTTTGTTTGCATCCGGGAAACGTACAGTAGGCGGGCTTCTTTTTCGCCTCAATAAAGTATGCTATCAAGATAAAGATGGCTATCCTCAAGCCAACGGGACTAAATGGGAATGGGAAGAGAATCAACCGGACAATATTTCAACGCCATATATCTTCACAAATATGAGAACTTTTCCTAGTAATAAACAATGTGTGATTTCTGTTACTAGAGCTAAAGCAGATTTATGTGTAAGCAGTGTTGGAAGAATTCCAGTGGGGAAAAGTGAATGTACTGTGATTCTGCCTATTGAGGGTACAAATAATAGCACTTTCATAGCCTCACCCAATACTTACTTTATCTGTGGTAGCCACGGATATTATCACCTACCTGTTGGATGGTCAGGCGTATGCTATGTATCTTTTCTATTGCCCCCTGTGTTTCTGGCACCTGCATCCTACCACCGAGACTTTAAGTTATTTACCGATATCTCTAAGAACAGATATAAAAGGACAATAAGTGTTGACGAAGTAGACCAAACAGATACCACTCTACAACAGTATGTTGATTTTAATCTAGGTTTGTTCTTCTTTGTGGGAGCTGCATTAAACAGTAGGAAAATTAGACGATTGTCTAGAGTTGTGGAAGCTGTTACCAATCAGACAGCCTTGGCGCTTGGGAATATTACAGAGGAACTGCAAATTGCAAGGATTGTAGCTCTCCAGAATCGAATGGTTCTAGATGTTGCTCTGGCTGATCGAGGTGGTGCATGTCGCATCATCGGTAGCAGTTGTTGTGTATTCATACCGGATCACTCGCCTTCAGTATATGACGCAATATCAAAACTGCATAAGATTGCTGCAGAAATTCATCCAGAGACTGGTACTTGGACTCTAGCTGAATGGTTCTGGACTCTCGTTTCTGCTTGGGGCTGGAAGCTACTAACTATCTTGTGTATAATTATTACTGTTTTATTTACATGCTGCGTATGTATTCAATGTGGTCCAATGCTCTGCTCCATTTGCATTTCTGCTTGTATACCTGTTAAAAGGAATATTGTAGAGACCAAGGCCCAACAAATGTTGAATAAAGAAGTGGCCGAAATAATGTTAATAGATGTAAGGGATACATACTTAGATTACCCTAGAGGAACAGATGTCTTCAGCTAATGCTAAAAGGTTCGTCTGTTGTAAATTGGCAGCGATTGGATTAGCATTAGGGGAATCCATCTGGTATTTAGAGGCTATCTTGTCCATGTTGTAGAATCCATTTCGTATTTCTGGCAGCCATCTTGTTTGCCATGTGCTCACCATGTGCTTTGTCCTCCCTTAGTGTTGACTGCTCTTGTAATCTACCTAGAAACAACTATATTTAGTATCTTCTACTTCCGCACATGCCCAGTTGAGTTTGCAGCTGCTAGTATCATGTAACTGTCAGGATATGTTTACCAGTGTTAGCAAACTGTTAACTCCTCCCACTTGTCGACTCTGCAGTTTCTGTATGACCATATGTGTGCATAACTCCTCTCAAGTATACTTGTACCGTCTTCTTTTAGCCCCTGTGTGGGTATAAAAAGGACCATGGCCCTGCTGTTCAGTGTGCTACTTCATTCAATACCAAAGGGTGCTGTCTGAATGTAGTTCCACCTCATGAGGTTTATTAAACTCTGTATTTTCTATTTCAGTTTCTGTGCCAACTTCTTTCCAATAGTCTGAGGACTCTGTGCAGAGAAGGGCGAACCCCTTGCACTGGTAGGCCTAGTTGAGGCCTATTTTCTACACTACATGGGGGTTGTCCTTACCATATCATATTATGGGTCTCAGTCCCATTTTCTGTCATTTTCTTAAAATGTCATACTTATATCCTTTTACATTGTTGTACATCCAACGTTATTCTCATATTCATTTTATTATCATTATGAAAGTGAGGGAGATTGAATTATACTTATTTGTATTTTTATTCTTCTCCTCTGTTTTCGGACTTGTTCAGTGATCCATGTGATGTTCTATCTTTTCTCATCCTTGGAACCTGAACTATACACTTTGTTGTTATTCTACCTCTCATTCTAGTCTTTCCTCTTTTGTAGTGTTTTTCTCTTTCTTCCTTGTTCAAGAGGAGATCTTTTCCTCTCTTCTTCGTGGGTCTGGGTGTTAGTCTTGTGTCCAGTTCGCGTCATGCCTCGTCTTTCCTTCCTTGCTTGCCTGCCTGGCCAATGGGTGTGTTTGGGGGTAGTCTTTGGTGCGACTATGTCCTTTTACTTTCTTGTTGTTTCTTACCACTTATTATGGTTGTACTTGTTTGAGAGGATGGGTTATTTCTATTTGTGCCACTCACCCTTTGCTTCCTCTTTGCTTTCCCACACCTATCTCTTTGCTCGTTCTTTTCTGTCCTTCTCTTGTCTTTACTTCCTCTGTTGCATTTGCATTCCTTTCAACTCTTTCCTTTCTGGGTTCTTACTGTTTCATCTCTTTTAGGTATAGGACTATTGCTTCCACTTTATAAGAAAGGGGGATATGTAGTATCCTACTCATGTTCTTGTTATGCCCTTTACACCCCCTGCTCAGCCAGTGTGTTTGTGTGTGTGCTGCTCGGAATGTTGGAGTGATGATGTGATTGGAATGTTGGGTGCCTGAGAGGTTTGGAGTGACAGTTGAGAATGGGCTGAGGAACATGCAGGCTGCTCCTTGTGGGGCTGCTTCACAGAGCTTTCGTACCTGCTCTACAGATCCTATCTACCTGCTGTACATGTAACTATCTACATGTAACTATATTCAATAAAGCTTCCTGAATTTCATCCTTCCTGCGTGGACCTCGTTACTACAAAGTGATTGTTACTATGTATGTAAATAATTTAATTCATTTAAAAATAACGTCTTTTTCTACTTATTTCTACTTCTTCCAAAAACGTATCTTCTGGCTTTACCTTTGATAGCATGGCTGATGATAAGATTCACAATGGGTTCAAGGCAACAATGTTTTAAGCATCAATACAGATAAGGGAGATATAGAATAAGGTTCCAAACCAATGATTTATGTAAACAAAATGCATTACCTAGAAGAAGAATCACAGACTCCCCGTCCCCCACAAACAATACAACAAGATCCAGACCCCGGAAAAGTTGGTACACAGAGGAACTCAGATTGATGAAATGCTACTGCAAACAACTGGAGCACAAATGGAGAATGAGCCAGCACGATGCAGACAGGAGCTCGCTCAAATCCACCCTGAGACGCTATCACCAAATGATCCGGCCAACCAAATGCACCCCTGTGGTGCACCACATCAATGCCATCACCAACGGAAGCAAAGAAATCTTCACCATTGTGAAGATGTTGAAATCACCAGCGACCGCCTCCAACTCAATCACCCCCTCACAGGACCTCTGCAACAATCTCTCTCAAATCTTCACCACCAAAATCACCACCATTTTGAGCAAAGTCAACTTGCAATGAGACTTGAGAGATCTCTCCAGATGTCTACCGATTTTTTCCAAACAACCAATGCTAACCACATTGCTCATCATCAACCCAGAAGAAACTGCAGCCACTATGAAGTCCATCTACTCAGAGGCCCCATCGGACCTATTTCCCCATCACGCCTACTCCAGAGAACTGTACCCATCAGCAAAATGCTCACATCCATTCTGAATTCCTCTTTCGTGGCCTTCCCAACACATAACTGTCTTCCCATTGCTGACCCTTCAAAGCGCACCATATACAGATCGATCTTCCTGCTACCATTCCAGCCAAGGTCTTACAGAAAGTCATCAACAGAGGTCTCACTGATTACCTCAAAGATCACCAACGCCTAGACACCACTCAGTCTGTTTTCAGAACCAATCACAGCATGAAAACTGCCTTCATCACCATCACAAATAACATTCACAATATTATGGATGGAAAAGACAAGGTGGCCCTCATCCTCTTGTATCTCTCTGCAGTGTTCGGCACGGTCAGCCACCCCATCCTCATTCAAAACCTACATGAAATGTGAACCCAAGAACACTCATTCTGATGGATGTGCTACTTTCTCATTTCAGTCAGTCATCCTAGAACCATACTCCTCAGATGCCCGCAAACTCGTCTGTGAAGATCCGCAAAAATCCTCCCTGGACCTGACCTTCTTCAATGCCAGCATCATTCATTCTCACAACATCAATGTCCTCTCCGACAATGATGACACACAACTCATTCTCTCCCTGACTGGCAAGATGTCTAGTACCAGGATAAAGTTTAATGCCTGTATGACTGAAATCGCCTGAAGACCAACTGTCTAAAGCTGAACACTCCCAAAACCAAAATTGTGATCGGCAGGAAGAGCACTTCATCATGGGAATCCACCTGGTGGCCAACAGAAGTAGAACTGGCACTCCCCCACACCAAGAACCTCAGGATCGTCACCAACAGCAAATTTGATATGACTGCCCAAGTCAGTGCCATCAACAACTCATGCTTCCATTTCCTGAAGATGCTGAGAAAGATTTTTAAATGGCTTCCAATCAGCATCTTTAAAACCGTCACACACACCATCATCACAAGCAAGCTGGATTACAGGAACACTCTCAATTATGTGATCAACAAAAGATGTACCAGAATGCAGCAGATCCTTCAGAACTCAGAGGCCAGAATCCCTCTTAACCTTCTATGTCTCACTCACATCCCTCCACACCTGAAGGAACTTCACTCGCTCCCCATACACAAATGAGCACAATTCAAACTCCTCAACCATACTTTCAAGGCGCTACATATAACACTGGCCCACCATACCTCATAAATTGCATCTGCTTTAACAAACCTTCCAGCCTCCTTCACTCGTCTGGACTCCATTTTGGACACATACCACTTATAAGTCGAGCCTTCTACATTGTGCCTCAAGCATGGAACAACCTGCCACTAGACATATAAGCCTCCTTCTAACTTCTTGAATTCCATAAAAAGTTGAAGATCTGTCTTTTCCAGTTGTCCCACTAAGCCCTAGGTTTGGCTAGTATGACACATCTGCTAAGCTCTATGATACCCTCCCGGGTTGTAGTGTGCTCTAGGAATCTGAATAGCATAACATAACATAGAAACTACAAAAGATCATGTTGTAAATGTCAAAGACAAAAATACAACTTAAATATTCCCTATTTCAGTCATTGGGCCCAACCATTTGCTAATGGGAAAGGACAAAATCTAAGAAGAATTACTAAGACTTCTCAAGAGAATTTGACCAAAATCAAGGTCTGAAGTTGGGCCTACCAATAAGTGAACAATTGTGAAGAGAGTTAGCTGTTAGTGGTGGTCAAGAAGCTTGTCTTCAGAATGGACCAAAAATCAACCTGGCCTTACAAAAATGTGAGCTGAGTTTGATCCGGCCTATGGTTTTGGATATGTGCTGCTGAAGCCCCCACTGAAGACATAGATCTAGAGATAAAAACTGCAAATGGGGTGTGGTGTCTTTTAGTTGTTAATGGAGGATAAATTGTAGTTGCACACCGCTGGTTCCTTCCCAGTATTTATTCCAGTGCTGACAGAGGGTCAGAAGGTGGGCTGTAAAAGTTGAGATAATTTTGTCCTTGATAAATTAATGCTTGGAGTCAATCTGGGAAGGACCGAACTTTCTCAGTACCATTGTGTGTCCTGTGACCTGGGGTGGTTCTCCCACAAACATTAAGAATTTTTAGTGGTAAAATGAAATCGAAATTATATTTGGGTGTTTGTTGCTTGGTCACTTAGATGCTTTTCTGAAAGACTTCAGAACTGATTAAAAAACCCTCAAGCTTGGTACACACAAATGATGGTCTTTCCACACATGATAAACAAGTAATACCTTTCTGCCTTTAACTCCAAGGTAGTCCAGGCAGTAGGGACTCTTTCGTGGCTCTGTGATTCTTTGCTTCCAGGATTGCACAGCTACTGAGCAACAGACTCTTGGGCTTATATCTGCAGGATGGAGGCCATCACAACAGACCAGGGACTAGATTAAATTTAGGAGTCAAAACCAGGAGACTGGCTTCCCAGACCAAAGCACCAAGCCTTAAACCAGCAAGAGTTCCAACACAATATGAGTAATCTCTCATTTTAGCAGGGAAAAATGATGCATTATGATTTTCTTCTCCAATACTTGTTTAAAAGTGATTGGCTCAAACATGTAAATGTGACAGCATACTTATATGCTGATGATACCCATATTGTAATTAATCTGTCATGTGAGTCAGACAACCAACTTGAGGAAGTGACTCCCACAACATAAGTAGTAAATTGTTGTGTGGTTCTAATCTGAACCTGTGAAAGTCTGAATTACTGTGTATGGAAAGCAAACCTAATCTTTGGGGACCCCCGCTATGGCCTCATTCTATGGGCAAGTTCCCTAACCAGTGACAAATGTTAGGGATGTCGTTATGATGCTGAACTCAGAACTCAACATGGACAGTCAAAACTCTCAAGAAACTAACATTTACTCACAGCTTTCCTTCTCACAAAGAAGAGAGGCCTTCATTGACAATTTTGGCCGCCATGGATCCCCCAAAACATTTTATGCTGCCAACAAAAAATGCAGAATACTTCTAGCATGATATACTTTTCACATTAAAAACTTTACCCTAGTTTTTAATTATGTGCATCAACTTCATTGGCTCCCATAGAAAGGTGAATTATTATTTCTAAATCCGCATGTGTCATGGTCTAAATCGACTATGAAACAGGTCCCAATTTTCTATGTATGCCTGGACCGCTACTCTCACGAAATACAAGCCTGTAGTGATGCCGATGGACCTGTGCAGTGTGTTCTTGGGGTCTGTTGTAATGTTATCTTAGTGAGTTAGTAACGGTTCCTCCCGATTCTCAGGCTAAAACAGTGCATTTATGTGTACGTGGTGTCCATGAGTGAACTCTCAGATGCGTGCAACCTGTCAAAATGTGCTTTTTATTCAAACACTGAAGCTTGGCTGCAGCTTTGTTTTCATTTAATATTTGGTCCGCCGGCTTCAGAAGGTGCAGCTCTTCACAGGAGCCGTAAAGCACACAGCACAACAATACTGTTTATTGTGCGCTCTAAACATAGGACACGGCCAAAGAATGCCCTGTAATTTCTCCCAGGGGAAACACGCACTCGATGGAGCAGTGTGCAATCAGACTGTTGGAAACATTGGGTTTTGGCAGAAGATCTTTGGAGGGACGTAAACCGCAGTTGCTTGCTAGGGTGTGTGAAAGCGCGGGCCCTGTAAACTCCACTTCACTTGAAAGCCGGCCCCCAAAGCCACGGAATCTCGTGCCAAACCCCAAGTCTGTCCGTGTACCGGGGTGAGTGAGCGATGAGAACGGCGTCTTTCCCTAAAATGGGAACAGAGCGGCGTCCGGAGGCGTCGAGTTGATAGTCTGCCCAATGAACGGTGAACCATGTGACTACCCCCGCTTTACAGTAACTTCTGCTCTTTTGAGTTTTCAGCGCGAACGTGAACATGCAGACTAGTAAAAACATAACCTGGTGACTTCCGAGCAGTTCTCTCCATTTGGCGTCTTTAAAAATCCACCAACGATATCCTACAGTATTCATAACAAAAGATTGGGCAAAGAAAAGACGACTTTCTTTCAGCCTCATCACTAGTTGACAATGAATCTCTAGATGACGCGGTTTGAGATATTTAAATTATATCTTGTATGCCAAATACAAGCAACCCTCAGACTCAAGCTAACGGCACTGTTTGTAATTCAAAAGCACCAAGACTGTAAAAAGCCAGACTTCATAGCCCTTGAACCAGGAATAGATTTGAAACGTATCTTTTTTTAAACAGGCCGATCCTGTACCGGAGACAGATTTCACCAAACTATAAAACAATATATATTAGGAGCCACAGTTAAAACTGTGAGGATTAAAAAGGGACAAAAATAATACATACGCTGAAAGACAAGATTGTGCGCTTGGCCAGGCACAAGAGGAAATAGTTGGGCTTGGTTTATCAATAGTTCTGACTGTCTCACCATGTTTACATGCAAGAGGGCCTTCAGGGGCGGCCGGTAAGTTTTGTAGGGAGCGAACAGGACACACACACACACATACCCATAACACTCACAACCATGCATTCACACACTCGTGCACATACACACACACACACACACACACACACATTGATTCACAACACTCTTTCCCAAACATTCATGCATGCACATACGCACCAACAATTTAAAAACAAAACACACTTACCTGCAGCCAGCTCTGCGCTGCCTCGGCGGTTCTAGAAGGCTTGGGACTGCTTGCCTTCCCTTATTGGCTGACCTAATCAGTCACGGCTCCTAGTGGGAGTGCTGCAGGGAGATGGGGTGGGATGGGTGAGGGGCAGGGTGGGGGGTAGTAAACTCCGGCATACAGCCGACCGGAGTTAAGTAAATAAATAAATAAATAAAACGAATTACATTGCATGCGCTGCAACGCCATTTGGACCTAATGTCAGCCAATGAGGGAAGGCAGCACTCCCAACATCATCACAGAGTGGGATGGTGTCAGTGAGACTACTGACCCCACCCCACTCTGTGATGAAGTGTCACTGATTGACACTCGACCCTGGGCGCTTCAGGGGTTAAAACGGAAGCGCCCAGGTGCAAGGCAATCAGTGACGCTACCCCTCGTCACTGAGCGGAGGGCCTCAAGAACCTTTGCTGAGCTGAGAACATCACGTCCACCGGAGCTGTGACTTTCTCAGCCCAGAAAAGTTCAGTTCAGGCAGCCAGGAGCCAGCACTACATTTTCATGTCTGGCTCCTGGCTGTTTGAGCTGAAAGGGAACAGTGTCTGTCAGGCTGACCTTTGTTCCGCCTGACAGACACTGTTCCTATGGGGCAAAAGGTGGAGGGGCGTGGCCCCGCCGCCCTCCCATGGACAGGCCGTGCCTGCTCCAGACCATTGGAGTGGGCACTCAAGCAGGGGCGGTTCCTGCATGAGGGCGTAGGGGGCGGAGCACCACCAGTCTGTGAGGAAGAAGAAGGAGATTGAAAGATTGGTCAGGGGCTGCAGCACTTCTACTATCCAGTCTGTTCAGCAAAACCGTTTACAAACACACGCTGCGTTTGTGAGGTCGACCACTTCAATACTGCCCAAATCCCACATGCGCTGTGTGTCTGTGAGGCAGAGGTGAAAACAAGCAGGCACTGCTTAAAGCAGCAGTTTTTCCAGGGCGTCAGTCGAATACTCAGCTTGCTAGGTTCTATGACGTAGCTCCGAACATTCTTCTGGGATTACGCCTCCTCCTCTGACTGGCTGACCCTTGATAATGTCAGCCTATGAGAAAAGGACAAAAAGAACAATTGATGGACAGAATGCAGAACAATGTCTTACAGTCACCCCAGTACAGAGATCTGGGCCTAAATCCATCATTCCTTTGCTCACCATGCCACCCCAGTTTGGACCTGGTCATATGCAAATCAGTCTTGACCTTGTGTCCAATGGGAACAGTCCAGCCCGACCTGCCAGGCCAGGTCCTCCCTGGACTGGAAACAAGCATCCTGTTGTTTTTGCATTAGTCACCCCGAGTGGGAAGGGTATGCCCAGACGTGGGTTCCGTGCTCTCCATGCCATTGGAATCAAGCTATCCTGGCTGAAGAGGGGTGAAACCCCGAAACCGGTCCAAGGATGCTTGATTCCGGTCCAGGGAAGACATGGCTTGGCAGTTCGGGCTGGACTGTTCCCATGAGGCACAGGGTCAAGACTGATGTGCATATGGCTAGGTTCAAACTGGAACAGCATGGTGAGCAAAAAAACGATGGATGTAGGCCCAGATCTCTGTACTGGGGTGAATGTGTGACATTGTTCTACATTCTGTCCATCAACTGTTGTTTTTGTATGCGAAAAGGAGGCGGGAGTTCAAGTACTACTTCTTTTGGCCTGTGCTAGGTTTGCAGTTCCCTTTTTCCTTCACCAGATACAGCCGGGCCCGAGAGACACCCCTGGGAGAAACACCACTGAAAACAGTGAGTACAAGTGCATCTTGCCTCGTCTGTCAAGATGCCATAGAGGTCTGGCATGAGTCATCTGCCAAATGTGTAGTCTGCTGGGATAAAGGGAGCACCCCTCCACTTTCAAAGTTCACAGGCTGCCACTGCCCTCAGGACCCTCATAAGTGTGGTTCCAGAGGTAACAACCCTCGCCCTTGTAGAAATCTTAAAGGCGCCTTCAAAACCAGAGAAGACCTAATGTCAGCCAATGAGGGAAGGCAGCAGTCCCTCTCCTCTCCTAAAGAACTCTTCCTTACATCATACATTGTAGTTTTGCTTCCCCCCTCACCCAGACTGCCTTTAAAGAGGAGAGAGAGATACTTCAGTAGGGAATGCGGAATGTGTTACCTCTAGTACCCTTCATACCCACTCCAAAATAACACTATTTTAGGTCCTTTTGCCACTGAACCTAAATCAGTATTCCAGAACAGGTCCATGAAACAGATAGCTTGTTTAATTAAAATGAAGAATACTGTCCCTAATTGAGAGCAGCTGAAACACTTATGCTGGCCAACAGGTAATGAATCTGGAATTTCCTTTTATTATTTAGATTGTAAACCGAGGTAGCAGGAGTAGACAAGCACAAATTGATAAGTACCTGGGATTTACTGCTCTATGCTGACTGACTTGGACAGAGAGAGGAGAGCTTCATGACCCCATGTCCATGGCCTTTGGGGCAGAAGTGCAAAGATGGATCGCTTTAACTTTTACAAAACCAACTGCTAGTGTCGACAAGGGAAACATAATTTCCGATTCATAGAGTGGGGAGGGGGACAATTTAGGGATGCCCATTATCACCCATGGTATTTGACTTGGCAATGTTCTACTATGCAAAGACAAGGAGACAGACATCCAAATGGAAAGAAGGATTCTCTCCGTATCTCTGTGTCTGGCTGATGACATGTGACTCTATTCATAAGACATATAGACAGAACTAGACACGTAGATTTCATATCTGGAAGTATTTAGGAAATTATCGGTCCTAAGAGTGAATTGATCTAAGTGATGCATTATGTATATACCTAATTAGTGCTTACTCAGGCTCTGAATTTAAAGCCTGTCACTTTCAGATACCTAGGGGTATACTTGCACTGATCAGAATTGGATATCATTGAGGGGAACATTGGAAAAGCCCTGACAACTATCAGTAGCTGCATTCCTTCCTAGAATATGTTGCATGTATTGGTAATGGGAACGATAGCCCTGGATAAAATTGTAATGATGTTATAATTAGTGGGCTACTTCACAAACTTGCTAGCCCAGGTTTTGACGGTGGCAACTGGTGCCATTTGAAAGCAGTGGGGCGTAAAAGTTCTGGATGAGTGACATGTGGCGAGCGAGCCCGACCGTCACAAGGGGTGTTGGCAGCGGTTCTCCCGCTGAGAACATTTTGAAAGAAGAGAGGGCAAATTGTGCTTTTTCAAGCAAATCTGAAAAAACTAAATATTAATAACAATTGTGAAAGTGTAGTTATTACAGCAATAAAGAGATTTCATATGATAATAATGTCGGTAGTTGCTAATTCAGTATACCCACAGAACTTCATAACAGACTTTGAGATGTATGACTGAGTTTTGTAACACACGTTTTCCCCACTTTTAGCACATCTGTTAAAAATTGCAAACTTTTACAGCCAGTAGGTTCTTTGTCCTCAGAGGTGTCCTTTCGTCTTCTTCCTTGTACAGCTCCCTGTCGCAGTGTTTATATATCAATGGAGAGTGCTCTTCATAGCGCACACTGCAGAACTTCAGTGCATGTAGGTGTTAAATGGTAGCGGCAGTTTCAGTCGATAACCCTTCAAGTATTGCCCGGCGGTAATCGCCTCTCATACCATTCGATAATTTACCAATGAAAGAGGCAGGCGCCGGAGACTGGAAGGCAGGAAACAAAGTTTTATTCCGTCGGAGCAGAACACATCAGATCAGACAGCAAGGTATCGTCACGAGGTGCTCTCTCTGCATCTCTGAGGCCTGGCCTCTTATACACAGGTTTATGACTTTATTGCAGGTTTATTATACATGGCACATTCTTGAGATTGTTTTGGAACATGAAAGAACATCCTCGGAATCCCCACTTCGAGCTCGTTCCCACACATATCTACAGTGGAAGTCCCCACCCCATCTACAGTAGGAGATGGCTATCACGCAGCTGGACATTCCGCCAATTCCCGGGGGTGTGTGCAACCGGCCGGGTCTCAGGGGGTAGGGGCTTTGATCCACTGTAATCCCTTTGATGTGGGGTGTTTCCCTTACAGTAGGGGCAATAAACTGCATCCGCAGGGCTAGGTGATGGCCTGGATCGATTCGGACAATGGGGCGCAGAGTAAGGGGGGTTATCAAAAGAGATGCATGACCATGTATGGGATGTCGGTCAGGCGTAGGATGTGGTTCCATGGCTGGGTCGCGCAGAAGGAGAGGGTTTATGGCCCGTGTATGAGAGAGCGGGGGTGACCGGCGCGCGGGGGATGCTTGCAGCGCCAGGGGAACGCGCTGGCGATCGACAATGAGCGGGGGAGAGAGTGGGGTGCCTAAAATGGCGGCCGTGCGTTCGCTGTGCGTGGCGCTGGGGAGAGGCAAGATGGCGCAGATGATGTTCAGTTACAAGCTAAATTTCCACAGTCCTCCCTTTTAACATATCTCGCCAGCTTGCCTGGACGACATTTCACCTTCGTTAACCCTCCAGCTATAATATCGTTAATGTTTTCCATATATTCCTTAAAGATACAGAGTTTTTAGGGCAGGCAGGAGTAATCTGACACATTTATACATAGTTACATACATTTGATAAAGTAGTCGAGGAGGTAGTACATACAAAATTACATCAGCTGCGCCGCATGTCAGCCCCAGGGATAGGAGGAGGGGAGCTCGTTTGAGCACAAATAGGATACTGTAGATCAAAAAAAATGTTTCTGGCAAGACAAGGGATATTTCGTACATTACTTAAGGCCCAGACTTCGTGCGGATCAAAAATAGTCAGTATAGTCGTGTGCATGGCTGGTGTTGTATGAATGTCATTATACAAAGTTAGATTTTCTTAACATCTTAGTGTATAGTCGGAAGTGATTGATGCAACATCATGAAAACTCGATAGGAAGATAGTTAATATAAAAAGGTGGTTGGGAGAGGATTTTTCAACTTAACATGGGTTCTTCTTTCCAGTGTCCTATTTATAAAGAGCCATCACAGGTAAGCTCTTATTGTCGTTCTTCTTTCGTTGGCACTGTTGAGCACCGGCGGTGGAGCTAAGGTCCAGCTCAAATCCAATTTCTCACGTGGTAGGGTGTGACCATTCGTTGTTCTCCGATCACAGTCCTGTTCCTTAACACAGTTCATCATAGGTACTTTGAGACAGGGTACCCGCTTTGTTCTTCTGTAGGTAAGTCAAATTCATAATCCATATAAAAGAGGGAGAAAGAGAGAAGGGTGTGACGTGCTTCGGGACGCCGAGGGAAGAGGGGGTGGAGTGGGATCGGGTCAAAATGCGGACCAAGGAGAGCAGAATCTTCCGGCACTGGGCCCATCAATCGGGCCCGACGGGTTGGGACTTCAGGCACGCTGGTCAGTGAGCAGGGGGCCTTGATATAGCCCTTCGTTTTATCGCTTATCATCCTGATAATGGTGCCTCGTCTCACGCCCTTTTTGCTTCGATGCTTCCCCCTTGGTCGATGCCATAGATGTTCCATGGTCCGCAGCCAGGCTGTGCGTCACATCCGACCCCTCTCTTCCGATGGTCGCTGATTATCTTTGAATGGGTACAAGAAACAAAAATCTTAGAGAGTTGGCAGGGAAGACATTTACATACTTCATCCTCTCTCCCAACCACCGAGTAGTTGCGGGAATGCTTTTATCGGTTGCTGTATGATTGACGTCTATTAACTCTGATGTTAGTGTGCATGTTACTAATTTATTATGCATTGCTGTGGTGCAGGTTTCTGTGGGTGTCCCTGTCCATCATCTGGCCTTCTAGGTGTCGATTCCTGCGCCCTATAATCGTTGCGGGAAGCTTGACATCTGTCAACCTTCTAGTCTATTAAAAATTCGAACCGGCTTCTCCGGTAGAGACTCGTTCATTTCAACACAAGTTTTGTTAATACACATTTTCCTCCGAGGACTGCTAAGTTTATGAAAACTACTGTCATGGGTTCACGAGTATCCTATTTCGGGGAGGAACATAAGCTAAACATTATTCTTGCTGGAGACAATAGGTAACCTTTATCAGTTTAGGCGATGTTTTTTTTTTTTTTTCTTTAGGGAATAAGGTCAACGGCTGTTTCGTTCGAAATACTCTGAGACGGCTAGTACAGGGCTGGGGTTATTTTGGAAGAACGGGGCGCTTTAGACATTCTATTTCGGGGTAATTGGGCGGGGGCAATTCTGGGCGGTGGAGATGGTGTCTCTAAAAACAAAAACCACTGACATATAGTCCCCGTGTTGAGGGCCAGATTGGGAGACATCAGTCGTCTTACCTGTCCTTTCTTTCTCAGCCGATTAAGTTCAACATTTGCAGAAAGGAGAGGTAGTAACGTGGTAAAGTATGGTCGTTTTGTTTCTGTCAATTTGTTCGAACACCACCGTGTTTCAGGCCAATTATACACTTACCAAAGAGGTATGTGTCGTTAATTTATTCAAACGGAAAGAGGGCAAGAAAGCCTTTAGCGAGGGAGGGGGAGTGAGTGAGAGAGAGAGAGAGAGAGAGAGAGAGAGTGAGAGTGAGAGTGGGAGTGGGAGTGAGAGTGAGAGTGAGAGAGAGAGAGAGAGAGAGAGAGAGAGAGAGAGAGAGAGAGAGAGAGAGAGAGAGACATAGGTACGATAATAGGCCACTTGGTGCACACACAACATGGAGTAGCATGGGTCTGTTCTATGTAAGAAAACACAAGCGGGAAAAAGACATAAATTCGGTGATCACGTACACACAAATACCGGATAGGGTGTGACAGTGCATGCATCAGGCGCAGAAACTTAAGACGGAGACTCAGGGCTACGCTGAGTATGGGGACCTCTCCTTTCCTGTCCTCTTTCCTAAGCATGCTGCGTATTTTCAGTATTTTGTAGTTTATCTTGGGGAGGTGTTGGACCTTTTACTCTCCTCCCTTTGATCGATGGGCGGGCACTTCAATCATACGGTGATGCTCTTTTCAAGTGATCCAAGCATGAAATGCATACACAGTCATACCGTATAATCGTAGCACACACGCACAGTCATATCATACAGTTTTTCATGTTCCCAATGGTGGTTTGCACTTTACGCACTATCCCACAACGTTTGTCTATGTTTTTCCTGATATCGAACACGGTGCGGTCCATGTCCACTCCATTCTTCAGTCGGAACTTCGTCGTGACCTATAGAGGGGAGAAAAGAGGGGAGGGGATGTGCAGTATTCAAAGTACCTTAGCGCACGTAGACACGAAAAAGTTCTACTTACCACGTACCAGGCTAGCCGCAGGAGTGGGTAATACCACAGACCTATTATTCTTTTTGTCCGAGGCAAAGATGCTCTATTTCATTCATCTCCTAAATTCGGGTTCCCTGGTCGTGCATGCCTTTCTCAATCGGTCGTGTATTATGGTGCAAGATATCATACCTTGCGTTCGGCCTACACCTTAAGCTATAGTTGACCATTGATTTGACAACTCTTGGAAAAGGACGGGTGTGATGGGTACAAATTCCGTTAATAAAAAAGATTCAGGCAAATGGGGTCTGCATTATCTGTATTCTTTTGCTTGGGAGTAACAATCATTTATTCAAAAGAAAAACCTTTGCCAACTTAGATGATTTGTCATGACATTGATTCCGTAATTCCTTTTAAGAAGCCCTTTATTTAAAACAATGTCAGTATACAAATACGGGCCTACAACCGCTATAGGCCGGCCACGGCGTGAGAGGCGTCGAGTATTATGAGCAACATTATTTTAGCATAAAATCGGTTCCCCCCCCCCCGACCATCATGTGTGGAAGCATCGCATACATATCTCTTTTTAACACAAAATGCCACGTGACTGGAACGCCACAAGGAGTTGTAGGCCTCTCCTACATCGGCGCCATTTTGGGCGAGGTCGGGCCAGTGTACAGTCTAAGTCTTTCCATGAATTAGCTGTTGGACCAGAATTCCTTTCAGTAGTTCGAGAACTTTCGTTAGCGTCAGCTTTGCGTCAGCATGGCGTCACCGCGATCTTGTAGCCATGCCGTGGTCCGTTCTTGGGGCGGGGCAGCAGGCGGGTTCTTCCACCGACGGCTTGAATCAGTCTTTCTCACTGCACCAAGCAGAGGCAAGGTGGCTGCCGTCCGGTGCAAAGAACAATGGCGGCGGTTTGTCCTTACCGGAAGTCCGCGGGAGTCGAGTGTCAATGACTCCAGCAGATTCTGCAAAGCTGAGGGGAGCGTTTTGTCAAGGGTGGGGCCCAAGCAGACAAGCTTTTGAGTCCAAAATCGCCTCACGGAGGGCTAGGCCTGGATCCGAAGAACCGACCGCCGGAGTCCAAAAGGCAGCAGCAGTAGCAGCTCTTCGGTACAGCCACCGGGTGGGCCCAGTAGCAGCGACAGCAGTTTGGATGGTATCGCCACCGGGGCGATTCCAGTAGCAGCAACAACAGCAGTTTGGATGGTATCGCCACCGGGGTGGGTCCCCGATTACTTGGCTGCGGGGGCCCACTCCTCGCGTCGGGCGCTAGTGGCGATCCTGGTGAACCCGTGCTTGAGTGGCCGTCCGGTGGTCGAGCGCAGGGGGCGCCAACTTGGCTGGCCGTTAAAAAGAGACGGTTGGGGTGCCCTCATCTGCTGGCGAGCCTCCACCTGGGGAGGTGGGGGAGGCCTGTCCGCGGCGCTTCCCCCGGCCAGGGCACCCTCCGTTATTGAAGAAAGAAGAAGAGAATGGGAAGATCCGCCCAGCATGGCAGACCCCGCCTTGGCGCTGCCAGAGCTTCGGCGCTTCGTGCAGCCTCCGGCCTATTCGCATAGTCGTCCGCCACTGATGTCAATGGATTTTTGCATGGCTTTTATAGCCCAAAACCGACCAAAAGGACCGCCCAAAACAGGCCAATGTTGCAACTTCGAGGAAGGAGAGGCGAGGACGGTGTCACGTGGACGTGGATGCTTTGGGATGCAGGTCGCAGCAGACTGTCATGTAAATAGTTGTTTAAAACGTGTTTTAACCTGTTTACCCTGTTGGTGTGTTTGTTATACCTATAAGTTATTAAAACGTTATAACTATACTACTTCGTTGGAGTGTTTGTATATGTTTGCAATCTGGCGACAAGCACAAGGATGCTACTGCGTAATCGGAAAAATAACATAGCTCAATTGTGCGCGATCTAGCCTTAGTTCGGTGACGTCGATGGTGGGTATCAGCAGGCTTCCGTTTGTGCAGGATTTGGTCATGCTTATTGGGTGGGGTGGGTAGTAGGGCAGACATGTTTAGGTAGCGAGAGCGATGGAGTTGGGCTACCTCGTGGCCGTCTCGACCGTGAGCTTGGCTCCTTCCCTTAGTTCCATATATCCCAAAAAGGGCTATTTCCTAGCATTATTTTAGTTTTGTAGGGTCAAAGAGGATCCTACCAGTGGCCACTGACTCTCGGGGTCCTTCCTTGTATATTTATGCCATAGCTTGCTATAAGCTACGGCGACTAGTCCATATTTAGTGAACATGTCCTTATTAGGGGTGCCTTCCAGTGGAGCCGGATGGTCCACCTCTAATAAGCGGTCCGGGCAGAACCAACTACCAATCAGTGGGGAGAAGATAGGCATGACGGGTTTCAATGGGGACAAAAGTCAGCACTACAAAGACTAGACAGAATATCTCTATTCCTCGTTATTTGTAAGCAGAGAATACCTCCAAAGAACCAATATCGAACAACTAGTGTTCGGACAATCAATCAATCAATCAATGGGGAGATAAAGATAGGCACGACGGGTTACAACGGGGACAAAAGTCTGCGTTACCTACCCTTCACTATTTGCAAAGACTAGACAGAATATTTCTATTCTACGTTATTTGCAAACAGAGAATATCTCAAAGAGCACTATTCTTCAAAACAATCAATGTTCGGACAATCAATCAGTGGGGAGATAAAGATAGGCACGACGGGTTTCAACGGGGACAAAAGTCTGCGTTACCTACCCTTCACTATCTGCAAAGGGAGAGAGAGAGAGTATTTCTACTCCTCCCCGTTTGTAGACAGCGAATATCTCAAAAAGAACAATCAATGAGCAATACTAGTATTTCAAAACTTCAAACAATCAATCAATTATTTCGCAATTTGTCGTGTATCACGACCTTACCCGGACCGCGTGGACAGTTTCTCGTCTTCCGCCTCCAGCGCCCGATCGTCCTCTACTCTCCGTATTTGCCGCGGCACTCCTGATGGTTCCCAGTCAGGACCGTAGATCACTCGAGAGAGGTCTGCTCGGAACCAGTGAAGTTCGGATGATCGGCTGCCAGACGAGGGTCTATTGGGCAGGAGCTCTCCCGATCGTTGCAGTCGTTCACTCTGTCGTCAGGACCTCTCCCACTGGATCCACGTGTCTCTGATGGGCCCCACGCTTGGGACGCCAATTGTTAAATGGTAGCGGCAGTTTCAGTCGATAACCCTTCAAGTATTGCCCGACGGTAATCGCCTCTCATACCATTCGATAATTTACCAATGAAAGAGGCAGGCGCCGGAGACTGGAAGGCAGGAAACAAAGTTTTATTCCGTCGGAGCAGAACACATCAGATCAGACAGCAAGGTATCGTCACGAGGTGCTCTCTCTGCATCTCTGAGGCCTGGCCTCTTATACACAGGTTTATGACTTTATTGCAGGTTTATTATACATGGCACATTCTTGAGATTGTTTTGGAACATGAAAGAACATCCTCGGAATCCCCACTTCGAGCTCGTTCCCACACATATCTACAGTGGAAGTCCCCACCCCATCTACAGTAGGAGATGGCTATCACGCAGCTGGACATTCCGCCAATTCCCGGGGGTGTGTGCAACCGGCCGGGTCTCAGGGGGTAGGGGCTTTGATCCACTGTAATCCCTTTGATGTGGGGTGTTTCCCTTACAGTAGGGGCAATAAACTGCATCCGCAGGGCTAGGTGATGGCCTGGATCGATTCGGACAATGGGGCGCAGAGGAAGGGGGGTTATCAAAAGAGATGCATGACCATGTATGGGATGTCGGTCAGGCGTAGGATGTGGTTCCATGGCTGGGTCGCGCAGAAGGAGAGGGTTTATGGCCCATGTATGAGAGAGCGGGGGTGGCTGGCGCACGGGGGATGCTTGCAGCGCCAGGGGAACGCACTGGCGATCGACAATGAGCGGGGGAGAGAGTGGGGTGCCTAAAATGGCGGCCGTGCGTTCGCTGTGCGTGGCGCTGGGGAGAGGCAAGATGGCGCAGATGATGTTCAGTTACAAGCTAAATTTCCACATAGGCGTCTCAGAGAGATAATCATATGGGTTCGATGCAGGAGCCTAACATTATGAATTGGCCCATCGCCTTTAACTATACACTGTCATTTCTCACCGGCACTCATTTCATCATTGGCAAGAGGATGAAAGGTGAGTTGGCTCGGTGTGACCTCAGACTTGTGGGCTGCACTTACACTCTCAGCAGTGGGTGCCAATCAGAAGCAGCACAGCGCAGTGCCAGCCTTCCCTTGCTCATGCCTCTGCGCTCTCATGGACGGACAGCTATTGGCTATTTCGTACTTGCAGAAAATACCAAACTAGTCATTTTAAAACGTCCCACAACATTTCTGAAAAGTTGGCATCTCGCAGACCTACCCATATTTTAATTAGTGTAAAGACAAGCGAGCAGCGTGTGAGGGCACCAGCACCTCCGAGGCGCTCGTGTCTGGGTGCAGCCGCTATTCAGGGCTTCAAGGCACAAGTAGAATTCTGCACGTTTATTGGCTTCAGTGGCATGTTTCAAGCATTAACAATTGGCTTTATATAACGTCGCACACCCCAGTTCTGCCGGTTCTGAGCACTGTAAATATAATGCGTTACTGTTACCCAGTGTAAGAGTCCTGCACTTGCTGACCTTGGAAGCATGGACGCCTAAGACGGCACTGCCTAAATGTATAATCCACAGCTCGTTTACTACACATCAGTAAACATGTCCGTCTGCCAGATCAATGGTTCCACAACCAGTGGATATTTGTACCTCGGTTATGAAGTTACATGCCCGAGTCGAAGTCAGTAAAGAAACACGTTTACTAGCCAAAGTGCCCAGGACACTGGTACCCTGTGTCCACCCCTCAACCAAAGATATTACCGTCAAAGACAACCTGCATCCAGCAAACCTCAGTTTTCATCCAAAATGTACCATTTTCATACTGGGGAGCACTGCCACAGTGCGCCCTTAAGTTACCATAAAGCACATGTTGGCGCTCTCTTGAAGAAACACCCCGAAGGTGATAGCTTGCAGACTAACACACCGTCTGCATTCCGTCACAAACCTGCGCTCCCGCAAACACCTCCACATGCAAACCTACGCAGCTACTGTATTAGAATAGAGTTACACGCATTTGACAGTATTTGGCATCTGCCTGTTTTATGCACCTGACGTCCCAGTGTTCAAGCAGCACTTTTCCTCAATTTACATTGTTGCTCTGTACAGCCTGGAAAGATATTGCTAGGTTAATGGTTAAAATAAAACTCCTTCGACGTTTCGGGCCTCAGTCATCCTGAACAGAAACAGGATCAGGCATGTTCCCTCCCCTCCTGTAAGCCAATCACAATGCTGCAATGGCAGCGTTGTGATTGGTGTGGAGTCCCGGACAGCGCCCAGCCGGGCACCTGTAGGGAGGCCATTTTCTCTATGTAGGCTGCAGGCAGCCTACATTGAAATAATGTAAAGTGCGCATGACTGCTTTTGGGGCCGACCAATTTGTCAGGTTACTCAGAGTGGTGCAAGCCATTCCTCCCCGACCCAAAACCCACCCGCCCCCAACCTGGCATACCCTCCCGCCCGCCCCCCAACCTGGCATACCCCTGTCTTCTGCTTTCTCGCAGCGTGAGTAGCAGAAACATAAAAGGGTATTTAAAATACCATTTTATGTTTGTGCTTCTAGCACTTCGGAACAGCAGTGCGACGACGCTCCTCCACCCTAATGGAGGAGCCACCCCTGGGTTCTGATCCGGTGGTTCAAAGAGATGGATATCATACTCCTATAATTGATTTCAGGCTCAGGCAGGCTTAGGGTAGCCCTATGGAAACTTCAATTGCCCCTATAGAAGAGGTGTTCAGACATCCAGAATACAAACTATATTATATTGTTGACCAACTTCAGTGTGTAGCAAGATGGCTGCTTGGTACTCCTCTACCCAAGGCAGTCTTGGCAATGGGATATATGCACTTGGGATACCTTTCTAGACTCCGTGTGGCAGCATCAAGTCAGGCAGGAAAGCCTAGATTGTTAAGAGTGGTTGAATATAGTTGCACAAGATTCTTAATAGGAACATACTCAAAAGCAGTGCATGCCCTGAAAATTCTGATCCTGGGATTGCCTGTTTGCAGGGCAGGAGGGACCGGATCTCTGCAAGAGTGGTCACAGTGGGAGAGCTACTTGATGGCACGGCACTAAAACAGTTGACAGGATTGAGGAGGTACAGTAGTATCCCAGCAGGGCAATTGACTATTTATGCTAAAATCATCAAGCTGGTACCTAAATTGTGTGGCAGGGGAGGTAAAGAACCTTACACACAGAGAATTCTACATTTATTATTTACATTGAGCCTTGGGTGAAAGAGTGATTTTTAAACACACATTAGGTTATGCAAGGATTTTCCAAACTAGATGGAACAATTTGAAAGGCTGCTTGCAGAGTCAAGTAGTAGCCCATGGAACGTATGTATTCATACACAGACATTTGAAGGAACATACTATCAGCCTCACAACTCCACTTCAGTCTATTTTCAAAAATTTCACTTTTGTGTCATACAAAGTGAATCAAGTTGGAAAACATAACCTTGGCTGAGATGGGCACTGAGGACAGTAATAACACCTGTCTTGTCTCTTCCATTGTGAGACCAAACTCTGTATCAATGAATACGTTCAGCAATGTGCCAGTCCTTCAGCCTTGCAACTTCTTCCACAGTAGATGACGTAGAGGCTTCTACTTCAACAGCAGTAAGACTTCAATTACGGTCAACTGAATTTCAAGGAAAATCATTAGTCTTCCTGTGGTGGTCTGTTGGTGAACAACATACACAGTATAAGTCAGCAACTAGATCTGGTCAGTAACCGACTTTTTATACCATGTGCACGTTTTATGACACGCATTATTTGGTTGAAGAACCTGGTAGTTTTTATCCGCTAAGCCCATGTAAATGTTGTAATCAAGTATACAGTTGAGCTACTGAACTTCTGCCATCTAACCCACAACACAGTGCTCTGGGCTCTATGTAGCATCATGCGGTGCTTTCAAATTGTTTGACAAGCTACAGTGCCAGCTTTGTACAGATTGCTGAACAACTTAAGTCCTTAATCTAAGTTGTCTAAAAAAGACATAACTTTTATGAAGGTGCATTTGAACACATTCCCAAACAATCTTTTCACTAATTCCTAATGTGACCAGGATTTATAGTGGAGTCCTTGTCAGTTTGTATTCTCAGGCTGTATGCATAACTGTTGGACCTGGCCCGTCCTGTTAGGTTACCCCAGATTTTTTCTTTCCCCTACCTACCTTTGCTTAACCTCTTTTTGTTGGCTTTAAGGATTCAGGGCGATTGGAACATTTAATTTGCATAGACGTCCCTAGTAAATTGTACTACATGCACCCAGGGCCAATAATTTAAATGTTACTTATGGTTTATTCTGCCATCCACTCAAGTAGTCTTTTAAAACATGTGTTAGGTCTGCTACTGCAGCCCGTGGTGCTGTTTTAAACTGCCATTTCGACCTGGCAAAAGACATTTTTTCTAGACCTAATTATTTTTTTTTAACACTTAGAAGTCACCCCTAAGGAATGCCCTAAAGGCTCATAGGGCAGGGTTCATGGTATTAAAAAAGTAAGTCATTTGCTTAAGTTTTACATGTCTTAACAGTGAACACTCCTAAAGTTGTTTTTCACTTTTGTAAGGCCTGTATCTCTCATAGGCTAACACTGGGTTACCGTATTATTACATTTGATGAAGTGGTAACTTTAAATTGATAGGAGATAGAGAAATTATGTTTGCACTCAAATGAACTGTAATTTGAAATCCTCTTTAATGGAGAAGTCGTATTTTAGATTGTAATTTCGAAAATTGCCACTTTTAGAGAGTTATTATAGGGTAAAGGTGTCCACAAGGGATTTTATTTATATATGCAAAGTTATTCAATAGTTCAAAACAAATTATGAAAGCCCTTATTATTGGCCTCTTTTAAATAAATTACACAAATAAATTATAGCAATTCTGAATGAACTTATCAAAGAAAGAGATACAAAAGAAGGGGGCAAAAATTACAAATACAAAAGTGGGTGTATATCTTTTGAATATCAATTTATATAAATAGAGCAAATGCGGGTACAAAAAGCGTTTCACATATACAAAAGCAGCTGATAAGGACACTTATATTTACACAAATCGTTTCTCAAGAACACTTTTGTAAAAGCCCATTTCTTGCACTTAATAAAAAAAGGAAAACATCATTGAAAAACGGCTCCTATATACAAATATTGATGAAAATGAGTCGAGAATGAGTCGAGACTGTCGATGTTTGGGTCTTATCTTGTGAAGTTCTCTACAACACCATCTTCAGGACAAGGTGTTAAAATGTGAACTGATGACCCCTATAGATACACATAATCCAATGAAATGTATGCGTGTCCGTAGAAGACATCAATAGACAAAAAGAATATACACCCAGGAATGAAAGAAGGAAAATTCACGTGCCCTCAAATAAAAATCCAGTAAGACTTATGAGTTAGAAAATTTTATAATTTCATTAATAGAACACGCTCTGCTAGGGGTTGAAAAAACATTAACCCACCATATGCATTTTCAAAAAAAGGTTGTAATGCTTACTTGGGAAGATTGAACATACAGAATATGTTCCAAAACTATCTGTATATAGTGCAACTCAATTTGCACTGAAAAGATCATGCTTCAAGCATCTATGAAAAAAATAGAAAATTATTTTTAGAAAGTAACCAATTCTTGAATAAAGAAATTTGGTACAAATTCCATGGCATACCTGCCCAAAAACTGGCACAATTTACCTTATAGTTGACCGAAACAATTGCTAATGTAAAAAGATGTCATGTACTATGTAGATAGTTACTCATGACAGAACAGGTTTAGGCTAAGTCTGTTGTTGGATTTGGTCGTCCTAATCATGACAGTCGTATCCCTAGTGATGGATAGGAATACGCTGGATTGTCAAAAAATCCATTTACGTAGTTGGAAAAAACCTGATGACCAATCTGAGCAATGATAAATCTCTAGAAAAGATGATCGAAATTATAACTTTACTATAGAGTAATGTTAAGCCTGTCAGCTGAACCAATAAATTCTAGCCTGAACTGTTCAAAAAAAGTTTTTTTGTTCCACCTAAACTTACTTAATCGGTATGTGAATAATACGTCAAAATATGATTGGGCTTATTGAAGTTCCTCGATGCGGGGCGGTCTTTGTATTACTTTAAAGACGGGCACCACTCGCACCAAATTAAAAGAAATAACTAAATTAAGGGACATGGCATTGCAAACCACAAAGAAAATCACTGATGTAGTAACACTTACTTCGTCGAGTAAGGTGGTCATGTCACTTATCCAGTCCAACGTAAAGTTGAAAGAGGGACCTGGAAGTATATAAATACTTCTGTGTGTCATGAAGTATCATTAGTAGATGTGTATGTGTATGCATAAATTGAATGAGAATGGCGGCTTTCTAATAATGGTATAGTAACCTAAGTTTAATTGTGGATGAGACTATTTATGAGTGTCGTCACGATCCACTCAAGGATACCAAGATGAAACTACTGGTCATTATAAAAAACTAAGTTGGATTTAACCAATCTTGAATGACTAAACAAAAATAGATCTTTATGGCACTCAGATCCTAGACTGTTAAAAACAGGGGAAATAGAATGTAGATTATGTCAGCCATCTCGAAATGTCACATATGAGACAAAAGGTCTATATTTGATGATAACTAGAGCTTGAAAGTCGTGAAAAAAGACACTAATAAATAAGTGTTTGCATGAGTTCACAAATAACATTCAATCTATTTGAGGTAAATATTCTACAGTTGTTAGAAAGGGAGGTCTCTAGTTGGCAAGGGTTTGCACCTTTGTCCAAGTAGGGATCCTTCATCCTAGTCAAGTTAAGGGAGTTACATTTCTAAAATAAGCCCTGCTCACCCCCTTGGTAGCTTGGCACGAGTAGTCAGGCTTATCTCAGAAGCAGTGTGTAAAGCATTTGCGCATAGCCCACAGTAACACTGTGAAAGCATTAGAAAAGGACACCACACCAGTTTAGAAAAATATCCAATATTTTTATATGTCCAAAACAAGACCAAAACAATAAAAATCCAATACAAAGTACTTAAAAATATAGGGCCCAATTCACAGAACAAATTTAAGACAAAATCCTAAACTTAGTACCATTTTGGTATTCACAGAATGCTCTTACTACTTCTGGTATTCACAGAATGAACTTACTACTTTTGCGATTCACAGAATAAACTTACTACTTTTGCTATTCACAGAATGGATTTAAGACTACTAACTTTACGTCCGCACTTGGGCCGGAAATTCCGGCCCAGAGGCGGAGCTTCCGGCCCAGGGGTGGAGCTTCCGGCCCCGGAGGCGGGGCTTCTGGGCCGGAGGCGGAGCTTCTGGCCCGGAGGTGGGGATTCCGGCCAGTGGCGGAGATTTAAAATCTCCACCTCTGGGCCGGAAGCTCCGCCTCCGGCCCGGAAGCCCCACCTCCAGCCCGGAAGCTCCGCCTCCGGGCCGGAATTTCCGGCCCGAGTGCGGACGTAAAGTTAGTAGTCTTAAATCCATTCTGTGAATAGCAAAAGTAGTAAGTTTATTCTGTGAATCGCAAAAGTAGTAAGTTCATTCTGTGAATACCAGAAGTAGTAAGTGCATTCTGTGAATACCAAAATGGTACTAAGTTTAGGATTTTGTCTTAAGTTTGTTCTGTGAATCGGGCCCATATACTTTGCAAGATATCCTTAAAATTGCAGAAATACCTCAAAAACACAGTTAGTACGAGTCGGTAGCTCCGTCCGGGCTACATTGATGCTGAAAACAACAGAGTTTAACGGTTCCAGCTGACCGCATCGGTACAGGCCAGCGAAAGCATGGACAGACTTGGTAGCAGTACCTTTCTTGTTGCAGCTGGCACGTTGGTGCTAGCCGGTCGTGGCAACCATCGCAGTTGCATTGCAAAATGGAAGCGGTGCAGGGTGAGGTGCCCTCTTGATGCGGTGCAAGCAGCAGCTCGGTGACGATCATCCAGATGACATCAGTGAGACCAAGCTTACGGTGCAGCATGAGGCAGTGCTCGATGTGGTGCTGGCAGGTTGCGGTGCAAGCGGCAGAGCCGGTTAGCGTGAGCTGGTGTCGGTCGGCCCAGACTGCTGTGTGGAACAAGGCAGTGCATTGCAAAACTTGCAAGCAGTGCACGTAGCCACGATGTGGTCACGAGTGTCGGAGTCAGCAGTAGCAACGGCTTCGGTGAGAATAGGATGGCGAAGTGAAGTGAGGTGGTGCGGAGTGCGGTGCCCACAGGCCACAGTGCAAGCAGCGGCTCGGTGGTGGCAGCGTCTGTCGTTGTCGTTGGTGGGACCAGGATTGCGGGGCTAGATGTGGGCGGTGCCTTCTGCGGTGCCGTCAGGACAAAGAGCGCCAGCGATGGAGTCGGGTGCATTTCCCTTTTCTGTGGCAACTGAAACAGAGGTTCCAGAAGCAGTACCCGGATGTTGGTGAAGTCTTTGAAGTCCCTGAGACTTCAGAACAGGAGGCAAGCTCTACTTCAAGCCCTTGGAGATACTCAGCACAAGTAAAAGAAAGTTCAGTCCAGTCCTTTCACTGACCAAGGCATAAGCAGCAACTGCAGGCCAACCCACCAAAGCAAAGGGGAGCTCTTCCAGCTCTGTTTCTTGGTAGGTTCCTTGATTCCAGTGAGTTCTAAATTCTGGGGTCTGGGCCCCAATATTTATACTCAGAATTCCTTTGTTCTCTCAGGCTTAGTCCTAACCAGTTCTGTCCTCTCTGACCCAGATTCCTGGCAGGAGGTGGAGACAGCATTGTCCAAGGCAGACAGGGCCTATTCAGGTGCAAGGGAAATCTCCTCCCACCACTCTAAATGCAGACCGGGCCTATTCAGGTGCTTGTGAAAACTCCTCCCCCTACTCAGAATGCAGCTCAGGTCTATTCAGCCCTGACTCATTCAGGAAAGGCAGGACCCACATCAACCCTCCCCGGTTGCCGTCTGAGAGAATGCATCTCCCCAACCCTTGTCACTGAGTTCAGGCATACTAAACATTACCTTCCTATCTTGTCCCAATGGACAGTTATATTTATAAGATGTTATAAATAAACTCCCATTGTACCCTATGGGTAGGCTTTCCTGTTTTCAGTTTCTATTTTTGGTAAATTCTGGTGGTGTTTTTTCAGTGTTTTCCAGTGATTTCAATACCTCGAAAAAACAGTGCTTTTCAGTGGTTACTAATTTTCGCGCCATAAAAAACAACTGAAACGGTGTTTTACCGGTGTTTATGGGACGCTTTGCTTTTATTATTGTTTGCTTTCTTAATTGGTGCATGGAATATAGACAGTCTATGTACAGTGTATATGAGGTTAAAATAAATTTTTACACTTGCGCAGAGTACCAAAGTGAGGCTTCATTGGCTTCAAACGCCATAGTTGGTGAAGAGACATTTCTATGCATCATAGCTAGCCATTTCTCATGCATTCAGGGAGTTGCGACTGGGGGAGACTTGTCTCCATATTTACAATACAAACACTGGAGATTAGTATCTCCACACTAACTTCAGTCTCTTGCATTGTCAATCCCAACACCGGGCACTGCCGCCTTAAAACATTATTTCACAATGTGGTCTCCAAGCAACACGCTCTAATGCTGATGCAACATTGGGGGTATAAGACCACAAACCCATTACAAATTATTTCACAAAAGGAGATGCTGCACTCAGGGCCGGCTTTAGGGCGGTGCCACCGGTGCAACGGCACCGGGTGCTGGCTTCCTGGGAGACCCGTGTTTGAAAGTTTATTAAGCTTTTGAAGCACCTGCTGCAGCGTTTCTTGCAATTACCAGGCCTCACATAAATGTCAAGAAAACTCGTGTGATTAATTACAGGTTACAGCTTTCAAAAGAGACATCCTTTTGTTACTTGCAATTTATAACTTAAAGTCCTAATATAGAATAGTGAGTTATTGACTTTCATCCCAGAACTGCATACACACTGCAAAGTATACATTATTAGAACATTGATTAATGTTGCAAAAAGGGTTAATTTGGCTAGAAATTGATTCTTATTATTAAAGAAAACTCCCAACTATGCTGTTTCTTCTTCGACTCTGCGTTTGTGCTTCTCCACACCAAGCACTCTTAAACTATACTGCCTACCAGTATGGATGACATGTGACTCCTACACTTTCAGTCCTTTGGCTTAAGTAACATTTCTTATACACTGATTTACACACGTATGATTGATTGTCTCTGTGTAATGTGTGTGTGATGCAAAGTGCTCGGACACCCTACGCTGGTATGAGTGGCGCTATATAACTAATTCAATGCATCTGAGAGAGTGTGGTTATGGTGACTTGGTCACTGCTAAAGGGTGCTAGTGAGAGAATCCGTGGTGGAGGTGGTTATTGGGGGGCGCAAGGGACTGGTGCTCTCCATATTGCTTGTCAGATAAGGGTGAAGTTGCACTAGGTATATTTAGGGAATTACGACCGCGGAACACTGACTCATACATGCCAACATTTCAGAAGAGCAAAGAGGGAGATTTTTTAGAAAAAATCGGGAGAATGGGGCCTTGAATCGGGTTACTCTCATGTATGGGCTTTGGAAGTGTGCTGCTGCAGGATCGGACATTTGAAACACAAATGCACGTTTTCTTCTTCATGGAGCGCAATGGCAGGCAGAGAGAGGGTGACGTAAGTATTGTAAACTGGCCTGGCAGGTTGCTGGCAGTGCATACGCCCCCGGGCACGCACACAGCCGCCCCCGAATACTTCACAGGTCTTTAAAAGACCATTCCTTGTTAACGAGGCTTTGTTGGGTTTTCACACCATCTAGAGCCCCTGCATCGCCACTCTGACTATTGCTGGAAGAATTAGCACGTTACACAATACCAATACCTGCTCCTTAAAAACATGTGACTATTTCATGTCTTGTGAAACGAAATTTGAAACGTGCTCTTGCTCTACTGTTTCTTTAAAGTCGCATAAAACCTTAAAGTTTCGAGATGCAGGCAGGGACAGACTTTATACCGCCGTTTGTTAAATAACTCCGCATTTATGATACCAGTTCCTACTCCAAGCACAACTACATAAAGCCCTTTCCACCGGGTAGGTCGGACAATAAAATACCTTCACAGAACTATTTAACAGCGACATCTCATCCATTGAGGATTATTCTATATATTGTATTCTTTCAGTTTCCAAAGCGCACACAAACTGTGGGAAAGAATCTTTCATTTAACATGTATTTCTTTGGCAATATTCAACAGCAGCACAAGTAAAATGTTGAAAAACATATCTTTGTGCCCATGCGTCGAGGTACCGATGTTGCAGGGTCTTCAGCAAGCAGAAAATATCATCATTGGCAGATAATGAGATCTAGTGTTCTACAAACGCAACTGAGCGTCTCTAAGGACCCACCCCTTGACGAGCGCTGTAATGGATCTCATCAGATCTAGAAGTGAATTATCCGCAGATTCCAGTGCTCTCCATATACGTGGCATGCCTTTCCCTGTGTATTACCACCTCCTCGGATTACAGTGGGTCCTGTAAAAAGGGACCTGAAAAGAATGTCTAAATTACAGGATTACAAAGTACATAAGAAAAACACAATTTACAAGCGAATATCATTCAAATCATATGCGGACAATGATAGTTTATATGACGAGTGGTACTGTACCTTTTGCCATTAGGATTTGCGTTCCATATCACAAAATACATCGATGGTAAATATGCAGTTGCAGCAACTATAACTGAGAAGGGGAGTCTGGAGGATTAAGTCGTATTAGGCACTTTGGCACCATCAAGTGGCCAAGTGGTGCAACAGCAACGAAAATCAGTGACACTCGGTTTAAACCGAGTCCGCTGATTTTCGTCCGGTAGGGTACTGTCGGTTAGATTCGGTTAAAACCGAATTCCGGACAGCCTACCTATGGGATAGATAGCCTTTCCATAGTGAAAACCAAAATGCACTGTGATTGACTACCAGGACATGTCACACATGTCCTACCTTTATCAAACACAGCACTCCGCCCACAGGGGTACCTTGGGCCTACCTTAGGGGTGATTTATATGTAAGAAAGGGGGAGATGAGGACCTGGCAAGTGGGTGCACTTGCCAAGTCAACATGGCAGTTACAAACTGTGTGCGGACTCTGCAGTGGCAGGTCTGATTTACCTTTACAGGGCTACTTCTGTGGATGGCACAATCAGTGCTGCAAGCCCACTAGTAGCATTTGATTTACAGGTCCTAGGGATTTGCCAGTAAATCAAATATGCCAATCATGGAAACACCAATCCATAGCACAATTTACACAGAGAGCATATCCAATTTAGCACTGATCAGCAGTGGTAAAGTGCCCAGAGTCCTAAAACCAACAAAGACAGGTCAGGAAAAAAAGGAGGAAGAAGCAAAAGGTTTGGGGATAACCCTGCAAAAAGGGCCATTTCCAACAACAGTGTAATGAAGAAAGAGCCACATAAGGACAACGGACATAAGTGTAATATCCTATTTTAGAAAATAAATGGAAATAGAAACAGAAGTTGTCAGTGATTTATGAAAAAGATTTTAGTGAAAAAAGAAGAAAAGGAAGGAAAGGATATAGAAATGTCTTTTACATCTTTCTAAGTAACACCTGCTCTTTGCAATTAGGTCATTTTAGAAAGTTCGCATTTTCCTGGCCAAAGTTTCTGAGGCCTTTCTGGGAGTTTCCCGCTTCCTGGGCGTGTTAGTGGTTCTTCTATCAAGAATGTGTATTGGGACCAGACATTATAGGTTATAGCTATATATATGGTTATAGCTGGGATAGCCTCTTCCTGCCACGATGACTGGGGACAAGTAGTACCATGCAAATATTACATTTCAAAGGATCTTGCCCACAGCATACACAAAGGAACCAGACATCAGGACTGTCCTGCCTTTTGTCACCCCTGTTTGTTTGGAGCCAAACCCAGGGGAAGGGGAAGAACTGACCAGAACCAGTCTGTGGGATAGTTCAGGGAATTCCCCCACACAACTGTTGGCACATGGAATAAAAATAGGACCTTCAGAACCACTCATCATAATGTTCCTAGGTCTGTGGAAAATTCAGAAAAATTGTTGCCCTGCTGCTTGACAGACTGCCTTGCTGTGTGAAGAAGGAAGCTTGGATGTCCTTGCCTTGATCCCAGGCTACCCAGGGTGACTTTGAGGGTCAGTTGACTGACCTCCTGTGACCAACAAGCTTCCAGAGGCCTCCCTGCAACTTCCCAGCAGACCAACTGCAACTGGACATGCCTGGATCTGCCTGAGCCTTGCTGTTGGACTCTGCTAAAGAAAGTCTTGATCTCCAAGTGGTGCTCACACGTGTGGGACTCTTGGCTGGCATCTGTGAGAGCTCCTCCTAAAGAAAAAGGTGAAAATTATGAAGTTTAGGTTCTACACGACCGCAAATGGTCTTGTTCATGCCAAAACTCTGCTGCCTACGATGAACGCCAATGCGAAGTACTGGTGAGATCTGCTCTTCACACTGACTGTGACCATCTGTGATGACCTGCAATGCAATAACTTGTTTGCGCTGACAGTGACCATCCCGGATGATCTACCAATGTGAGGCTCCATTGCCAACTGGCTCTTTGTGCTACAGCAACAACCGCATGCCTCATTTGGCCTGCTGTTTGTGCCAAAAGCCCTAACTGCGAACCTTCTCCAATGCAAACAGAACTCCCTATGTCAAACTTGAGAATGCAATTCTGCAGCAGGACTAACCTGGTCCCTGTATGGCAGTCAGACTGAACTTATGACTTTCCCCCTGTCGAGCACGACAGATAACTACAAGGGGTTGTTCCTGCTTCTGGTTTCTATTTTCACTAAAATCTCAATTTCTCAGCTTCTACTAATAGGATTTTGTTCATTTGTTCATTCTGTTATCATTTTATCTATTTAAGTTTACTCTATGTTTCTAAATTTGTTTGGGAATTTTCTTGTTTTGGGTTTTCACTTTCATACTAGTTGTGTGCTGCATAAATACTGTACACATTACACACAAGTTGAGCCTGACTGCTTTGAGCTAAGCTGCCAGAGGGCTAAACGCGGGTTAATTTTGTGACTTTTGTGGTTCACCCTGACAAGCATTGTGGTTGTTGCCAGAGTAGGGCTTCTACCCCTCTCAAGTAACAATTTCTGAAAATAACCACTAGAGTTCTCACACAACTTGTACATCTTGATATCATAACAGGCTCTATTGCTTAGTTTGTACTGCCTGAATAGCAGTCACCCTTTTTACAAGACCAAGGACTCATCAGCTGCTGTATTCTATCCAGGAGTATACATTTCTGGAAATTTGGCAGACAAATGTTCCATGACGGACCAGTACAACTGTACAATTGATTTATGTCATTTTCCCATGATAAGGATAAGGCCCAAATATTTTTTCAACTCCCCAGGTGAAGTAGGAGTCCACCGGTGTGCCTCAGAATGATGCCTGAGACTGCATCCATGCTCCCCTAGAAGCTGTTCAGCATGCAAATTTGTTTCATGCACAATTTCCTCAAGGAAATTTTGATCCAGAATGAGAAAGAAAATAGTCAACAGGCCAAGGGTCATCAAAGAGGAGTTAAGCCATTTAACGTGGCTTAACGCCGCCTTGTAAATAAGATCCCCATTCACTCAATACTTAGCACCAAAGGAGCGTGCAATGGGTATTGCAGTGGATGTTCCACCGCAACACCCATTCATTTTTGACACTGCCCCATATTTACAAGGATGAGGCTGCACCAAAAACTATGACCAGGTTAAACCTTATCTTAGACTGGTAACATGAAGAGAAATTATTAATTTCTCCTCATAGTTTGCTCTTTCAATGTGTGCTGCATTCTGCAGCACACATAGAAACAGCGAATTGCCTTTAAAGATTGTTTATGTGCTGGAAGGTGTCCCTTCCTGCACATAAACAATCGCCCCTGCAGTGCAGGCACCCTTGCAACATGGTGCAAGGGTGCCTGCACTGGCACAAGGCAGCTTTTTTGGTGCCGACACTAGGGGAAACGCAGGGGTCCATCATATTTTTGTAAATAAAGTGCATCCCTGTGTTAAAAAATGTCAGCCCATGGCATTACCAATTTTAGAGTAACACTGTGCTCCGACATTTGATTGTAAATATCCCCCTTTATTCCTTTCAGAGGTATTTGCCTGAGAATTAGATACCATCCTGTTTGGGCAGTCCTATTAAGAAAGCAGATTTTCATCCCAGTTACTGGTGCAGGTCCCTCTCTGGACCCCGAGCCTCCTCTAGTTTGAGCCCTCTATCTCTTCATTAAGACCCCACAAGATTTCATATATTCTTAGTCTCCTATGACTACCTGTCTAGTATTGTTGACAGATATCTCAGTGCAGAAACTGGTTTTACCTGCATTCTCTATTGGCCCCCTTGCAGGCTACTGTCCTACGGATGTCCCCTAAAGCGCATTCCCTGTGAGGCACCTTATACTAACAGAAACAACTGACAACCATGCTCACCCAAAATATAACATTTCCTTCAAGACATTCAACAGTCATATCCGTACATTTTCCCATTATAACATTTTCCACCTTGTCTGTAACCTGTGAACATACCAAAGTCAATGGGTCCCAAAATGATTCCCTGTTGCTAGTCTTGAAAGGCATATGACTCCACAGATGTACCGCTCATGAACCATGAACTTGTCATGCAAACTCCTGTGTCTCAGAATGGAATCAGTCTGTGGACCTCTACAAATATAGTATGTAGAAAAGTCAGGCATCCAGTGGGACTTTAGAGTCAACTCAAGGCCTGTCACCATACTGGTCAGGGACACCAGTCCTGGTTCCAGAGAATCCCTACTTGACCTCTCTTTCACTTGGAGGTACTGTGGTCAACAGACGTATTATTCTGTAAACCTGCAAATCTAAAAAAAGCAGTCATTTCGGGCGGGGCTTTACCTTCCCTTATTCTTTTTCTGGTCTTGGTGAGAACGTCTCGTCCTGGGAGACAGAAGAATTTCTATTGTCAGACTAGACTTATGCAACATTTCTACTATGAACATTACCTATGTGAATTTCATGTCAAGCACAATTCAGTGAATTTTGTGGTTGCAAACATTTGCATATTTTGTTCAGCAGGAAATTGCACTGGCAGAAAATGTCTTACATGGCGCAGTGACTATATAATCAGTGCCAGCATAGGCTGATGATTCCTAAACGTGGATACCTGGTTTTGAGATTCCTGAGAAACTTAATAATTTTTCATTGTTCTTTTTGCAGCCTCATCTAAAGCAGAAAATGAGCGGTTAGGGAGATGTCAGAAGCAGCAGCCTAATGGTCAGTTTTGAACTGGAAACTTGCTATCCTGAAAGGATGTGCCCGTAACAAACGCCTTCAAATGTGCTGGTTGCCTCATCTGAAAGTAAGTAAATAAAGCTGCCTCATGCACTTTTAAAGTTGTGATGCTCTTTTTCCACCACCAAGGAGATGAGCTCCTCTAATCATTCTCTTCAAGGTATTCACTAACATATTCATCCAGCGTGTCACAGTGTTCATCTACTTCCTGTATCTCCTCCAAGAGAGCCCAGGTGGTATGAAATGCTTTACAAAAATACTACTAATGAATAAATAAACCGTTGAACAAACGTACCCTAAAACTTCATTTCAAGACCATACCAGTATATGCATTAAATAGGCTGAACTTAAGAGACTAGTTAAAAGACCTCGGCGTCAATCGTAATGCAACCAGATAAGAGCTCAACTGCCCTTCAGAGCTCCCTACAAGATCATTTGCACTATGTACCAATTAAGACTCTTACTATTTGTCAGTCAAAGAAGCTCAAAGAAAGCCAGTTTTTCTTAATGGCTCTGGGGCACCCACAAGTATGCAGCTTTCGCTACATTTTCTGTCAGAAGGCCCATTTTTGCTATTGAAATGTGAATTTCGAAGAAAATGACAGGATATGTCATGCCTTCCTTTGAGGGGTTCACGAGAATTTCAAGGTTCTGTTTGTGTGTTATTAGTCTGAGGGTGACATGCAAATGTTTATTAGACCATTTAAAACAAGCATTGCTAAAGGCCACTCAGTCAGTCTATCTTCTTTATTCGCACATTCAATAATAATCATAAAAGGGGAACAACACTATAATCAAAATACACTAGAAATCCATTCCACATAAAAAACTTAAAAAACGATCAATAAAATAAAGGCTGGTACACACTGATAGAAATAAAAATTAGTTAAAACATCAAAGACCTACGAAGGCAGTAGCTGATTTCAGGAAAGAACACGCAATAATGAAGCCCTCTTGGGACCCAAGTTTCTGTTAAAATATTAGTGCAGGCAAACATGTTCTTATACCGGTAGGTTATAAACTCCGTTTATAAAACCGTTTAGAAGAGGCATGAAAACATTTGCAAAAAGAGGTCAAATGCAATAGACTCTAGTGTGAGCGCGCATCAGAAGAACACAGACCATTCCATTTGGAGTCAAATTGTTGCAGAGGTAAATGCAGGGCCCATCCAAGCCTACATCGAGTAAGCAAAGGGCGCTCGCAGGAATTGGGCCTAAATACATTTCCAGGCCTACAGAGGCTTTAATTGCCACATAAACTGTGACAGACATTGTTTTAAGTTCACCAGCCACCTTCTCTCAAATAAAGACCCGTTTTAGCCACAGAACATCCTTGCTCTTCAGTAGTCATCGGATTTGTAAACATGTCTAAACCTTCCAGACTTTCTAAGGCGTTTCTGATGTAAAGAAGCCATGGGATCTCCTACCATAGTCACAGGCTCAAGAATGACATCTTTATTGAAACTGGTGTACTGTTTACACCAGACGGAGCACAAGAATAACATAGGGTTATTTGATCTTCAGCATAGCCGATGCCTAATTCCTTGTGACTAGAAAGTTTGGGGGTACAAGGAGGCACTCTCAAGAGACCGAAGTACAACATTTTCTTGGCCCCTGGATACCACTAACATCCTCATGAAGCCCAGGTACTGGCCCCGCAGGTCAAGACAGGAATGAATTTTCTTTTATATATTTTCAGCAAAGGAACTATGGTTTGACACCTATATTTTCTGTGAAGCTAAACATTAAACCAACAGCCTGTGACAAGTTCAGTTTTCTGGTCGTTATGCATTGGTTCCAGGTTCCTAGACTGTCAAAGGTCACGCCTAGATAAGGAAAGTGGTAGATTCTTTCAATGCTGTGCCCCTTAATAGAGAAGGCCCGAGTCCTAATGTTTTTCCTCCCACAGACTATATTAAACATCTTGAACAAGCTGGTTTTAAGGCTCAAGTCATTCATAAAACATACCAAAGATTTGATCAAAGTATTTAAAATATTGGTTAGGTCCGGGTCCTTCGCTTACAATGACACAGGGACCGAGTTGTCTTTGACCAACAACAAATCATGACGTTTATCAATTTAATGAGCCTCTGGGTCAATATTATGAAGAATAAACATTGGGCCTACTTGGCAGACACCAGAGTCTAGGCTAAAAGAACCAGAGTATTTGCCGTTATCTCCGAATCGGATCCTAGCTGAAAGATTACTGTGTAGTGTCCTTAAAAAACACCAGTTCTTAATTTATACCTTTTTCAAGGCAGAGCTTGATAGATTCATGAAAGACTGATATAAAGGGAACGGCTTTGCAATGTCGTATTTATCAATTAAAAGGTGTAGATGTAAGCATTGTTCAAGTGTCCTAGTTCTTGGCCATAACCCATACTGAACAGATGAGAGAATGTGACAGTCTGAGATGCATGTCAAAATTCTGTCCAAGACAACCCTCTCTATTACCTTTACCACTGACTCTAAGAATGAGATGCGCTGTTAACATTTAGAGTCGTCTAATTTTCCGTTTTTAAGATAGGAACAATAACAGCAGAACTCCAGGAAGATGGCAACCCAGATTTGCAGTCAAAATCGATGATATTAGTGAGTAGAGGAGCCCATAGCTCAAGTGAGTTCTTGTACAGATCTATCAGCACACGCTCTGGGCCTAGTGAATTATTAGGTGAAAGTCTCAGAATAGCCAATTCAATCTGCTATATTGAAAGCAATCAATAGGGGAAAGATTGAAATATCCCCCTCACGGACATCATCGCCTGCAGCCGGAAGACTATAGATTTTGCTAAAATTATTTACCCAACATTCAGGGGGGATCAATACAGCCAGACATGACAGATGATTTTGGACATATTTGGGAGTGTTACCTGCTTTCCAAAACGCATTAGAATCTCGGGATTTACAATAGACCACCAAGTCTTCACAGGCCTCAATCTGTAGATCTTTTTTCTCTTTATTAAGCAATTGTTTATAGAACAACCAGCACTCAATTATCAGTTCCCTGTCTCTAGGCACTCTTTTTAAAACCTGCCTTTTGTATGTGGTGGGAAATGCGTTATTGAACCATGAACCATCAATTGAGGCCATTTTGGGCCTTTCTTAAAGTCAACTTGTTTCTTATACCAGCAAATCCTTCATTTTAGCCCCCAGCAACACAAAAACTCCTTGGCTCCCACTGGTGTAATAGTTGGAGATAAACAATGATCAAAGAGGTCTTGATTAGGTACAACCAATTTATACAACAGGGTTCCCATGTCTGACGATTTCCAAACAAGCTATGGACCTTTTTCTTTAGTTCTTAGTCAAACACATTCCCCAGAATTACACATTTTAATCACTACCTCTGTAAATAGAGTGATAAATAATGGACTGTGATCACTGTAAATGCTAAGGGTAACATCTGTCTCTAAGATACTGGGAGTCACAATTTTTAAGGCATTACAAAGGTCGTAACCCCTAAAATGGTTTTATGAAATACCGCTTCTAGCATCCTGGGCGCATGTTGTCCTAAAACTGATAAGTGCTACTAACAGGGTTCACTGTTAGAAGCAAGGATCTACCCCCCAATTTGGTGTTAAAATCGCCTCTCACTAAACAATTGTAACCTCCACCTAATTTAGCCGTATGATTTGTCAAGTAATCAATAAATCCAAACAAAACAGAAAAAAGGACACAATTGTTAAAATGTATCAACCCAAGGCAAAAAGTTCCAGATGCCTTTAGATAAAAAGTCTCTACGTAAGTACATCCCACAGCTATCTAAGTTTTAAGAACGGGCAGAGTGGTCCTAAACCAAGGGGAGGAGATTGGGGTTTAGAATAGCAGATATACTCGTAACAATAGATGTCATTCGTGGCCCATGTTTCCAACATCAAAATGTCAAAGTTCATTTTAAAGCCCCGCCAAGTCTCATCATACAGTTTGAAAGAAATTCCTGCAATGTTTCAGCTGATCACCTTTATCTTTGTACTGCTAACCTGGGTGCCCCCTCTTTCTGCAAACAGAGTGGAACTGAAGAGGTGGAAGGGGTAAAGAAGTAATCATTACAGTTGCTAGGCTCAGTTTGATGGTTATGCTGAAACAAGGGCTCAGAACATGCATTCGTAAGATGTATCACAGGACTTGTGTGCCTCTAAAAAAAGCCAAGTGGCAGGGGCTTAATTTGACATGTGAGTTGGTTATCAAAAAGTACATCTTTAACCAAGTGAGGGTGTCTGAAATTTACAATTACACAGTCCACCTCAAACGATTGCAACAGGGGCCTAATCCACAGGTCCCTACACATCATCAGAATGTCAGTGACATGTCTTGGGCTAAGCTTTACGTTTTTCCCAAGTTAATGGATAACTTTATTTTTTTTGCTTGTCAGTGGATACGTAGGCTACTCAACCTCTATTATGGCTTCCTTGGCTTCTATCGCTTTTAAGCACTGTGCCAGTGGGCACAAGCTTTCTTCCAATAAAAGTTAGAATTTTTGGCTAAAAAGCTCTAGTAAGTCACGAATGATCACCTTATCACACAACATATGATTTTTTGGGTGAGTAAAAACTCTAGGTCATTTTTTATTGGTTCATAGACACAATATCAGGTTCTAATGATGTGGAAGCTGAATTTTGATGTACTTGAGCATCATGCACTAAGGGAGATGATGAAATGGGAGCAGGCAAATTGTTTGACAGTAAAAGCCATCTTAGAGCTAGTTTAATTTCTGTAGAAATTACGCTCACATCCCTCGCCAAAAAAACATCAATAGTAGAGTTTTTGTCCTTACCCTGAGTATTGCCTCCAGGTTTTCAATTACCCTTTGTGGAGGGGGTGGGCCAGCCCAACTAAATCTGGGCACTATCGGGTGCAGATGGGACTGCTCTTGGCCTGGTCTTCGCCTGGACATACCACATGCATATTTCACAGGTGTTGCGTGTACTGGTTGCAGTGCTTGGGTCAGGTCAGGTCTCTGTCGTCCTCCACCATCACTAACACCTGTAGGGCACTGACTTCTGGGAAATGTAGACCTGGTGGTCCAAAGCTGCAGTCTGAAAATCAGGTTGATAGGCTTCTTGTCCCACAGGCCGCACTGAAGCCAGTCTGGGTAAGATCGTGCATTGGCCGACAGCCTTTTGGCTTTGTCAATGCTTGTTTTGATTTGTTGTATCTTGTGCAAAAGCTTTTAATTGGGGAAATTGAAACTGCTAGGCCACCATTGATCTAAACCAAACATTGGCTAAAATATTTTTTTGTCTCGAAAAGCAAACACTGTCCTTCTTTGAAAGGGCAGAATGATGTCACTCACACTGAAGTTCAGTCATTGGCTAAAGTGAGCTGCACCGCTGCCCTATGTTGTATGCTTTAGTGAGTGAATAAACAATGTCAATGACACTACAACAGACCAATAGATTAAGGGGATAGTTGAAAACCTCTATAAGTAATTGTATTATATTATACATATCATTTTGGTGAAATCTAAATGTCTTATCTAACACAAGACCTAAAAAACAATTTCAGTTCAACCTGAATCCAGTATATTATTTCAAAAATGCTAACTAGCTCAATATATGTGTATCAGTTTTTGAAATGTGTTCAATCTTTTGGGGTATATTTGAAACCTGCAAAATTACATATATACAATATATAGTTGTGTTCCTCTATGGAGTTGCATACATTTTAACCATGCAATATTATTTAGTTTTGCAGGGGTGAGCATAACTTTGTATAGTAATACTTACTGCATTGCTGCACCAACAATAAAAAAAATAATATACATTCACAGTTACTAGTTTATAGAGTTTCAGCTGGAGTTGTTATTCATAAAGTCTGATAGTATTGTTTCATATATACTGATGTAAAATATTAAAGTTCTAAATAAAAATATTGCTCGACACAATATTGAATGAATGACAGATATTTAGAAAACTTATTTTCATAGCATATTATTTTTCTGCATTTAATGTCCCACATCTTTAGAGCTTGTCTGTTGTTGTTGTCTTTGGTGTGTTTAGCAGAGTTCAGCCTCACACGAATTCACTCTTTTTTCCACACTCATTCTTATGCAAGAAAGGACTATTCAATATCCCCGGGAATTGAAATCTAGGTAAGTTGCATGAAAGTAAAGCCATTTACAAATGAGATATCATTACAGACCAGAGGCAAGTAACATGAAGCATTAAATTGTAAGAAGAACATAAATGAAAACATTTTCATAATCAAGGAACAAGGGTACATGCGCTCTAATCCAATTTAACTCGGCTCTCTTGCAGTCTGTGCCAAGAGGTGTTCACATTTCTCCCATCCTTCGCCTGCAGCCAAACTCTGTTTTAACAGGAACCACTGTGTGTTACAAAGTAGAAACGGGGAAAAGTTTAAATGCAGCCGCCAGCTACTGCAAACCTTTTAATTGTATTGACTGGCATATGTCAACCGCAGGTTATTCAAGGAAAACCACAAAATTAAATTATTTCATCTACATTTCAACATTAATTTGTAGGCTCAAATTTTGGGAAGTTTTGCATAAGCTTTAAAAGATGCCGAGCTTTGCTCTAAAAGTGAGGTCATTGAAGAAATGCCCGTAGCTAGCACGGATGCCAACATTAGTGAAATAGGTTTCTACCAGGCGCGGCAAACAATGCGTGCCCGTAAAACACATCTTAAGGCGCACATTACAAGTGGCCGGGGGCTCGCGCCGACATTTATCAAACCCAACAACAGCCAACTCCGATGGGTCGGAATTTATCGGGCCCTTAACTACCCCCAATTAGAAGTTTGTGACAGGTGAACAGCATGCGTATTTTTGTGCTTCGGTTTGACCTGCCAGAATTCATTAGTGGAAATCTGTGGAAGTGCAAGGTTAGCTTGCAAACTCCTAATTGCGAAATGTGTGGCAGCAGGAGTTACATCACATATCTCATTTAACCGAGCCTTTCTGGAATAAGGCTCTTAATTGCAACTATTCTAAGAGGTAACGTGTAGGCAGAGATGTATGGAAACTAGGAAGACAGACAGATACAGATTGATAGCTCAAATAGACAGACAGACAGACAGACGGACGGACGGACGGACGGACGGACGGACGGACGGATGGATGGATGGATGGATGGATTGATTTAAGTAAGTACTGAAGGTGAATAAACATGCAAGTAAAAGATAACGAGTCCCCATTTTCCTTGCACAAGCTCTCACTCTCTCGATTCTGAACAACGTTTAACCAGTTGCAATATGGTTGCCTTAGAGACAAAGCCTGCATGGCACTAGTGAGCTCACTACAAGTTGTCAGTCTGAGAGATGCAAACAGCCACTCCATGCTAAATAGATAAGAGGAAAGTTGTCAACAGTTTTCTGACTGGAAATGGTGGCTTCTCTCATCTCCGAGCCCAAATATAGAAAATAGAACCTCTATATTGGGACCAGCTTCGTCAAAGCGCTCCAACATTGACAAACTAGACAAGCAACGCGCCATCCTGTGCAGTTGTTTGTAGGAGCAAAGGTCACCATCACGTAGGTTGAAAAGGTCATGTCGTCTTCGTGGGAAGGGGGTTGTAAGTTCTCAAATTCTGTAGTGCTTCAGAAGCAAATGCAGACACTTCAGCTGAGGAATCTAAAGGAAGTAAGCATTACCACACCGTCCCTCTTCAACAAACTCTATTTGTTTTAGAACAGTAATTGTGTAGCCCATAAAATAAAATACATGGTCCACCTTTCTTACAGTTTGTGCCATAACATTTGCATTGCAAAAATGTGATAAAAATAAAGAATTTATGGCAGATAATGTATCCATATTGGCATTGCTCGAAGTTTATGGCGATGCCAAAATGTTACATGAAGACCTGTTTTTTGCTGAAGTAACTGAATAAAAAAGATCCTAAAATATGATGCTTGCAGGACTCAAATACACCTATGAATTGAACTCTAGCCAATGACATTATCCAAATTGAATTAGTGGATGGAGTTTTTTTTGGGAAGGAGGTTTTACATATCTGTTAAGCCTTGTGGAAAGGCGCTTCACTTACAGAGACAATATTTGCGTGAAGACAGTTTGTGGTGTTTGGTTATAAGGTTGTTTATTACGTTCTAAAAAACAGCCGTTGCCGCTACAGGTAAGAGTGGTGGGGCGGTGGGGCCAGGTGAGGGGGGAGTTCGAGAGATGACCACAAGGGAAAAGTATTTATTTATTTAATTTTCCCTCCTGGCCTTCTCTCTCTTACCTGCAGCGGCTGCCGCTGTATAAAACGATGTTAGAACTAAAGAGCCCTAGTACAACACACAGAAGTTAAAAAGGACTAGGTTTAAATTTTATTCCTCATGTTATAATTGTAACAAGCTACATATCTTGAAGACGCATGCGCATTTTAGACATTATTTAGCTGATTAAAGTGTCAATGGATCCAATATTTATTGCACTGGTTAACATTCAGGGTTGAGAACTTATAGGATGCAGTAAATGCTTCCTATTACAAGATCAGCCTTCAGAAACTGGCCTTGTGAACGTTGGTGCTTTCCTCACCAAATCAAACTACAACCAGTATTTACCTGGCTTTTCAATAATTAAATTTCAGCTGATTTGATCAGCTGAAATTTATCTGGGAGAGAAATACTTACTTACCAGGTGCACTAAACTTCACACAACTCACAATTCCATCTTTAGAGTTAAAGAATACCACATATTGTTTCAAATTTCACAACATAGGTGTTGCAACTGCCCAGTGAGGCCCAAACATTCATGGTCATTAGAGCCAAAGTAAGGTGGGTAACGGTAATGGAAATGGTGCAGGGAAGGAGTCCAGGTCACACAAACTGTAAAGAAGGAGACAAGTCCCATCGATCCACCCATCGGTGTAGAATAGCCCAACAGCATCATCAGTTTAATTGGATGACTGAGCACGAACACACAACTCATTCCCCTTCTAGAAAACTCTGACCTCATTTCCGCAACGTCTTAAGATCTCACGAGAACAGAGCCAATTTGGGTGTGCCTGAGTATAAAAGCCATGCCCAGGTCTAACTCATTGGTTGGTATCATATGCACTTATCTGAAGGAAGTAGGCTCATCTCAGCATGGTCCATGGAATCCTGCACATCTTGGAATCCAGCTTCTTCTTCGGCGACGTCCAGGTCCCTTGGTGTATGGAGCTTGATCCTGAATTACCTGAAAATAGAAAAGTAAATAAAGATAACAAATCAGCAGCAGACAACTGCTGCTCTGGAATATGGTAATCAGCATACGCGCAGAACTATAAGGGAAAAGTACTAGCCCTCCAAGTGGTTGACAATCCAACGTGGATCATAACAGTCAATCAAACTGACTCTGGAGGGAAGCATAAAGAACGAACTGTGAATAGAAAAGCCAAATTGGAAGAACCTTTGAGCGAACTGTTTAAAAAACAAAACAGAATACCTCTGAACCTTTGGGGTTGATCAAGATAAACTGTTCTTTTTCCTAAAATCTGGGGGGGGCGTGTTGGACATTTTTTTAGTAGAACAAATAGTTTGTGAATTGGAAGTTCTAAAGAAATCAGACCACTTCCTGATCAAAGAATCTAACACGAGATCCAAGAAGAAAAGAGCTACTGCAGGGGTTCTAGTGGAGCGAAGGGGAAGGTTGTACCACTTTATCAACAGAATTAATCATCATATATATTCCTTTTCTGCATCATAGTGTACCAACATCAGAGAGGCTAGAAGTCAGTGACCATTCCATGAGGAAGTGGGAATGTTAAGGTAAGGTCAATAATGACATTTGTGTTGAGAAGAAGGCTAGGAATTCCAAGGTTAAACACACCCACTAAACTGGTCTTTGTAGACAGTTGAAGACCCAGACAGGCTCAGACAACACAACAGTAAGTGACAGAAAGGAACACTAACAAAGAACCAGACAAGCAGTTTTGGAAGCCCTCAACTGGAGACATCTCTCCTCTCTCCATTCCTATTTTCCTTTCCCTATTTGACTGACTCAATTACAAGTGTCTGGTGGGGACTGGGACAGTGACAGTCTCATGGAGAAGTTGGGAGCCAGCGCATTCAAATTCCCTCTCTCCCATAGGATCACACGCCAAAAGCAAGCTAGTGCTCAGACATTGACAACAGGGCTGCAGAGTTTCTTCCAATTAATGTTCACAATTCTACAATGTAATTTGTTGGCCAGGCACAAAACACTTCATTTGGGAGGCTTTACTCAGGATGGCAGGAAACACCCTTTAAACGAAGGTTGTTAGCTTCTAAAGAATCCAATGGGCGACATAAAGATCCTCTGCATCTATAGGATGCATGCAGACTTCCTTACAAAGCAAAATTGTGGAAATTGATGCTTGAAACAATTTGGCATCCAGTTCATTGCTAGACGAAGGTTATTCAAGGTTCACACACACCAGTGGCACACAATCTACACCTTATTAGGAAGCACCGCTGCAAAGACATATAGATGAAAACATGCAGGCCAGCCTAATGTTTCTGGGCCTCTTTGAAGTTTTCCTGACAGTGAACCCAAAGTCTTGTGATGGGTTTGAATCCTACATGGGCCTAACAGACAAAGACCTCAGTTGACAAATCAGGATTGTACTAGACCTGGGCGAAATTTAAATAAAGCTAGCTGATGTAGTTTGCGTAATTTTGGAATTTCACATTATGCTTTTTCCCAAATTATGCCATTATGCCACATCATGTAATTATGCCACTGTTCATGCCAAAATTATAGCAGAGGAATGTTACAAACAACCAGAACATGAGGAGCTGTAGCTCACGGCAATTGTGTTCTTCACAATTTTTGTTGTGAAATGAGTCTTCACATAAAATATTGATGCAAGTACGCATTTCACCCTAAAACATAGAGCTAAATGACTGATTTCAATTTTACATGATTGCACTTATTTTTCCCAAAAGTAATAATCCACAAAGTGTGCCTAATGAGGCTAAAGGAAATTACACAAATGTTGCACACCCTTTATTGCTACTCCTTGCAGAATATCCCAAAACTCTGCACCATTCCTGTTAATGAATCCAGTCAGCTGTAGACTGTAGGGGAGAAAGGTTTACCAAACTTCCACTTTTCAATGCATATATCATCTGCTCATGAAATGATTTTAGATAAAGGGCTACCCTTCATATCCACAAGATAACCGAACCGTGAGGCTACTCAAACAGAAATTTTATCCTATCCATGTAAAATATGCCTAAGATTAAGCTTAAAGTTAAAATTATATCTGACATGACAGGAATACACAAAAATGTGTTCGTTTGCTACCAACTTTGACCATGCTACCAACGGTGGCAACATAAATAATTATTTTGACAGCAATTTAGAAATTATTAATCGAAGAATAAACATACTTCTAATGCAGTGCCGCAGCTGCAGAATTCCAAGCTATAATCACTTTATTTAATAACATAAAAAGAACCATTAATCCAGCTGACAGGGGGAGAGTAACTGTTATCTAAAATACTGAGAACTGTGATAAAGAATTTTTAAGATAATTTGAAAATCAGACACATTATAACATTCTGACAAATGAATCCCACAGTGGAGCTAAAATCGAAAATTCTAGAAATTGCCACAACAGCTAGAGACAATAGCTTTGCATTTCTAAATAATATTGACACATATATTCCAAAGATACAGTACATTTTACTGAAAAGTTAACACACTAAGTAAAGTCATAGGGCTTGATTCGCAAAGTCATTGACCACCCTGAGCAATAGCACTCTTGTGGTAATTAATTATGGAACCCACAATTGCTACTTACAACGTTGTGGAAGAAAACTCAGTTTGAGCCCATCTTTACTCTTATTTGCCTAATAATTCTCAACATTTGATTTGCTTTGATTTGATTTGAGTTATTACTTATAGAGCGCAGCGAATGCCGTGGCGTCTTGGCTCTAGCTCTGATACATGGATAGAGGGCCCTGAGCCTGGATTTTAGTTCTTGTCAAATAAGCAAGTTTTTAATTCCTTCCTGAACCGCATCTGATTCGATTGGCAACGCAAAATTGATGGCATCTGGTTCTAAAGTTTTGCCGCGCAAAAAGACAGTGTGCGGCCCCCCATCTTATCTTGCATATTTTTGGAACACAGACAAGGCTTCCGTGGATGACCTAAGAGTTCTAGCAGGGAAATACCTAGTAAAAAGTTTCCGCACCTCCCCTGAAATACCTCCGTGGAGGGCCTTATGTACTAGACAGAGAGCTTTAAAATTAGCCCTTTGACGGACAGGAAGCCAATGTAGTGTTCTGATGGCCTCTGAGGTGGAACGACCCTTGGGAATATTCATAAGTAATCTGGCCGCTGCATTCTGAAGTGACTGAAGCTTCCTCTCATGTGCTTTATCTATTCCCACAAAAAGAGCGTTGCAATAATCCAGTTTAGATAAAGAACAGTGCAACTACAACTGTCTTTTGAAGCTCAGGTGCTATAAAAGGGAATATTTTCCTCAAAGTTTTTAGGAGGAAAAAGCAAGAGGAAGTTAATTGGTTGATGTGGGCGGATAAATTAAGCTGCTTGTCCAGGGTAACCCCTAGGTTTTTAGCCTTAGTAACGGGAGTAGGACAAACTCCCGCCTCCGTGGGCCACCAGTTGGTGTTCCATACCGATGGTCCTTTACCGAATTCTAGACCTCGGTTTTATCCGTGTTTATTTTCAGAAAGTTTGAACTCATCCAGCACATAATATCCATCAGACAAGCGTGAAAGCCGATAGCTACTGTGTCTGGGGACTTGGCAACTGAAATGGTAAGCTGTGAGTCATCAGCATACATGATCAGTGAAAACCCATGGTTCCTAACCAAGTTAGCCAGTGGGGACACATATATTGAAGAGGGTTGGGGACAAAGCGGAACCCTGCGGAACACCACATGGGAGTAGGAATTTGCAGATTAATATAACATGTAAACCTGCTACTGATAATTAAATGTGGGGATTACAAGGGAGAGTGACTGGAAAATGGTGAATAATGGAACAATGAAAAAGGGAGCAGGCAGGGCCAAGCAAATACAAATATACACCTAAAATGGAGTATATTCGGCACAATTCAAAGAAGTTCCACAAATGTGTACTTGAGGAGTACTTGAGCCAAAAAAAGAGTAAGACAACATCTACACCAACTAAGGGCCGATTCACAAAGGTAAAATGAGACGAAAGTCTAACTTTACGACTTTCGGTATTCACAAAGGGCATTAACTACTCGTCAAATGTCTATTACGAATACCGAAAGTCGTGAAGTTCAACTTTTGGTAATCACAAAGGGCATTAATGAGTAGTAAATGCCCTTTGTAATTACCAAAAGTCTTAAAGTTAGACTTTCGTTTCAGTTTACCTATGCGAATCGGGCCATAAGTCTTGAACTAAGTTACAAACCACACCAAGCGACTCACAGGTATTGCCATGAAATTGCTCTGAATGCAATGAGGGTAGCAAATAAGAACTACAGCAGAGAAGGAAACATAAAAAAAACACTATCTTGCCTGGGGTCGATCTTCTTGGCTGCCGCACATCACCCTGGTGGGTCTCCAGGTCCCAGGGTGCATCGAAGGCCCGTAATTTGCAGCAGCTGCTCAGGAGAGTTGTGGTCATCTCGTGGTTATAGTGCTGCCTTGTCCCCGGCAGCGCGGGATCCTACCTTGCATTGGGCCTATCTTTTTGGCTGCCGCACATCACCCTGGTGGGACTCCAGGTCCCAGGGTGCACTGAGGCCTGTAATTTGCATCAGCTGCTCAGGGAGAGGCGTGGTCATCTCGCACAAAGAGCTGCCTTTTCCTTCACAGCGCAGGATGCTATCTTGCTTGGGGCCGATCTTCTTGGCTGCTGCACATCACCCTGGTGGGACTTCAGGTCCCAGGTTGAACGGAAGGCCCGTAATTTGCAGCAGCTGCTCGGGGGGGGAGGAGTGATCATCTCGTGCTTATAGCGCTACCTTATCCCCCACAGTGGGGAAAGCTACTTTGCCTGGGCTAATCTTCTTGGCTGCCGCACATCACCTTGGTGGGACACCATGTCCTAGGGTGCATTGAAGGCCCATAATTTGCAGCAGCTGCTCGGGGAGAGGCATGGTCATCTTGCACTTATAGCGCTGCCTTCTACCCCGCAGCACGGGACACGGACAGGCCGTGCCCAGGCGAAGCCCGGGCCAAGGGTGGGCCCATCTGCACCCGTCATAGCCCGGAAGAGGCTGGGCTGTGCCACCCCCCCTAAAATCTTGCTTAAGAGGTCTGCGACTTAGTATTACATCAAGAAGGTATTGTACACAGGACTGGAGTTTCCCTGAGACTTACACTATGATTATTTTCAGCAGTTATTAGCTAGTTGGCCCCCTTTCCCACCTCTTGGTAATTAGACTGTCATGGGCAAGCGGAAAGTGTCTAAGCGAGGGTTGAGAGAAGCCCACAAGAGAAAAGCAAAAAAGAAAGCTCAGAATCTCAGCCCGATGGCAGGTGTGCAGGATTGCATAGATAATTTACTGTCCAAATGCAGGGAGCTTCTCGATCCAACCAGTATTGTTAGTGCACCAAAGCCTAATATTCCACACGCACCTAGGAGCCCCACTAAAACTGGACATTTACCGTCCATGTTTGACATAATGTGCAAGATCTTTATAGCCTTTTGCATATTGTGACAGATACATATGCAATCAAACCTTGCACTGCAGCCCCATCCAAGAACCAGGCTGGGCCAGTTTCCATAGGTCTAGATCTGCATGCATGTAAGCAATGTGTGGCGATAGAGCAGAGATTTCTCCTAACAAATTTATGACAAACAAAAAAGAGAAAAAGCAATTGTGACAAACCTTTATATAAATGATGGCAAATGTGTGTTAGGCTTCACGCTTCTAGAAAACAACAAAATGCAACTTTGATTCAGATACTGCATCGTAAAAGCATTCAGATGCTAGAATAAGCTTGTGTTCTATGTTTACCTTAATAGATGTGAATTATTAACAATTTTAATTACATTGATCCTACAATTTGATAATGTGATATTAATAATAACAAATAAATTCCACATGAAAAAATTAACGTTTCATGTGTTCGAAATAAAAATAATTTCATGTTGTAACGTGTACACTGAAAATGACAAAAGAAAAGTAGGTGCTGCCCAGGTTTTAGTTAAAGTTGTTTTTGGGAAACTTTCCTCTATTGTCCTTTTAAGTATGTGTGCCTTAATAACATATATGCAAAGAGGATTTCTATATATACTCATCCTATATATGTGTGTAACAGTGATATTTTCAAAAATTTTGATGAGTACCTCATACTTACATGAAAGAATTATGATTTGAGAAGTGTTTTTAAGGCATTTATTTGTGAGATTAATATCATTTGTTATTCAATGCAAGGTTCATATTCTAGCATACTTGATCGTGAATGTGCTGTATTTCATGTATTTCATGTAGGCCTTAAATCTTGCTTTCTTTGTTAAACTTCATAGTTTGAACTCTGAGAGTTTTTAGCAAACTTGCTGCTTGAATTCTAACATTCAATCAATTCCTTTGACATCCTCAGCACAGCTTAACTGCATTCCCAACAAAATCTGTTACATACTAGAGCAGATGCTTGAGAAAGGACTGTCGATAAATTCATATGCATTTTTCGCTTACCCTCTGAAATATCTCTTTGTTCATACAACTAAGGTGACAATGGTTTAAGGAAACTCCGTAACTTGAATTACTCAATTCTTCCGGATTGTATTCTTTTTACCTTCTTCATCATCCTCATCCTTTCGAAGACGACCAATGGGGCAGAGTGGTTGATATTCCTGATGATGTCAAGGGGTGTCACCCCAGAAACCTCTGGAGTATAAATGTCTGGGCCTTGGAACTGGGTGTGGTTAGCTTCATAGAGGTGAGACTGATGGCTTAGACCAATAAAGACTAACCCAAACTGTAACATAATAGGGCATCAGCTGCTGACCGGTATGCTAGCGCAGTGGAAACTTTTCGGCTGAAGGTGCTGCTGTAACTTTGCTGTTGCAGCGACTGACTGAGACAGATTACTGTCTCTAATGAACTGGATCTGGTCACTTGGAAATTACTGAACGTTCCTAAGAGTTTATATGATGCTGAACTGATTTCGTATTGATCCATATGCTATAGACGTCCTTAATCTCCCTCGGCTGAGGAAGATCCTTTTCCCTGTCATCCTTGAATCTCTTAGCATTTGATACTACTTTACTAAGGGCCAGATGTAGGTAAATGAATGTTTGCGATTCCTGAATAGCGATTTTTATGGAATCGCTATTAAGGAATCGCAAAATGTCATGTAGGTAGGAATCGCAATATTTTTTGCGATTCCTTAATATTCCTTAATTGTGAATCGCAAATTGTTGGGCCTAGCCAAATGCAAAGCAACAAGTTTTTCAAAGTGTCTGTTAAAAGTCTCATTATACTTCTAATACCATGCATGCATGTGTCTGTGCCTTTTCCTAGTGGCATCACATGTAAAACAAATATACACATACATGTATACCAGTGTTTTATACCTATACCATCTTTATAGGTATAACACGTGAGAATACATGTGCAAGCAGACACATACTTGAGTCATGAGACTACAAAGTCCATTAACCTTGGCAGACTGCATTTTCCATTTCATAGAGACACCTACAATTATTCAGTGTATTTGAAGTGGACATTTCCATAGAACAATACGAGCTAACCTAATCACTAATCCTTCTACCAACAAGTCTTAAACCCCACTTTTGTGCTACAGCTTCACTATTCAGCAACTACTGAGAGTGTTGGGCTTAGCAAATGCAAAGCAGCAAGTTTTTCAAAGTGTCTGTTAAAAGTCTCACTATACTCCTAAAACCATGCATACCTGTGTCTGTACCTTTTCCTAATGGCATCATATGTAAAAGAAACATACAAATGCATGTATACCAGTGTTTTAAACCTCTACCATCTTTATGGGTATAACACATGTGAGAATTCATGTGCAAGCAGACACATACTTGAGTCATAAGACTACAAAGTCCCTTAACCTTGACAGACTGCACTTTCCATTTAAAAGACACACCTAATAATCATGCAACGTATTTGAAGTGTACATTTCCACAGACCAATACGAGCTAACCTAATCACTAATACTTCTACCAACAAGTCTTAAACCTCACGTTCTTGCTGCAGTTTCACTATTCAGCAACCACTGAGAGTGTTGGGCCTAGCCAAATGCAAAGTAGCAAGTTTTTCAAAGTGTCTGTTAAAAGTCTCACTATACTCCTTCAAGGTATGCATGCAAGTGTATGTACCTTTTCCCAGTGGCATCATATGTAAAACAAGCATTTGCAATGCAATAGGTCTCGCATGAACACCACTTTCAGCTATTGACATTGTAAATGACATTGACTTTTATTTGTGTTTTTGTATTGAAAACATAAAAGGCATTGTCATTTATAATGCTAATAGCTTAAACTCTTGTATACTGAACATGTTGGAACTATCTAGCTGCAGTGATAGTGATCTTATACCTATATCTGCAGTGATGTTGATTTCACACCTATATCTTGAGTGATAGCAATTTCACACTTATATGTGATGTTGGCGATCTCACACTTATATAGGTTTAGTGATAGTGATTTCATACCTGTATCAGCAGTAATGGATATTTTACACCTATATGTGCAGCAATGGCGAACTCACATATACAAAGCTTTGTTGTGAGGATAAAAGGGATGTATAGGAGTGGGATGCATGAGCCATTAGAAGGTATATGTGAGTAATGTTGAACAGTATGCTATAGTAAAGTAAACATACGCTGGTGTGTGCGCACCTTGAAAACTTTACCTGAAAGCAAAGTGCTGTGAAAAGCTCTGCAGTGTCCAGCGGCACCTAAACAGTGCAAACAACATATGCTCATGTGTGCGCATCTGTAGAAACCTACGAGAAAACGAAGCGCTGTAAAAAGTTGAGCAGTGTAAAAAACATATGCTTGTGCATGCACTTTTAAAAGGGCAAACCTACCGGAAAAGAAATGTTTGTTGAAAGCTTTGTTCTGTCCGGTGAATATATCGCCTCACACAACATATATTACATCTTCAAACATACAACCCTAATCCCATACCGCTGCAGCTGTGCACTGAAAAACGAAGCACCGTAAAAGCTAAGCACTGTGCAGTGGCACCTAAACAATTTCAAAAACATACGCTTGTGTCTGCGCCTCAAAAAGTTAAAGCTACTGCAGAACAAAGCGCAGTGAAAAGCGCAGCAGTGTCCGATGAGATGCAAGAGCTGCACCAATTGGGCCACTGTTTATTACAAAGATTACACACAGAAATGTAAAAAACCAAAAAAAAGGAGAGTAAAGTAAGTGGGGTATTAAGTTTAAAATAAATATATCTATTGTGCCTATATTGAAACTGGCAGGCTGATACAATGAGTGGACTCGCATGTATATAATCCTGTGCAAGCTGATCTCCGTTTGTTCCTTACTTCCCCGCATTGCAATTTGTTTTTCATAAGTGTGTTTCTATGGTGTATTAAGGTGCCTGGCAACGGGGCCTTGGCCGGCGCAGTAATCAATTAAGGTGCGAATATACATAAAAGGAGCTGTTGTTATGTGCGCCCAAACTTTTAGTGCGAAAAGTACAGAGCTTGCATCCAGCGAGCCTGCGTGTGTCTGCTACTTGTTGTCAATAGCCAACAATGCTGGAGTCGAACTTTCTGGAGCACCACAAATTGCCCCATTAATCCATGAGCCTGCAATGCGGCAGGAACTGCAATGGAGCAGCAAGGGCTGTGTCGTTGACCAATGGCCAATGATGCTACAGTGGAACTCCAAGTGTCCAAAGTGTGTTGTATTAGGAAGCATTTTGCCTTTCCTTGCAGCATAATGTACTCAACCTTGCTGCATAACTGGCCAGACCTGCCACATAATTCCAGTGGCTCTAAGTACACCAATAATACTGAATAACAGCAAACACCAACTGAAAGGTGGCAGTTTACCTTTATAAAGTGCCTTCCGCGGCGCTGTACCACTTGTAGTGCATCTTTTTATTACATTTCTATATTCATTTGATCGAGAGCCAATTTTTTTTCTGGAAATGATAAAGCTGAAGGTGAAAATAGCACAATCCCATTTGTGGGTGGGGGTTATATATGTGCCAAGCGAACATGAGCAGCGTCATCCCAACAATTAACACGCTCATGTGTGCATAAAAAAGGTTAACCTACCGGAGAATAAAGCGACATAAGAAAGGTACTTAATGATAAAAAAAACTCCTGCCAATAAACAGCTCAGCAGTGTCGAATTCATAAGTGTTATGTTTGATTAAGTACAATAATTGTATCAACATTGAGAGTCTGGGGAATGGAGCAAAATTGCACTGTATCGCGTCTATAACCAATATATGTAACACATTTCGCTGCAGTTGGTACACACATTGCTTTGCTTATCCATGATACCTATGGGAGATTGAAGAAGTAAAAAAGGTTGACTGGAACATAAATACGGGAGAGAGTGGTTGCAGATGGCTGTGTAAAGGAAGACAAACTATAGGAGGAGAAGTAAAAGAAACTGCGCAAAATTAAATATGCTGCATACATCGATATAATTTACTCTCCCTAACACGCCTACTTTATGACCCTTAGTGTGTCCTTAACATGCGCCGATGTGTTCGATTTTCCGTGACTTTACGCGCTGCTGTCCCCTTAACTACACTTTATTTTCAGACGCTGCGTGATAACAAGTGTAAATATGTGGTTTGGCAACCCTGGGAATGGCTGTGCTTGGGCATCAGCAAACAAATATATTTGTTGTGCGCCTTACTAAATAAAATTACGTAACCAGAACATTACTACCGCTGTTACCTGCATTGGAGTTAGCTAGCCAGGATCCCTGCCACCATATATTTCACTTTATAAATGTATTGTTATGATCCAATGGTGCTTGGCTATCGGTCAGTCAGTAACTAGACACTGCTCCTTTCTGTTCCTCACTCTGTTGTTTGGTGTTGTGAAACTGAAAGCGCCATGGAGTCTAACAAATCACAGCATGTGGTTAAGAACAGAGCAATTGGCTTTTAACTGCTAATTCCTCACTAAGAAAGATCGTGACATAGATTACATAGATTGTGTTAGTAACTTCTGCTTTTAAATTGGATTTGTGTTATTATTGCTGCTACTGCAAAGAGATGCACCCAAGTTTCAGCAATGGAGAGCTGATCTCTTCCAGCCCAAAGAGCCTACGCGGATGCCTGTTGCACGAAGCAGCCGCAAGAGCTGTGGGTCGCTTGGGGGGGATGTCAGAATGTGACGTGACAGGAACGATGACTTGTCCCTTGAGCACTTAGGTGGGGAGGGGGGGCTATCTTCAGGCTCGGCTGGACGGGGAGCGCAGATGAGGTTATTCTATTGATCAAAGATATTTAAAAAATAATTAAACAAGCTGTTGGCTGTCGACATATCTCGGGCCAGCTGTATTTATATAGTACAGCTCATACCGGAGATGTTGGTGTGCTTTGAGGACGGGGCCAGTGCTGTGCATAGTGATGATGTGAGGCGCTGTGAAGTGGGGCTGCGCGGCACTTTGCCAGCGCTCCGAAGCAGCAGAAGGAGTTGTGGTCTGCATTGGTGTGCCTCGGTTACCGGACCTGCATTTAACAAAGTAAAAGTCACACTGCAGCTGCGCCGTGGAAAATAAAAGAAAGGATGGGCCACAATAATTTAAACAAGGCGAGGGGGGCCATACCCCCAACCATGACCCGAGCTTACATTTGTCGGCAGGGTCTGACACCTCAGGCAATTAAGTGCGAGCGAAGCGGAGGAAAACTGTAGTTAGGCGCCGCAGCTTCGGGACTACACAGAAGTTACCATAGGATCAACAGCCAACAGAAATCAAGAAAACAACAGCAATGCCAGACTTAAACCAATCGCAAGGGGCAGGAGAAATTACACAGAGTTGAACCCAATATACAGATTCTTTAAGTCTCGCTGAGACAGAGCATGCAGCGCATGCGCTGCCAAGGCGAGACCTAAAAAACCATACAAATACATGTATACCAGTGTTTTTTACCTCTACCCTCTTTATAGGTATAACACATGTGAGAATACATGTGCAAGCAGACACATCCTTGGGTCATAAGACTACAAAGTCCCATGACCTTCACAGACTGCACTTTCCATTTCATAGAGACACCTAAAATTATGCGGCGTATTTGAAGTGTACATTTCCATAGACCAATACGAGCTAACCTAGTCACTAATCCTTTTACCAACAAGTCTTAATCCTCACTTTTGTGCTGCGGCTTCACTATTCAGCAACTACTAAGAGTGTTGGGCCTAGCAAATGTAAAGCAGCAAGATTTTCAAAGTGTCTGTTAAAAGTCTCACTATACTCCTAAAACCATGCATACATGTGTCTGTACCTTTTCCTAGTGGCATCATATGTAAAAGAAACATACAACTACAGGTATACCAGTGTTTCATACCTCTATCATCTTTATGGGTATAACACGTGAAAATACAAGTGCAAGTACAAAAATACCTCTGTCACTACACCATAATGCACTTTCAATTATGCGGCGTACTACATCCGCACGTTTCCACACACTCATACAAACTACCATAATCACTAATCCATCTGCCAATGTGCAAATGTTATTTTGCACAAACTATTTCAAATAGCATTTCATTACAATAACACAAACTACAATAGACATCTGTACATTTAATAACATATTGCACACATTACAGTACAAAGAGAAAAGCACGGCCTCATAATATATAACACACCTTATAAATGTCTTACTCACCTTTGAAATAGTTTTGCAGAATATCAAGTATCACAAACTTATTAAAGATTTTCTTTTGCACACAATATATTTCATGCAGCACTCTCAGCAAGGTGAAACTAGAAATGGCAAACTTTCCCTCTCTTTCTGCACACAAAAAAATGTAAGTAGCCAATCACATTGCTTCCTACATTACTTTAAATTATGAAGCACATTTCTATTGATTAGACATATTAACCCTTTCTAACTATCTTCAAATAGTGCTCAAACTGGTTCTGTAATTTGCTGAAATTGTGACTCCACCGTGGTATCGCACTTTAGCGTCGCGCTGGAACTGCGAACCCTTACAGGAGTTCAAAAGCCTATTACTAATAATACTAATATAGTTTTTCAACAACACACTACTTCTACACATACAAATGATGTAGAAAACCTTAATTTAGTAACATATCACTTATATTTAAAGTTTCTATTTCACATTTTAAATCTACTGCAAAGTTTCAACCCTTCCCCCATTCTGCTGAAGCCCAATTTCCATAGTAACATGTTCTGCAACATTCAACTCTACTGACAGGTCAGAAGATCACCATATTTTCAAGTTCTGCACACAAGCTTACAAATGGAAACAGAAGATGTGGTCGGCTTTTGCAAAATATGACCTTCTTCTATCTACTGTACCTTTCAAACATTTTTTAATAACCAATCAGAAAGATGCTTCTTTAGAAAAGTAACATGCATCCTATTTTTGAGTGTACAATATTCATGAACAGCCTATCAGTTATCTGCTTTTTCGAAAACAGCATCTTCTCAACCATTTTAGATACCTCTCATTCTACCAACTGACTACCTTAGCTACAGACATCGTTTCATTACTTCCAGTCATCCCTTCAAGATGCTTACAGTATGGAGTGTAGGGCACAGCTATGTTTGCTGGTGCAAAAGGTACGCTGAACACAGAGGTATTGACAAAGACCTACCTTTGCAAAATGTGGATATTGAATGGATTGCACAGAGAGGATTAAAGTGGCACCAATTGATGCCTTTGGTTAAAACCTTTTTACATCTCCAAACCCCTGACTTCATGGTTGTGCACTATGGTGGCAATGGCCTAGGCACATTGACTGGAGTAGGACTGGAAATGCTCAGGAAGGATGCCTTTGCTCAATTGATGTTGCTTTTGCCTCAAACTATCTTTGTATACTCTAATGTATCCCAAAGACAGAAATGGAAGTGGTCTAACCAATAATGTCCACAGATTGAGAAAGCTATAAAGAATGTCGGTAAATCTGTTTCTTCTTACCTCAGAGACCATAGGATGGGTTCCATCTATGACAATAATCTGCCTTTTGATATGGATGACATCTACAAAAGGGATAGAGTACACTTTACAGATCAAGGGAACTGAGTCTTTCTCCTCCGCACTTACATGTGGCTACAACAAAATCATAATGAAAACAAGGGCTATTTTTAGAAACACCCTATAACACAATAGTGAAATCTTATTTTTTTAAATACATACTATATTTTTTGTTTTTAAGGATTTGCGAGTCCGTCGCGTATCTGCAAAAGCACAAATTCAATGTACTACAACACAATACACTTTATAATTTGTAATTTTATATATTTTTACAAACTCTATCAAATGTAATCTTATTATTAACTTCAATCTCACTACCTTTATAAAGCAAGTTCACAAATGCAACACTACCTTCTAAATTATATACAAATAAATTATTTTTTTGAGGTAGATCCATGAATCCAACACAACGTTACACGGGGGGCCGCACTGAGGGCCGCGATGGGGTTGCGACTCCACACACGCAAAAAAAAATACCTCTCAGTCTTATTACTCAATGTCTGCCCCGGGGACCCCATCCCCCGAAGCACAGCCATTTTTTTTTAAATGCTTGCCCCCTCTCCCTCAGCATTTTTTTACGCCGGGGACCCCATCACCCATGGCATGCCCTCATGTTGGAGACCAAGGGAAGAGCTCCATTGCCCCGGCGGTCCCTGCCGGCTCCCCACCTCCTGAGGGAGCCAGCATTACTTTTGGAGAAGGGGAGCTGCAGACATGCAGCTCCCCTTGTCCAAAAGCAATTGGCTTCCTGCATGGAACCGAGAGCAGGTTTTCTGCTCTCACTTCCATAAAGCGAAGAAGAGGATTGCAATGTCCCGGGGTGGGACCCCCAGACATTGCTGGAGCAGGTCCTGGGGGGTGGTGGTCCCCAGGGCATATAGGGCTGCTGAAGTGGCCCCCCTCCCACCAACTTTAAAGCCCTGGGGAGGTGGGGCAGTGTGGGAGGGCAGAAGCCCCCCATGCATTTTAGTAAGAAGCCCCAGAGAGGTGGTGGTCCCTGGTGCTGCGGGGGCCGTGTGCCCCACATATCAATAAAAAAGCACTGGGGAAGTGGCGGTCTGCGGGGCTGCGGGGGCCCACACGGCCCCTGCATATATTAACCACATTGCCCCCGGGACCTAGCCCACCTGGAGGCTTCTAGAAACCAAAGCGCGAGAGATTAAGCTTCATTTTTTAAAATATTTTCTGCGGTATTCACGGACCCTATGCGAATCCCGCTGAAAAAAAAAAAGAAGCATTTTTTTGTCCTGGGGGTCCTTGTGATGCGTTTCAGCCATGTCTCCACGGCCTTGATGAATCAACAACAAAAGAGTGTGTCCATCAAATGTGAACAAGTGCAGGAAAAATCAGAAGAGTGAATCACTATGTTTTTAAAAGAACCCTCACTCACCAACCTAGTTGGTGACATGCTTCATCATTGGGTTCCCACCGGAGAGACCGAGTGTCTCCCCGGTGTGCTACGACGCCTGAATTACAGCGGAGCAGGTTTTTTTGTGTGTGGGTGCAGTGCAAAGAGTGATAGTGTAAGTTTAAAATATGTCGCAGTTTCAACCAATAATGAATTTAATAGTGGTAAACCGGACACAGTTAAAATGGTGTGGCGGACGATAGGAACTGGTGATAATTAGACCAGCTACGTCCTAAATCAAGTGCATAGTGAAAAAAGTGGTCAACATGTTTCTGCTTCTTGCGTCAGTGCACGAAGCATTCGTCAGGACCTAAAGTGAGACCACCACGGCGGTATACGCACGCTAAGGCGTACCCTAACCTGTGGGGTCAGAAACCGCTTGAGACTTACGGTTGAGTTTACCCTTCAGCAATTTCTGAGAGGTTCAGTTCTGTTGAAATAAAATAGAAAAAGGACAATACAGAACAAACAAACAGAGATTCACATCATACATATATAATTGCACATGAAAACAGGCTTGAGCTAAATCACACACGTGTCGTGAGGATATTTCATGCACACACATGGTGGGAATTTCCCATTGCTTTGAAACTACGGGTAGCAAAATTCACTAGTATTAGCCCGTGTTCAAATTCTAAAGGCATGTGGTGCTCTTTAGCCCTATCACTAATTGTGCCGATAAAGTGATACACCCTGTTTTTTGGGGGGTGATACGGCAAAGCGACAAAAGTATATGGCCTTCACATTGATGGTCAGCACTGTATTATGGCCAATCTGTAGGAGGCGGTAGGGAAAATAAAATGCTTGGATTGTGATGGAGATTCAAGGGTTGATGTATCAAGTGGAATTGTGAACATCGCGAGAGCCGATCACAGTGCTTACGTGATGTTCAATTCTGTTTCACAACATGAGTCCGGGTCGGAGGCGGGACTTATAGTCACACTCTGGACGTGGAGTGAAAAGAATAAGAAAAGTTAAAAACTTACACGGTTGGAGTGAAGGTATAGGAATCCGTCCTGTAGCACCATTACTTACTACTCCAAAGCCACCAGCCCTCTGCAACACCTATTCGGCCCTCCTGCGGACTCGGATGTTGATATCCCGAGCCGCCGAGAGGAAGAAATAGTGAGCGTTTTCCAATTGGAACGGCGTCACGTCATCACGTGAATCACGTGGGACGTAGACGCGGGGAAAACAAACTAGACTGCTGCTTGTCAGGGGCAAAGTGAATACTTTGTACACTTCCGGGAAGCATCGATAGTTGTCTAGCGGTTCAGTGACAAAAGGCTGAAAAGATAAGGGGGTATTTGCGTTAACCTGAAAAAGCGTACAGCCTGAAAATAATGTTTCCATCTCAACTCTATCTACAAGAGAGAAATTTTTAGTGGGAAATATCGTTTTGCGTGTTGCAGTATTTTAAATATAGTAAATTAGGGAAAAGTCGTGCCAGAGAATCAGTGTGACGATCATTGCCTGGTCTGTATTCAGGGGAGGCGGGGCTTAGTGTAGAACATGTCCCATAGTTCAGTTCCTAATGTTGCAAGCCAGTAGAAATGAAACGTAAATTAGTGTTGACGCACATTTCAATAAAGGCAATGGTGAGATTGTGTGGAATATTGCCTCCTGGGTGGTCAAAGAGGCCTCAATTTGTTCATTTGAAATGCATCTACAACAAGGAACACAGTTAAGTAGTGTCATAAGGATGGAGCAGAGCCATAAGGTGACTGATTAAGGGTATCATTGGTATATTATCCATATGGCTTATCATCTTTTCAGTACTGTGCCCCAGGGGATGTTATCGTTAAAACCTGTGATGTGACTGGACAGGCGATAAATCCAACGTTGTTCCTTTTCGAAAAGGATGTTGGTCGTTCTGATTCCTGGATTAATTTGCTCAATTATGGTCCAGGTTAGGTCGTCAGGAGTGTGTTTGAGGGCTGAGTAGTGCTCTGTCATTTTGGTGACACTCTTTCCACAGCGTATTGTACTTCTATGTTCGACAATGCGTTGTTTGATTTTACGTGTAGTCATTCCAACGTATCTAATGCCACACGGACATGTGAGTAGGTAGATGACGTTGGATGAATTGCAGTTCGTGTGGGTACGTTGACTCCACACTTTGTCTTGTTCCAGATTCAGAGTTTTGCTTGCTTTTGTGAGGTGGCACACACTGCACTGCCCACAAGGGAAATGCCCTGTTACTTTGGGAAGGCCCCAGGATTGTAGGACAGACGGGGTGTTGTCAGGTAGTGATATTCGTGGTCGCGTGTGTACTAGGGCATCTTTTATGCTTCTTGCCTTCTTGAAAGAAAATAGGGGTTTTTCCCATTTCAAGTTGTTACTCAATAGGATGCCCCAATTTTTGCGAATTGATTTGGTGACAGCATTGGAAGCCGTGCTGTAAGTCGTTACACATGTCAAAGGGACATCTTCCGTTGTTTTTACTGAATCCTCAAGTAAAGCCTCTCTGTGTTGATTTTTTGCCCTCTTGCAGCTGCGTTTTAGAATTTTATCCGGGTAACCCCTTCTTTTCAGTTTTGTTGAAAGGTTATCAGATTGAATGCGAAAATCTTCCATGCGACTGCAGTTGCGTCTGATACGCAAAAATTGGCCAAAAGGGAGGTTTTCCCTAAGCGGTCGTGGATGGAAACTTGAGAAGGCTAAAAGATTGTTTTTTGAGGTCGGTTTATAATATGTTTTTGTGACCAGCTTGTCTTCACACTTGGTAATGGTAAGATCCAGAAAGATTATTTCGTTCTGGTCATATGTGTTGGTGAACTTCAGACTCGGATCGCAGGTGTTGATCCATTCAAAAAACTTGACGAGTTCGATTTCAGGTCCTTTCCAGATCACCAGAATGTCATCTATATATCTTTTCCAAAAAGATATATAGAGAGAGAAAGGGTTGTTGGGAGTCAATATGTACTTCTGTTCGAAATCGTACACGTAAAGGCCTGCCACACTAGGGGCAAAGGTACTCCCCATGGAAGTACCGGTAGCTTGGAGGAAGAGGGTCCCCTTGTATTCAAAGAAGTTCTTTTCTAAGGCTAGAGTTGCACAGTCAACAATGAACTGTTTCGAGGTCTGAAAGTCCCAGGGACTCGTCTCCAAAGTTTCACTAATGACCCTGATGGTATCTTCCTGGGGAATGCTGGTATATAGACTTTCTATGTCTAAAGAAACCAGGAAGGTTGGATCGTCTGTCAAGGTTACATCCTGTAAAAGTACCAGCAGACTCTTGGTGTCTTTCAAGTAGGTGGATGTGCTCTGGATCAAGGGTTTTAGGAAAAAATCACAGTATATTGAAAGAGGCTCCAGAAGGGAGCCAATTCCAGAAACAATGGGACGGCCAGGCGGAGGGGACTTATTCTTATGAGTTTTGGGTAACGTATAAAAGTAGGGAATAATCCCTTCACTTTTAACTAAGAAGTCAGCCTCATGTCTGCTTATATGGCCGTTGGACTCTGCCTCCTCCACCAGGTTAATGATCATTGTCTTCAGCTCTGGGGAGGGGTCAATGGTTAAGGGGGTGTAACTGATCCTGTCCGCAAGGAGGCGTCTGCATTCAGTATCATAAGCTGATGAATCCTGGATAACAAGACTCCCACCCTTGTCTGCTGGTTTGATGACAATGGAAGGGTTGGACTGGAGAGTTTTTAGTGCCTGGAACTCATCGGCACTCATGTTCTTAAAAGTGCCAGTGTCCTCATAAGCCTCAATGTCATTGAATACTGCCTGCTCAAAAGCAATGAGTTCTGCTGGGACAGTATGAGGTGGTGGAGTGAAGGTAGATTTTAGTCGTAATCCTGTGTCGCTCTCTGGTAAAGAAGGGCTACTGGCTTGATGTTTTTCAAAGAAGTGTTTAAGTTTTAGCTTTCTAAAGAAATCCGACAATTCACAGTGTAAACGAAAACGGTCAAGGCGAGCAGTTGGAACAAAACCTAACCCCTTCTCTAAGACTCGTTTTTCAGTGTCTGTGAGTACGAGGGAAGATAGGTTAGTCACTAAGGTCTCTGGTTGCTCGGTCCTGCTTGCTGAGCCCCCGACTTGCTCCTCGTGTTGATCCCTGTTTCCTCGTCTGGTCCCCAATGTACCTGATTTCTTCTCCTTCCCCTGCCTCTGCGGCCTCTCTCTAAAAAAGGGGGGCGGTACATATTGGGTGGATATGGGGGAATCGGCATGAAAGCTGGATTCCAACCCATCATGGGGAATTGTGGAGGTTGATGGTATTGGTTAGGGAGGTTGGTGCCTTGATTAGGAAAAACAGGCCAATGTTGTTGGTAATTCTGGTACCTGCCCTTACCCCGACCCCTCTGTCTGCTCTTAAAACTACCACTGCTTGAACCACTGGTGGTGGATGTGTCGTCATCAGATGTATTGTCTGAGTATTTGGAATCACGTTGCGGTGGTGTATAGTTTGGTTCGGCATAGGGGTATACTTTGGTGAATGCAAAGCGCTTAAGGTCTTTTTGGAACTTTTGTGCCTTGGATTGTGTCAGGTTCTCTTTATACTCGTTTATTTCTTTATTTAGTTCATCAAGCTTCTTCTTATACCCTGTCAATGTTGTTCTGAAATGGGTTTCAGTGAGTTGGATCTCGACCATTAGTGCTTCAGACAGCCTCAGGGCCGTCTTAATGATCAAGACCAACCAGTCACGGGTACAGTGCCAGGCTATTTGTGCCCACTCTTTCCTGAAGACAGAGTCTTCTAGAAAGATGCGCGGGGCATTGGTCACCAATAAACCTCTAGGAGCTATGTTGTTACGTAAGTATTCAGTAAGAATAGTGCCGTGTAAGATGGTGCGGATGCGGTCACGCTTTTGCTCAGATAGTTTATCCCATTCTGTTGTTTGTGAGATAGTCTGGGCAATGGATGGGTCAGAAAAGAGGGAGGGGTCAGCCAGCAGGGCATCGACCTCCTCATCAGTATCGGTTAAACCAGGATTCTCCATATTGAAACCAAGCAAAAGGACAAAGTAATTTCAATTTTGAACACCAATTTATGGGTCAATGCAATTTTTGTCCAAGAGAGTAATATTTCAAAGAAAAACTCTCGCAGCTGTGCGCTGCCGAAATATAAATTAACAACAGGAGAGAGAGGGAGTTTTTTGGAGCCACTCTTATTCCCCCAGGGCTAGTATGAATCAACAACAAAAGAGTGTGTCCATCAAATGTGAACAAGTGCAGGAAAAATCAGAAGAGTGAATCACTATGTTTTTAAAAGAACCCTCACTCACCAACCTAGTTGGTGACATGCTTCATCATTGGGTTCCCACCGGAGAGACCGAGTGTCTCCCCGGTGTGCTACGACGCCTGAATTACAGCGGAGCAGGTTTTTTTGTGTGTGGGTGCAGTGCAAAGAGTGATAGTGTAAGTTTAAAATATGTCGCAGTTTCAACCAATAATGAATTTAATAGTGGTAAACCGGACACAGTTAAAATGGTGTGGCGGACGATAGGAACTGGTGATAATTAGACCAGCTACGTCCTAAATCAAGTGCATAGTGAAAAAAGTGGTCAACATGTTTCTGCTTCTTGCGTCAGTGCACGAAGCATTCGTCAGGACCTAAAGTGAGACCACCACGGCGGTATACGCACGCTAAGGCGTACCCTAACCTGTGGGGTCAGAAACCGCTTGAGACTTACGGTTAAGTTTACCCTTCAGCAATTTCTGAGAGGTTCAGTTCTGTTGAAATAAAATAGAAAAAGGACAATACAGAACAAACAAACAGAGATTCACATCATACATATATAATTGCACATGAAAACAGGCTTGAGCTAAATCACACACGTGTCGTGAGGATATTTCATGCACACACATGGTGGGAATTTCCCATTGCTTTGAAACTACGGGTAGCAAAATTCACTAGTATTAGCCCGTGTTCAAATTCTAAAGGCATGTGGTGCTCTTTAGCGCTATCACTAATTGTGCCGATAAAGTGATACACCCTGTTTTTTGGGGGGTGATACGGCAAAGCGACAAAAGTATATGGCCTTCACATTGATGGTCAGCACTGTATTATGGCCAATCTGTAGGAGGCGGTAGGGAAAATAAAATGCTTGGATTGTGATGGAGATTCAAGGGTTAATGTATCAAGTGGAATTGTGAACATCGCGAGAGCCGATCACAGTGCTTACGTGATGTTCAATTCTGTTTCACAACATGAGTCCGGGTGGGAGGCGGGACTTATAGTCACACTCTGGACGTGGAGTGAAAAGAATAAGAAAAGTAAAAAACTTACACGGTTGGAGTGAAGGTATAGGAATCCGTCCTGTAGCACCATTACTTACTACTCCAAAGCCACCAG